>NC_092739.1:2632500-2932500 GCF_047496795.1 Chiloscyllium punctatum
GTCCTCTTTTGGAATACTGTGTCCAGTTCTGGTCGCCCAGTTATAGGAAGGATATTATTCAGCTGGAAAGGGTTGGGAGGAGATTTACTGGGATGTAGCTGGGTACGAAAGGCTTCAGTATAAAGAAAGGCTGAATAGGTTGGTATTTTTCACTGAAACCTGAATGTTGACAGATGACCTCATAGAAGTTTATAAAATCATGAGGGGGATAGATAGAGTTAATGGGAGTTGTCTTTTCCCATGGACAGGGGAGTTTCAAGACAAGGCACTACATTTTTAAGTTTAGAGGAGAGACATTTAAAAAAAAAGACTTGAGAGGCACATTGTTTCACAGATGGTGGGTTGTGTGTGAAATGAACTTCCCAAGGAAGGAGTGAACATGGGGACAATTACAATGTTAACAGACATTTGGATTAGTACAGGAATAGGAAAGGTTTGAAGGGATATGATCCAGGAACAGGCAGGTGGGATGAGATCAGTTTTAGAGTATGGTTAGCGTTAACTGAACAGTGCGGTATGACTACAACTATGATTATAATGTTGTGTCATTAATTAAAAAAGGCTGCAAGAGAAAGCCAGGGAACTACAGACTGATGAGCGAGACATCAGGGTGGGTCAGTTATTGGAGGTAATTCTGAGAGGTAGGACTTACATGCATTTGGAAAGATAAGGCCTGATTACGGACAGCCAGCATGGCTTTGTGCATGGGAAAACATGTCTCACAAACTTGACTGGAGTTTGCTCAAGATGTGACCAAAAAGATAAACGAAGGCAGAGCAACAGACGTTGTTTCTGGCTTCAACAAACCCTTGGTCAGGGTGTAGCATGATACATTGGTCAGTAAGGGTAGATCACAAGGGATCAGGGAGAGCTAGCCAACTGGATACAAAATGGGATGACAGTGGGAGACAGAGGGTGGTGGGAGAGGGTTGTTGTTCAGACTGGAGGCCTCTGACCAGCAGTGTGCTGTAAGGATTGGTGCTGGGACCACTGTTGTGCACCACTTACATAAACAATCTGAGTGAAAATATAGGAGTCTCTGTTAGTATGTTTATGGATACCAAGATTAGTCAAAGAGTGGGCAGGGAATATAGTTATCGAAGGGGATGTTAATCAACTGGGCCAGTGGGCCAAGGAATGAAAGATGGAGTTGAATTCAGTTGTTGGATTTAGTTCAGACAAACCAAGGAGGACTAACACGGTTAATGGTTGGGCCCTGGACAGTGTTGTAGAAAAGAGAGAGACCAAGGGGTGCAGTTACACACCCTGGCATCACAGGGTGACAGTGTGTTGAAAGCGGCAATTGGCACACTTGTCTTCATTGGTCAGAGCATTGAGTACATGAGTTGGAGATATTGGTAACACTGTCGTCAATATTTTTCCTGGGCAGAGGCGGCCACGGGGTGACGTTATACAAGTTTATGAAACCATGTATGGTCTAAGTAAGGTGAATTGCTAAGGGTAGGTGAGTCCAAAGCTAGAGGCATAGACGTGGGGTGTGAGAGCAACGATTTAAAGAGGGAGCTAAGGGGCAACATTTTCCACAGAGGATGGTGCATAGACGGAATGGACTGCCAGAGGAATTGGTAAAAACAAGTACAATTACAACATGGAAAAGACACTCAGGCAGGTACATGGAGAGGAAGTTTGAAGGGATATGAGCTAAACACAGGCAATTCCGACTCATTCCATTTAGGAAACCTCGGCCGAAGAGTCATGAAGCACAGAAACAAACCCGAAGTCTCCAGTTATTGGAGGAGGAGACTATCGAGACAAGGCATGTTGTAGAGACTGAAGCAAGTTACAGTGATACGGATGGTCATCTGGACTGGAGGTTTCAAATATGTGAAATAATTGGTGAGAGGGGAGGAGATGACAGAGATAGGAACTGTTATAGGAGTTAGAATGATTGAAGACACTGGTCCTCAATACAAGCCATAGATACAGTGTTGGAGAGGGAATAGGGAACAGAAAGATCCCAGGCAGCATTACCACCCTCTCGTGGGAGGACCGCTTTCCCCTCAGTTGTTCTGATGCTCCCTAAGAAAGCACAGGCTTTGACTGATAACTGGGAACTCCCGAAGCTGTCTCATTACAACAAAACTTGCAGCAGGCTTGGTGATTGAGCCTGGGGTGTGTCTGTACTGTGCTCCCCCTCCAGCACTTTCTCTATGTCACGTCTTGTTAGCTGATGTTTGGATCCCCCTTATTACTTTCTGCTCTGTGCACTGGAATGATCTTACCTGGCAGCAGGATTTATTGAAGACTCCCGACCTCCCTGACTGTGTCTTTCTGGCTGACCATCCATCGTCCCAACCAGCAGTTGGCAAGTCTATTGAGTCAGGAACTCCATGAGTACTTGTAGAAGACACAGAAATAGGCAGAATGGGAAATTAGACTAATGCTTTGAGGGCTACACATGTAGAAAGGCACTGAGCCCACAGAGATCTGGAAAATCCCAGTCTACATTCCTGACCTGTGTTGCCTCATCTCTCTGGAGTGGAGAATTCTGTTGGCTCATGATCTTGAGTAGCTTCAAGAGTGAGAGACACTGACAGAGGCAGCAATTAGACCCACACAGTGAGGGATACCACATGGAGAGGTACCGAGTCACATCACCAGAGTGCCGGGTCAAACAATTGTGCTGGAAGAAAGAGTTTTGATTCATGTTGCACTGGGATATACAAACTGTGAGCAGGCGAAGTGATGGCCTAGTGGCATTATTGTGTAACAATTTATCCAGAAACTCAGCAAGTGTTCTCTGGACACAGGTTCAAATCCCACCATTGCAAATGATTGAATGTGAAGTAAATGCTTCAAAAACGATGTAATTAAAAACCTGTAAATGAGTATTAAACAATTGCTGATGTTAAGAAAAAGTCATTGGGTGCATTCCTGTCTTTAGTGAAGTAATCTAAGATGGGACTGGGATATCACAGGTATTACAGAAACAACAGCTGAGGGAGGGACAGGACAGGCAGCTCAATGTTCCAGGGGACAGATGCTGCAGGAAGGACAGAAGGGGAGCTGAGAGAGGAGGAGAGCTACTGGTTCTGATGGGGTGAAACATCCCAGCAGGACTGAGATAGGATATTCCTGCAGGATCGCCCAGTGAAGTTGTGTTCCTGGAATGAATCAATAACAATGGGGCTTCCCTTTCCTCTGATTGTTCTACAGACCCCCAGAGCCCCGCCCTCCTGCACCTTGACCTTCTCAAGATGGCGGCCCTCGCTCACTCTTCCCTCAAACAAATGGCGGCTGTGACCCTGGGCCGCTTCCCTGATCAGAGACCGCCGCCTCCTTACCCGGGCCTGGAGGGTCTTTTTCGAGTTATTTTTAACCTGTATCCAGGAATTGTGAAATCTCTTCGCTCCTTTCTCCCGGCGAGGCTCCCACACACCGGCTCTGAACACCGCTCTCTGAATCCGATCGCAGCCGCTGCCGGAGAAAGCAGCTCCATGTCGCTCTATGTCCTGATCAATGTGGCACTGCGCATGCTCCACATAGAAACCAAACCGCGCGTGCGTCTGAGATTATCGGTGAGTTAATAGAGAATATTCATATCTGCACAGGCTCATGGGTGAAATATTAGTCATTAACAATTGCTCTGTCGAGTTATAGTCATCGACATGATTAGTATGCAAATAGATTGTTCGGTCCAACTTAACCATACTAACCAGGTATGTAAATTACCAATCGTTCTGGGAGTTTGAAAATAAGTTTCTTACTCGAGTTGTGTAAACCGATCTGTGAATTATTCTCAGCTCGTCCCGCTAAACTTTTGCAAAATCACCCATGTGTTTATCCAAGGATTGTTTAAATCTCCCTAATGTACGTTATCAGATTTACATCTCAACTATTTCGTAAAAATCTCACATTAATTCATGGGAGAGGTTTAATGCTCCGCTATGTAGTGAGAATGATCAATCCTGCAAAATAGTTTGCTTTCTGACCAATCCTGAAGCGTTCACTCCCCGAGAATGCTTTGGCCCCGCTCCTCACTCACTCTGGTTGGAGGACCGGCCGCTGCTCGGTCATCCTGTTCCGCCCCTTCCTCCCAATTGCGGAGTTGATTCAAACGCGACTCAGGGACAGGGGAGGTTAGAGTCGATGCCTTGTGATGTGGTGAAAATATCCTGAATCTTGGATCGAGGGGGCTGAGTTCATTTCACAGTTTGTGCAGGTGTGTGTAACAACAACTTGATTAAGAAAAAACAAAGGAAGGCAGGAACAGAGTAAAACAATAGAACATGCAAACAATGTGGTGGGGCTCTCAATGCTCTGGTGATTTTAGTCTTTACCATGTGTTTCAGGGCCCCAGTGCATTTCAGTACAGACTGTGCCACTCCTCCTTCTGTACAACCAGATACCATGATTGTGGGGCAAAGTGATGTGGTGGGGTACAGATTCTGGATTAGAGGTGCTGGAAGAGCACCGCAGTTCAGGCAGCATCCGAGGAGCAGTAAAACCGACGTTTCGGGCAAAAGCCCTTCATCAGGTATAAAGGCAGAGAGCCTGAAGCGTGGAGGGATAAGCGAGAGGAGGGTGGGGGTGGGGAGAAAGTAGCATAGAGTACAATATGTGAATGGGGGAGGGGATGAAGGTGATAGGTCGGGGGCGGTCGGAGGATGGAGTGGATAGGTGGAAAAGAAGATAGGCAGGTAGGACAATTCAGGACAAGTCACGGGGGCAGTGCTGAGCTGGAAGTTTGGAACTGGGATGAGGTGAGGGAAGGGGAAATGAGGAAACTGTTGAAGTCCACATTGATGACCTGGGGTTGAAGTGTTGCGAGGCGGAAGATGAGGCATTCTTCCTCCAGGCGTCTGGTGTTGAGGGAGCGGCAGTGAAGGAGGCCCAGGACCTCCATGTCCTCAGCAGAGTGGGAGGAAGAGTTGAAATGTTGGGCCACAGGGCAGTCGGGTTGATTGGTGTGGGTGTCCCGGAGATCTTCCCTAATGCGCTCTGCTAGGAGGTGTCCAGTCTCCCCAATGTAGAGGAGACCGCATTGGGAGCAATGGATACAATAAATGATATTAGTGGATGTGCAGATAAAACTTTGATGGATGTGGAAGGCTCCTTTAGGGCCTTGGATAGAGGTGAGGGAGGAGGTGTGGGCACAGGTTTTACAGTTCCTGCGGTGGCAGGGGAAAGTGCCAGGATGGGAGGGTGGGATTTTGGGGGCCGTGGACCTGACCAGGTAGTCATGGAGGAAACGGTCTTTGCGGAAGGCAGAGAGGGGTGGGGAGGGAAATATATCCCTGGTGGTGAGGTCTGTTTGGAAGTGGTGGAAATGTCGGCAGATGATTTGGTTTATGCAAAGGTTAGTAGGGTCGAAGGTGACCACCAGGGGCGTTCTGTCCTTGTTACGGTTGGAGGGGTGGGGTCTGAGTGCAGAGGTGCGGGATGTGGACGAGATGTGTTGGAGGGCATCTTTAATCACGTGGGAAGGGAAATTGCGGTCTCTAAAGAAGGAGGCCACCTGGTGTGTTCTGTGGTGGAACTGATCCTCCTGGGAGCAGATACGGTGGAGGCGGAGGAATTTGGAATATGGGATGGCATTTTTGCAAGAGGTAGGTTGGGAAGAGGTGTAATCCAGGTAGCTGTGGGAGTCGGTGGGTTTGTAAAAAATGTCAGTGTCAAGTCGGTCGTCATTAATGGCAATGGAGAGGTCTAGGAAGGGGAGGGTGGTGTCAGAGATGGTCCAGGTAAATTTAAGGTCAGGGTGGAATGTGTTGGTGAAGTTGATGAATTGCTCAACCTCCTCGCAGGAGAACACGGTGGCGCCCATGCAGTCATCAATGTAGCGGACTGGGGAGTGGTCCCAGTGTAATTACAGAAGATCAACTGTTCTACGTAGCCAACAAAGAGACAGGCATAGCTGGGGCCCATACGTGCTTCCATGGCTACCCCTTCGGTCTGGAAGAAGTGGGAGGATTCGAAGGAGAAATTGTTAAGGGTGAGGACCAGTTCGGCCAAACGAATGAGAGTGTCAGTGGAAGGGTACTGTTAAGAATGTTGGGAGCGGAAAAAATGGAGGGCTTGGAGGCCCTGGTCATGGCGGATGGAGGTGTAGAGGAATTGGATATCTATGGTGAAGATGAGGCATTGGGAGCCGGGGAAACAGAAGTTTTGGAGGAGGTGGAGGGCGTGGGTGGTGTCTCGAATGTATGTGGGGAGTTCCTGGACTGGGGGGATAGGACAGTGTCATGGTAGGTAGAGATGAGTTTAGTGGGGCAGGAGCATGCTGAGACAATGGTTCAGCCAGAGTGGTCAGGCTTGTGAATCTTGGGAAGGAGGTAGAACCGCACAGTGCGGGGTTCCCGGACTGTGAGGTTGGAAGCTGTGGGTGGGAGATGTCCTGAGCTGATGAGGTTCTGTGTGGTCTGGGAGATGATGGTTTGGTGATGGGGGTGGGGTAATGGTCGAGGGGGCAGTAAGAAGAGGTGTCCTCGAGTTGGCGTTTGGCTTCAGTGATGTCGAGGTCAGTGCGCCAGACTACCACTGCGCCCCCTTTATCTGCTGGCGAAATGGTGAAATTGGGATTGGAGCAGAGGGATTGGAGGACTGCATGTTGTGAGGGTGAGAGGTTGGAGTGTGGGAGGGGGGTAGACAGTTTAAGGCAGCTAATGCCCCGGCGGCAGTTGGAAATGAAGAGGTCGAGGGCAGGTAATAGTCCAGCACGGGGTGTCCAGGTGGATGCAGTATGTTGGAGGTGGGCGAAGGGGTCCTCGGAAGGTGGGCAGGAGTCCTGATTGTGAAAGTAAGCTCGGAGACGGAGGCAACGGAAGAATTGTTCGACGTTACGTTGTGTATTAAATTCATTGGTGCGTGGACAGAGGGGGATGAAGGTGAGGCCTTTGCAGAGAACTGATCATTCGTCCTCAGTGAGGGGAAGGTCTGGAGGGATGGTGAAAACTCGGCAGGGATGGAAGCTGGGATCTGGTATGGATGTGGAGCTGGGAGTGGGGGCGGAGCCTGTAACTGGAGTGGGGGGAATGGAGGTGCAGTCATGAGCAGGGTTCCACCCCCATTCCCCCCACGCTGACGTCATCATCCTAGGAAAAATACTTCCATTGTCTACCTTTCTAATCCTCTGATCATCTTGTATGTCTCTATCAAATCCCCTCTAGCCTTATTCTTGCCAATGAGAAGAGTTTCAAGTCTCTCAGCCTTTCCTCACAAGACCTTCTCTCCAGACCAGGCAACGTTCTGGTAAATCTCCTCTGCACCTTTTCCAATGTTTCCAGATCCTTCCAGAAGTATGGGCACCAGAACTGAACACAATATTCCAAGTGTGACTGCACCAGTGTTTTGTAGGGTTGCAGTATGGTATTTCAACTTCGGAACTCAATCCCTCCACGAATGAAAACTAACATACCGTTTGCCTTCTTAACAGCACTATCAACCTGGGTGGCAACTTTCAGGGATCTATGTACATGGACTCAAAGATCCCTCTGCACACCACACTACCAAGAATTTTTCCATTGACCCAGTATTCAGCCTTCCTGTTATTCTTCTCAAAGTGCATCACCTCACATTTAGTTGCATTGAACTCTATTTGCCACCTCTCAGCCCAATTCTGCAGTTTATCCAAGTCCCCTTGCAACCTGTAACATTCTTCCACACTGTCCACTACTACACTGACTTTAGTGTCGTCTGCAAATTTCCTAATTCACCTATACCTGCAGTGGTTCCAAAACAGATCCTGGTGGCACGTGACTAGTAACTGGAATCCAGGCTGAATATTTTACATCAACCACCACTCGCTGCCTTCTTTCAGAAAGCAAGTTTCTCATCCAAACTGCTAAATCACCCTCAATTCTATGCCTCTGCATTTTCTCCAACAGCCTACCATGTGGAACCTTGATAAAGGCTTTACTTTTGTCCATGTATATCACGTCAAATGCCCTACCCTCATCTACCTGCTTGGTGACCTTCTCAAAAAACTCAATGAGGTTTGTGAGACATGACCTGCCCTTGACAAAACCAAGTTGACTATATGAAATCAATTTGATGTTTGCCAGATGATTAGAAATCTTATCTCTTATAATCCTTTCCTAAACATTGCCTACAACAGAAGTAAGGCTCTCTACTCCCCTTCTTGAACAAGGGCACAACATTTGCAATCTTCCAGTGCTCTCGTACCAAATCTGCAGACAATGACAACTCAAATATCCAAGCCAAAGGCTATGCTACCTTCTCCCGAGCTTCCCAGAGAATCCTCGGATAAATCCCATCCAGCCCAGGGGACTTGTCTATTTTCACTCCTTCCAGCAGTGATAACACCTGTTCATAACTAACCTTGATAATTTCTAGTCTAATATATCATACCTCATTCTCCTCCTCCACAATATTCTCCTTTTCCTGAGTGAAAACAGATGAGAAATGTTCATTTAGCATCTCTCCGATCTCCACAGGGTCAACACTCATCTTCCCCTTCTGTCTGTGATTGGCCCTATTCCTACCCTAATCATCTTTTTATTCCTCACATACCTATAGAAAGCTTTAGGGTTCTCTTTTATTCTATTTGTTAAAGACTGCTCGTGTCCTCTCTTCGCTCTTTTTAACTCTCTCTTTAAATCCTTCTTAGCTGATCTGTAATTCTCCATCGCCTCATCTGAACCATCTTGCCTCATCAACACCTAAGCCTCCTCCTTCTTCGTAACAAGAGATGCAGCTTCTGCAGTAAACCAAGGTTCCCTTACCTTATCACTTCCCCCTGCCTGACAGGGACATACCTATCAAGGACACGCAATACCTTAAACCAGCTCCACATTTCCATTGTCTGCACACCCTGCATTTTGCTACCCCATTTTGTGCATCTAATGCTTGCCTAATAGCATTATAATTGCCCTTGCCCCATCAATAACTCTTGACCTGTGGCATGTCCTTATTCCTTTCCATCGCTAAACTAAACTTAACTGAATTATGGTCACACTCCATAGTGCTCACCTACAACTCAATCAAACACCTAGTCTGGTTCATTACCAAGGACCAGATCCAATGTGGCCTCCCCTCTTGTCGGCCCTTCAACATATTGTGTCAGGAAACCCTCCTGTACACATTGGATAAAAACCAATTCATCCAACGTATTAGAGTTATAGCATTTCCAGTCAATTTTGGGGAAGTTAAAGTCCCCCATAATGACCACCCTGTTACTTTCACTCCTATCCAGAATAATTTTGCTAATCCTCTCTTCCACCTCCCTAGAACTCTGCGGAGGCCTATAAAAAAAACTCCAAGCAGTGTGACCTTTCCTTTTCTGTTTCTAACCTCAGCCCACACTAACTCAGGAGACTAGTCCTCATCAAAAGTTCTCTCATCCACCGTTATACTCTCCTCGACTAATGTGACATGCATGGACCCATTGCAGAGCTTCAAACTCCATGAGGCACCCATACCCTCTGACAGACAGACCCAGTCTGGAACCTCCTCTGTCCTTAAGACTTTATGCACTGCCTGTGCTCCTCCATTTCCCCTTTGCACGTTCCCTTTCCAACCCACCCCACCTGCATCACTCCACGAATGGTGCTGTCAAGGGCAGAAGTCTGTGGAATACCCTCCCTAACCTTCTCTATCCTCCTTTTAAGATGTATTTTAAAAATATTCTCTTTAATCAACGTTTTGATCATCCGTGAAGCACCTTAGGAGATTTGCCATTGTAAAAGATTCCATACAATGCAAGTAGTTGTTGTTACTGCTGTACAGTAGGAGAAACAGGAATGATGCATTAAAAATTCCAACAAGTAAGTCACTGGCAGGTGTAGTGTGCAGGCCACCAAATAATAACATCACATTGGGATGGGCAATAAACAAAGAAATAACTATTTCCTGTAAAAATGGTATGGCTATTATCATGGGTGATTTTAATCTACATGTAGGTTGGTCAAACCAGCTCAGTCAGGGTAGCCTTGAGTTTATCAAGTGTATCCATGATAGTTTTCATGAACAGTATGAAATGGAACTGACAAGGGAGCAATCTATCCAGCATCTGGCCCTGTGCAATGAGACAGGAATAATTAATGACCTCAGAGTTAGGGATCCTCTTGAAAGAAGTGATCACTGTATGGTTGAATTTAGAATACATATGGAGAGTGTGAAGATAAAATCTAATACCTGGGTCCTGTGCTTCAAAACAGGAAACTACAATAGAATGAGGGAGAACCTGGATAAAGTAGACTGGAAACAAAAATGTTATGGTGGGACAGTTGATGAGCAGTGGAAGATTTTCAAAGGCACTTTATAAAGTGCTCAGCAATGATATATTTCAGTGAAAAGGAAGGACTGTAAGAAAAGGCATACTCTGTGATGGGTATCTAAGGAAAGTGATCAAATTTAAAGAGAAGGCATGCAAAGTGGCCAAAACCAGCCTGAAACTAGAACTGGGAAATCTATAAAGGTCAACAGAAAGCCACAGAAGAGCTATAAAGAAAAGTAAGATAGAACATGAGAAAAATAAACTAGCACAGAATACAAAGACAGAAAACAAAATTTTATATTGAATGAGAAAAGCGTGGCTAAAGTAAATGTTGGTCCTTTGGAAAATAAGAAGGAACATTTAATTATGGGATATCACAATGGAGGACACTAATATCTTGCCAACAATTAGCAAAGAGACAAAGATAGGTGAGGATTTGGAAACTGTCATTATTACGCAACAGCTAGTGTTGGACTGTTGGAGTTAATTGAGCTAATGACAGAAAAGTCTTCTGACCCTGATGGAATGCATCCCAGGGTACTAAAGGAGATGCCAGGAGAAATAGCAAATTCACTGGCAGTAATTTTCCAAAATTCACTGGACTCTGTGGCAGTCCCAGCAGATTGGAAAGCAGCAAAAGTGATGCCACGTTTTTAAAAAAGAGGTGGACAAAAGGTGGGGAATTATACACAAGTTAGCTTATTCTCTGTAGTGGGAAAGATGCTTGGGTCTATTATCATGGAAGAAATAGCAGGGAATCTTAATAGAAATTGTCCCATTGGACAACAGAGCATGGGCTCATGTAGGGCAGGTCATGCTTCATAAATCCTTTGGAATTCTATGAAGACATTTCGAGCAAGGTGGACAACAAGGACCCAGTGGATGCGGTGTACCCGGATTTCCAAAAGGCCTTCAACAAGGTGCTGTTCAAGAGGCTGTTGCATAATGTAAAGGTGCATGGTGTTAGGAGTAGAGTATTAGCATGGATAGAAGATTGGTTGACTAACAGAAAGCAAAGTGTGGGGATAAATGAGTACTATTCTGGCTGGCAATCAGTGACTAATAGTGTGCCTCAGGGATCAGTGTTGGGTCTGCGATTATTTAGAATTGATACAGATGATTTGGAGTTGGGGACCACATGTAGGGTGTCAAAGTTTGCATATGACACTGAGATGAGTAGCAGAACAAAGTGTGTGGAGGACTGTGAAACTTTGCAGAGGAACAGAGATACATTGAGTGAATGGGCAATGGTCTGGCATTTGGAATAGAATGTTCATAAATGTAAAGTCATACTGTTTGGTTGGAGTAACATTAAAAAAGAGATTATTATTTGAATTTTAAAAAGTTGCATCATTTGCTGTGCAGGGGCACCTGAGTAACCTTCTGCATGAAGGTTAGTCACCAGGTACAAAAATTAACTCAGAAAGCAAATGGAATTTTGGCCTTCATTGCTGAAGGGATTGTGTTTAAAAGCAGAGGTTGTGTTCCAGTTGTATTGGGTGCTGGTGAGGCCACACCTGGAGTACTGCACGCAGATTTTGTCTCCTTACTTTCTCAAGGATGTACAGGCACTAGAGGGGGTGCAGAGGAGGTTAACTAGGTTGATTCTGGAGTTGAGGGAGTTGTCTTTACAGAGACCGAGTAGATTCGGATTATATTCATTGGAAATCAGAAGAATGGGAAACATATAAAATAATGAATGCAATGGATAAAACAGGAGTAGAGAGAATGTTTCCACTGGCAGGTGAAGCTAGGACAAGAGGGCATCACCATAAGACTAGAGGCAGCAAATTTAGGACTGAATTGAGAAGAACTTCTTGACCTCTGTGGAATTCATTGCCCAGGGAAGGAGTTGATGCTAGTTCATTTTTCTTCTTTTTTTTCTTTTGTGACCAGCACTACCCTTCACATCAAAGGGCAATGCTGTGTGATTAGAATTCCTGTTTATTTTTTTTTCTTACTTTAACCCCCACACTACCGCCTAAGTGCGGTAGTGCTTACTTTTATTCCCCAGCACCCATGGTGTGTGTGTGTGCAGGTGTAAAACACAGTGAAGGACACAAAGTGCACAAATCTTTATTCAAGTAAATGTTTTTCAAGCTAAGGTAGCTTTTTAAAAAAGAATTAATTAATTAATTAAGGGATATGGTGAGAACGTTGGTAAATGGTTCTGCGTCCACAAAATGATCAGCCATGACCTTAATGAATGGCAGAGCAAGCTCAAAGGGCAGGACGGCCTTCTCCTGTTCCTAGTTCTTTTGTTGTTATATTTTGCATTCCTCCCGCACTCTTGACTTTCAGGTGCTGGTGTTAGATTAGGATGGACAAAATTAAAATTCACAGAACACCAGGTTATAGTCCAACAGGTTTCTTTGGAAGGACTAGCTTTGCAGCTTCTTCATCAGGTGGTTGTGTGATTTTTAACTTTGTGTCTCACTCTTGTAACTGATAAACAGCAACAAAAGCCACGAAGCAGTGGGCATGCTCCAGGCAACAATGGTCCCTTGGTAGTTGATGTCAGCGGAAGACCAATGGAAAGGCAGGGGCACAGCTGGAGGACCTGGCGGGGCATTTGGTCCTCCGACCAATCAGAGTAAATGAGGGACGGGACTAGACTATACCACGTGATCATCCTCGCGGTGGGAGCGGATGTGCGGGACGTGTGGATGGAGAGCTGTTGGTAAGGAAAGCAATAAACAGCAGAAAGTGGGAGGGAAATGGTGTTGGTATGGGCTGAGAGGTTTTACAAACATTTGGTGCACATCGGAAAATACAAATTTGAAACTTACAGTCCCGTTTTTGCAGTAAACTGGAAAATAACCTCATTGTGTGATCGCCGCCATCTTTATTCGGGGCAAAGATTCACTGGACACGTGCGCGGCCGCCAGCTTTGTTGGGGGCAAAGTTCAGAGGTGTTTATGTGCAGCCCTCCCTGGTAGAGAGTCATAGGGCAGGATTTACCCAGAGCACATTCAAACCCAGAGAAATTGATGTTTTTTTTCTTGGATTTGTTTCTTCATCCATTTAAATGATTTGGATGTGAATAGAGCCGGTACTGTTCGTAAGTTTGCAGATGACACCAAAATTGGAGGTATTGTGGACAGTGATAAAGGTTGTCTCAGGATACAATGGGATATTGATCAGATGGACCAATGGGCTGCGGAGTGGCAGATAGGGTTTAATTTAGATAAATGTGAGGTGCTGCATTTTAGAAAAGCAAATCAGAGCAGGACTCACACTGAATTGTAAGGTCTTGGAGAGTCTTGCTGAACAAAGAGACCTTGGAATGCAGCTTCATAGCTCCTTGAAAGTAGAGTCACAGGTAGATAGGACAGTGAAGAAATTGTTTGGGATTCTTCCCTTCGTTGGTCAGAGCATTGAGTAAAGGAGCTGTACAGGACATTGGTTAGGCCACTTTTGGAATATTGTGTGGAATTCTGGTCTTCCTCTTATCAGAAAGAGGCACCGAAACATGGAAGGTTTGAGAATTGATTTTTTTAAGGATATTGCCAGGGTTGGAGGATTTGAGGTGCAGGGAGAGGCATAATAGGCTGGGGCCATTTTCCCTGGAGTGTCATAGGCTGAGGTGTGATGTTGAAGAGGTTTATAAAATCGTGAGGGGCATGGATAGCGTAAATAGACAAGGTGTTTACCCTGGGGTGGTGGAGCCCAGAACTAGAGGATAAAGATTTAGGGTGAGAGAGGAAAATTCAAAAGGAGCCTAAAGGTCAACCAAAATTGTAACATTTAAAAGGCATTTGAATACGAAGGGTTCAGAGGGATGTCGGTCAAGTGCTGGCAAATGGGAATAGTTTAGGTTAGAATATCTGGTTTGCATAGATGGGTTGGACTGAAGAGTCTGTTTTTGTGCTAGACATCTCTGACTGTGGGATCATAAAAGTGAATACTGCTCTGATTGACCTCTGGGCTCCTTGATGTCCACTTGTTCGTTATCTAGCTTCCTCAGTCTCACATGAGTGTATTTTTGCCATGTTTAGTATTTTACTACTACGTTCACAGACCTTTTCATAAATGGATTGTCCACTGCTGCCCGACTCCTGACCGTATGCTGCTCCATTATCAGATTATTTTTTCCACAATATCTTTGACAGTCAAGAATTCTTGTTTTCCAATAGTGAATGGATTTTTCTTCCATTTCTGACAGTCAAATTCTGCACCATTTTCATTCCCTATAATTCATATTGCACTCCCTGAAACATCATGTGTATTTCTCCTTCCACAGATACCAGTGATCATTGCCAAAGCCCTGTTGCCTGTGGAGAGGGTGATGTTTGACTTCCTTGTACTGCTGCAGTTGGTATGGTGAAGGTGCTCCCACAACGTGGTAAGAGACATTACAGATTATTGACTCAGCGATAGTGAATTTAGAAGATATCTGTACAACTCAACATGTTTTTAATTTCACAAAAATATTGAGAACTTTTGACATAAGGCCACAGCTGGAGAATATTATGTCCAGTGACCAAAACCATTGCCAAATGAGCAATTTTTCAGGAATGCCTTAAAGGAGGAAAGCAGATCTTAGAGGGTGGGAATTCCTGACCAAGTTGCCTTGGAATCTATAGAAACAGTCACACAGCTGAACTCAAAAATAAACACATCATTGGGAGTCTAAACTAAGTTATTGAGATATGAAAGGGTGTGTGGTGCAGGAAGATAGGAATGATTACAGCCAGGAATTAAGTCAAGGGTGTGAAAGTAAATTGTTGTTGCTTATAAATGGGAGCCTTTTGATGGATCAGCAGGTTCTGGTACAAGTGAGCACTTGGGCGGTAGAGTTTTCAATATTCTGGAGATTATATGGAGGGTGATTGTGGGATGCTGGCCAGGAGTGGGTTTAGATAATGAAATCTAGAGTTAACAAAATAAATGAATCAGAGTTTCAGTAAATGAGCTGAGACTGTGGTGAGGTCAGGTGATATCACTGAAGTCGAAATAGTGGTCTTGGAGTGGGACTGGGCTATCACCCTCACCTCACCTCTGGAATACAGCTGTTTGTCAGTTTGTGAAACAAGTCTGTAACAAGATCAGGAACTGAGTGGCCCTGGCAGAACCCAAACTGGGTGTCACAGAAGGTTATTGCTGAGCAGCTGCGTGACAGCACTGTTGATGACACCTTCCATCACTTCACTGCTGAGTGAATGTCGACTGATGGAGGGAAATTGGCTGGGTTGACTCTGTCCTGCTTTTTTGTGTTGAACATCCTTGAGAAATGTTCCACAATGTCAGTAGGTGCCAGTGCTGGACTTGTCTTGGTGGGCAGCAATTTCTGGAGCACAGCCATCAGTATTATTGCCACAATTTTGGTCGAGCTGACAGTCTTTACACTACTTCTCCATTTCTTGATCTGATTTGAAAGAAGTTTTCAACCAAGTTGATTCACGTCTGTGATGTCAGGGACCAATGTAGAAGGCTCATCCACTTGGCACTGCTGGCTGAAGATTGCTGCAAATGCTGTTGTCTTGTCTGTTGCATGGATGTGTGAGAGCCCTCCATCAGTAAGGGTGGGGATATCTGTGATGCTTCCTGCAGTGAGTTGTTTAATTGTCCATCACCATTCCTGACTAGGTGTGGCAGAACTGCAGAGCTCAGATCTGATCCATTGGTTGTTGGATCACATAGTTCTATTTGGTGTTGTTTGCACTGTTTGGCATGCAGGTTGGGTAGCTTCACCAGGTTGGCACCACATTTTTAGGTATGCCTGGTATTGCTCCTGGCATGCCCTGCGGAACTCTCCATTGAACTAGGGTTGATCCCCTGGCTTAATGTTCATGGTTGCGTGGGGAATATACCAGGCCATGAGATTTCAGATTGGGCTGGAGTACAGTTCTGCTGCTGTTTTAGCCCACAGTGAGACAGAAGGGTCAAGAGGGCTGATTGTGTTGTATTTTCCAGTGCATTGGTAGATGTAATGTGGTCCATCCAGTTTCATTCCTTTGTTGAGACTGTGCAGTGATTAATACAATGAGTGATTTGATGGGCCACTGTCAGGAATGCAACTTTTAAAAAAAGCTGTTGTGATTTACACATGAAAGAAGTGAAACTATCATGGTATTCGAACAGATGAAAGCCTAAACAGACAATCAAGGCATTTTTCAATGGATAATTTCAGTTACATGACACTAAATTTTTGCTATAAATTCTGTGCCTTAGAATTGTGCCCTCCACAATGAAGGAGCGGTGCTAAGAAAGCTAGTGTGCTTCCAGTTAACCCTGTTGGACTGTAACTTGGTGTTGTGTGATTATTAACTGAGAATATGACCACACTACTAACAGGGCTGCATGTAAACAGGCTCAGTCCAGTTAATCAATACATTCAGAAGGATTTCTTCCAAGTTTGATGACGCAATATTCGTCAAAACCGTCAACTTCAACCTGCAATGTTGCTCTTAACAAAAACGTCAGGCTGACACAAAGCTCCCCACCCCACTGCAATGTGGTAACTGGGCCTGGCCCAGGAATTGGAACTGGGACATTTGTGGACTGTGATCTCAAAGGAAGCAAGCAAACACAATTCTGACAGATTAGTTCTCAAAGATGAGTAGCAAGTTTGAGACAAGGCCGGTGGTATGCTGCCTTGTACTTAGCTTAATTGCATTTCTTATTTAAAGTCGTGTTTTGCAAAGTATAAAGAACTATGTGTTTGTTTTCCATGGTTGGAGAGTTTTATCCGAGTTGATCACAGTTGCTGCCTCTCGCTCCCCAAGTCAAATCATAGGATCTATAACAAAACAATAAACTGCAGGTGCTGGAGATCTGAATCCCAGAAACAAAGTGCTGGAGAAACTCAGCAGTTCTGAGGGCATCGGTGAAGAGAAAAATAATGTTACATTTCAATTTCAGTGACTCTTCGTCTGAATGGACAAATGGTCATGAGACTTGGAGCTTCCAATGTTTTATTCCCCTCAGAGATGCTGCTGGACCTGGGGTTCTCCAGCACTGTGCTTTCTATAGTGAACGTTATTTCCAAAACCGATCAGAAAAATACTAATCTCCAAAAGTGAAAGGTTCATTGCAAACATGAGCATAGTTTCCACACTTGAGTTACACAAGCACGTCTCAGTTTAAAAACAAGATTTAACTCACAATAATATTCCATCTCAAAATTAGCCAAGTTACACCAGTAATAAAGCTCATCCACCCAATGAGGCACTTCAGCACAACATCCTGCAGTGTTGCACGCAGCCACCTTTTACCAAAGAGTGATCACATGTCACAAAATTGAAGGCCAAGAGCATGTCTCTTTAAAGGAGCTGAAGTCAAACTCAATTTTTGGAAGGATTTTTATTAAATCTGATTGAAAATTTAAATCTCAGAGCATAATCTTTGCTCTTTTAAACAAAGTGTGTGGGAAACATCCCTCATCTTGCTAAAGGTTCAGTTCAGTCTGATACATAGAGCCAAAGGTCAAGCAAACATCACACTTTCCATTCACTTCTACAAAGGGCTGACATCACATTTCTTCAGGATTTAATGAATTTTATAAATTGTTTGGAAAATCATTTGTCACGTTAAAGAACTGGACAATAAATGTCATTGTATACAATAAGAGTGAAGCCTGTGACAGCAGATTTAGCTTTGGAGGGTAGTGTATGTGCTTTCTAAATTCTGGGAGCACTTTGGGAGACTGCTCCCAGATGGTGATAGTGAGCATATCTGGAATGCACTGTTTAGATTTGGGAATCCTTGGGTAGAGAATCTGTGGTTTCACTAATACTTGGCTTGCGTTGTTGGTGTACAGTAAGCAATTCATAAAGTTACTTATGTATTTTTGTTGACTACCTGAATGGTATTCAAATCTGCCAGGTTGCCTTCAATAGTGTGAATGCATCTATTGTAAATGTTTGGAGTATTCCAGAACTGCCCAGTGCTTGGCAAATTCAGGGGGGACAAAAAAATCACATTTCGTAATTTGAAATTAAGAATCCAAGAGGATGTAACCACTGAAGTATTCAATTCAAATAGTTAAATGGAGTGCTCGCATTTAAAATACCTGTTATCCATAGGAATGGATGGACTGACAATTGGGACCAAATTCCTGGCTGGGGAGTGTGAAATGTGCTTTGATAAAGTCACCTGCATTTACCAACAATAATTTGGCAAGCTCGGAAATTTAAAAAACAACACGAGTTTCATTGCTGCTCCAGTCGCGTCACAAGCTCTGTGAAAAAAAATAACAATGTTCAGGTTTATTGCATACACTCTGAAACACGTGTTTCTTCTACAGATCCTGCAAGTTTCCCCAATGAGCATAGTCCATCCAAATGATGTTGCTAACTTTGGCCAACTCATTTCTTTCCGAGTCTCTATAACCTGAAGACTGACCAGAAGCAATTACTCCACATATGTGGGAACATTACCGACGAGGATTTTTTTCCTTCAGAATTGACTTCCATATATTCAAAGTCCAGAAAAAATAAAAAGCTTGTTACCTTTTATAGAGGAATGATTCAGTGGGAGTAAAACGCTAACCTTTTGCTTCATAATCAAGCTACCTAAATTTTAAAAATGAACACTTCTTAATAGTTCGCTAGATCCTAATGAAATATTTTGTGCGAAACAAATCACATGATACATAGTTATTCAGATAACAAAACAAGTTTGTTCATTGAAGAACCCAGAGGAAAAGGTCATGAAACAATGTGAGTTTGATACACCTCAATCATCATTTTTCGTGCATTCTCTGAATAAATTCTCCTTTTCCTCCTCGAAGTATTCAACTTCTTGAATAATTGAGAGAATGAAGTCACAATTGTACAACACAAAATCAGACCCTTCAGTCCAACTTGCCCATGCTGACCAGATATCCAAAATTAATCTAGTCCCATTTGCCAGCATTTGTTCCATATCCATCTTAAACCCTTTCTACTGATTCAGTTTATTTTACTTTATCAGCACGTGAAATAATGACATTTTTTTTTCTTCCAACATTGGTTAAAGAAATTATAAGTTTATTCATCCAAGTTAATTTTGTAATCTTTCACAAAGAAAAAAGTGAAAACAACATTTGGCTGAGTGCAAAACAAAATACTGCAGCTGCGTGATATCTGGGAACACTGTAAAGGTGAGGCACTGATACTGCACAAGTTTGTCAGCACGGTTTCAATTACTGACAATAATTTAGACTTCACATAGTTAAGGTAAATGTGAGATATCTGAATTTCATGAATTGGTTCTAATTGCACTTTGATCAACAAAAATTATTCTTGGTTTAAACTTCTCAAAAGAGAAAGTGACGACCAAAGAAGCTGGATATCAGAGTCGAAAAGTGTCATGCTGGAAAAGCACAGCAAGTCAGGCAGCATGCGAGAAGCAGGAGAGTTGATGTTTCAGGCATAAGCCCTTCATCAGGAATCACAGGCTTCAGAAAAATAACAGGCATAGACTTATGCCAATACATATGTAGAAGGGTCAGATTAGAGACTAATTTCAGATTTGGTACCATTCAGTGCAACATTTCAGAATGATATTTACATGTGTACCTAAAAGAGAAGTTGTCTAAAATTACAAGCTCTAGGATGATTATAGGATTAAACCTGGAAATAAAGCTGGTGACCCAGAATGGCAAAGTGAAGTCCCATCAGTATCGCCTTGGGCAGTGTCAAGTAAGAATTTGAGAGCAGAGTTGCCACTTTGGTGTAACCTGCAGTCTGGCCAAATTGCAGCAAAAATCTGTTCAATTTTATCTGCAAACTATTGAATGCAAAATCCTCCTTGCACAATAATGAGGCAGCATTTTGGGATGTCATTTTTAAAATATATTATTTTCAAAGTTACT
This sequence comes from Chiloscyllium punctatum, assembly GCF_047496795.1. Classification (NCBI taxonomy): domain Eukaryota; kingdom Metazoa; phylum Chordata; class Chondrichthyes; order Orectolobiformes; family Hemiscylliidae; genus Chiloscyllium; species Chiloscyllium punctatum. Next base: position 2,652,498 of record NC_092739.1, read on the forward strand.
CACAATTAAGAGTGATCACTTGGTGCTGTCTGCATAACACAGTACGAAAAGGAATTAATAGAAAAAACATTATAACCCAAATTCAGAGTCATTAATTCATTGATATTGCATGGGTCCAGCATTTATAAGTAATCAATTTTTTAAAATAAATACAGATACATTTACTAAATATATTGGAGTACAGTCAAGTTTCTTACTGAACAGTGACAGGATTGGACAGAGTCTGCATGGATTTAAGAGAGGGGAATCATACTTAGCAATTCTACTGAAAGAATCTACAGAGTCAAATATTAAAGTAAGAAATTGCAGGATATTTAGAAATGCTTATCATTAAACATGGTAGACTGGGTTTTGTGAAAGCGAAACTATAATTGACAAATTTGCGACAGTTCATTGAGGAGATAACAAACAGGGCTGATAAAGGGCAATCCAATGATGTTCTGTATTTGGATTTTAAAAATGCAAATGATAAGGTGCTACATAAAAGTTATTTGCACAATTTAGGAGCTCACCGTATCGGGGTAATGTATTAGATTGGACTGAGGATTGGTTAACCACACTGGCTGTTGTTGAGTCCTCACTTGGAGTACTGTATACAGTGTTAGCTGCCATATTTAATAAAGGATAAACTAACATCGGAGACCATTCAAAAAAGATTCACTTAGCTGCTTTGAGGACGAAAGGGTTGGCCTATCAAGAATAGATAAGCAGGTGTGATCTTATGGAAACAAGATTCTGAGGAGCTTGACAGGGTAGATGTTGACTAGATCTTCTAGCACCAGTGAAGTCTCATTACATAAGGGAACATTCATTTTAGAAAAAGTAAAGAATTTTTTTCTCTCAGTGAATGGCTAGAATTTTCTCGCCCAAACAATTGTGAAAGTTAAATGTGGGAGGGGAATAGTTGGGTTACTCTTTGGAGGGTTGTTCTGGCTTGTTGGGTTGAAGGGCCTGTTTCCACATAGTAGGGAATCTGTGATTCTGTCTCAAATTATTTTAAAAGAGGGCAGATAGATTTTTGAAATATTGAGCAGTTGAGGGCTATGCGGATCAAGCATAAAAGAGGTGTTGAGGTCTAGGTTGGCCAAGCCATGACCTGATAGAATGGGGGAACAAGCTGAAGGCGATGAGTGCCCTACTCCTGCTCCGATTCCTTGAGGCTCCGTTTCATGTTTTTTTTGTTGTTTCCAAAGAAGAGCGTGATACAATGTGCTAAAGATCTCAGATGTTGTGAAAATGGGGTGTTTTTGTACTGGTTCAGCTGGCATTGATTCATCAATCACAGCTATACAGTCATGTGTAGGAAGGCAATTCCCTCCATGAATAAAGGAAATCTACTGCAGAGCTCACACAAAGGGAATTCTTACCCTAAGTAAACTCTCCCATCACATTACCCAACATATCAGCAAAAGCAGGCCGCACTGTGCAAGCTACAGCCAACAAAGTGACCCGCGGGTGATTGATGTCAGCACCGGACCAATGAAAGGACGGTGGGCGCAGCTGGAGGACCGAGCGGGATGTTGGTCCTCCAACCAATCAAAATAAATGAAGGGCGGAGCTAAACTAAACCATGTGATCACCCTCGCGGACAGAGCAGAGTCGCCGCAATGAATGCTCGAGAAGTTATGGAGAGAAAGGATTCGGTGAGGAAAGAAATAAACAGGGAAACGGGAGAAAAACTGTGTTGCTATGAGCGGAGAGGTTTTACAAACAAATTGTGCACGTCGGAAAACACAAATTTGAACGTCCCAGTCCCGTGTTTGCAGTAAATTAGGACTGGCCTCAGCGCGGCTGCAGACCTTTATTCGGGACAAGGATTCACTGGACATGTGCGGAGCCGCCATCTTTGTAGGGGGCAAGGTGCAGCCAGGCGCATGTGCAGCCTTTCTCTCGTATAGAGTTATTGGGATTACAGCAGCCAATACTGCTCTGATTCACCTCTGGGCTCCCTCATGACCACTTTGTCAATATCTAGCTTCCTCAGTCTCCAACCATGGGTGTATTTTTGCTCTGTTTACTACTGTATTATTACTTTTATAGACCCTTTGTAAATGAGTTTTTCACTGCGGCCCAGCCCCTGACCATGTACTGCTCTATTATCAGATTACTTTTTTCTTGAATATATTTGACAGTCAAGAATTCTCTTTTCCAACAAGCAAGTGTATTTTCCCTTCCATTTCTGACGATCACATTCTGCACCATTTTCATTCCCTGTAATCCATTTTGCACTCCCTGAAACACCAATTGTGCTTCTCCTTCCACAGATACCAGTGATTAATGCCAAAGCCCTGTTGCTTGTGGAGAGGGTGCTGTTTGACTTTCTTGTACAGCTGCAGTTTGTGTGGTGAAGGTGCTCCTACAATGTGGGTGGGTAAGTGGCATTATAGATTATTCATTCAGCAACAGTGATGATTTGAAAATAATGTCCAAATCAACAACCGTTTGTATTTTTATTATCATGCTTATAATTTCTCAAAAATACTATTGAGAACTTTAGACATAAGGCCAGAGATGGAGATATTAGGTCAGGTGACCAAAAGCATTGCCAAAAAGCAGGTTTTGAGGGATGTCTTAAAGGTGGAAAGCAGACCTGTGAGGTTTCGGCTGCGAATTTCAGACCAAGCTGCTTCAGCAACTGTAGAAACAGCCACACAGGTGAAGTAATGAATTAACAAATGGTTGGGAGTCTCGAAGAAAATGGGTTGTCGAGGTCTCAGTGTGTGTGGTGCAGGGAGCTAGGGATTATCACAGCCAGGAATTAAATCATGTGTGAGAATTTTAAATTGAGGGATATTGGCCAGGTGCTGGCAGGTGAGACTAGATTGGGTTGGGTTATCTGGTCGGCATGGACGGGTTGGACCGAAGGGTCTGTTTCCTTGCTGTACATCTCTATGGCTGTATGTTAATTATAATTAGGAGCCTTTTGATGAATCAACAAGCAGAGATGTAGACTTTCTTGAGATTACAGGGAGATTGAATGTGGGAAGCTGGCCCTGAGTGTGTTTGGAAAATGAAGTCTGGAGATAACACAAGGTGGATGAAAGTATATGAGCTTAGACAAGGGTGGAATCAGCTAGAAATACTGGTCTTGGAGTGGGACTGAGTTATCACACTCACCTCACTTCACCTCTGGGATTCAGCTGGTTGCCAGATTGTGAATCAGGGCGGTAACACAATCGGGAGCTGACTGGCCCTGGTGGAGCCTAAAATGAGCGTCGCTGAGCTGACTGTTGCTGAGCAGCTGCTGCTTGGTTGCCCTGTCGATGACATCTTCCATCACTTTACTGCTGATCGAGTGTAGACTGACAGATGGAAATTGGCTGGGTTGGATTGCCCTGTATTTTTGTGTTGAACATCCCTGGGCAATGTTCCACATTGTCGGTAGATGCCAGTGCTGGAGCGGTACGTGACTTGGTGGGTGGCAAGTTCTGGAGCACAAGCCATCAGTATTATTGCCGGAATATTGGCAGGGCCCCGTAGCCTTTGCACTACTTAACCATTTCTTGATGTTATTCAAACTCAACTGAACTGCTTTAAAACTCACATCTGTGATGTTGGAAACCACTGGAGAAGGCTGAGATGGATCATCCCACTTTGCACTTCTGGCTGCAGATTGCTGCAAATGCTGTCATCTTATCTGGTGCATGGGTGTGTGAGGCCCCTCCATCAGTAAGGGTGGGGATGTCTGTGATGCTTCCTCCAGTGAGTTGTTTAATTGTCCATCACCGTTCACAACTGGGTGTGGCAGAACTGCAGAGCTCCGATCTGTTCCATTGGATGTAGGATCACTTAGCTCTGTTGCTTGCTGTTGATGCTGTTTTATATGCAGTTAGTCCTGCTTGGTCGCTTCACCCAGTTGGAACTTCATTTTTCAGTCTGCCTGGTGCTGCTCATGGCATGCCCTCCTTTCCTGTCCATTGTAATGGGTGAGTGCGGGATTTACAAACCCATGAGATTACAGATTGTGCTGGAGTACAGTTCTGCTGCTGTTGATGTCCCATAGTGCCTCAGAGATACCCAGTTTGAGATCCTCCATCTCTTCAAAGTCTGTCCCATTTAGAACCATGATAGTGTCACTCAACACGATGGAGGTTTTTCTCAACTTTAAGGCAAGACTTTGTCTCCAAAAGGAATGTGTGATGGTCGCTCGTACTGATACTGTCATGGACAGATGGATCTGCAGCTGGTCAATTCATAACAATGAGATCAAGTATGTTTTTCCCTCTTGTTGGTTCCCTCACCACCTGCTGCAGACTCAGTTGAGCAGCTATATCCTTTAGAACCTGGCCAGCTCAGTCAGTAATTCTGTTGCAGAGCTAGTCTCGATTGTGGACATTGAAATCCTGTACCCAGAGTATATTTGACACCATTTTATTGCCTCAGTGCTTCCTCCAAATGTTATTCAACATGAAAGAGGAGTGATTCATCAGCCAAGGGAGGACGGGACGTGGTAATCAGCAGGAGCCATGAGACGTCCTGGTCTCCGGAGCCAATGCTGTGTACTCCCAGGGCAAATCCTCCCTGTCTGTACACCACTGTGCCTGGTCTGTCCTGCTGGTGGGACAGGACATATCCAGAGATTTCAGGAGAAAGTGAAGACTGCAGATGCTGGAGATCAGAGTCAAGAGTCTGGTGCTGGAAAGCACAGCAGGTCAGGCTGATGAAGGGCTTAGGCCAGAAACGTCGATTCTCCTGCTCCTCGGATGCTACCTGACTGTTGTGCTTTTCCAGCACCACACTCTCGATATCAAGGAATGGTGATGGTGGAGTCTGGTCATTGTTTGTAAGGGATGATTCCGTGGGTATGACTTTGTCAGGCTGTTCCTTGACTAGTCTGTGAGACAGCTCTGCACATTTTGGCACCAAAAACCATATGTTAGTGAGGAGGACGTTGCACCATCGAGGGGGCTGATTCTGTGGTTGTAATTTCTGGTGCCTTGTTAGTTGCCAACTGGTCCATCCAGTTTCATTCCTTTGTTGAGACTTTGCAGTGATTAGTACATGAGTAGCTGGCTGGGCCGCTGTCAGGTTGGCAGGACTTTTTTCGCCACTGACAATGGTTTCATGGAGATCAGGAGATTCCTAATACCTTGTTTTTTTTTTCTTGAATTCAGATTCCACCATCTGCCAAGATGGGATTCGAACCAGGACTTCAGCTGTTTGTTTTAATATTCTGGGTAAAAGCTAAATACATCAGGTTTGTTCATTCATTTTAAATATCACTAACCCTGGTTTTGTTTCTTTGTAAAACACTGCCCATCATCCTGTCTCCTCCATCCTCCCCTCCAACAACGAGTGAGGAGCACATGGCGTTTTTCTGTCACTAAGACTGAGATAATCCGATCTGCTGCTTCTCTCCCTCCCACTAGCCCACTGAGCCAAAATGCTTCACGTGGTATTCCTGGTTTTGTCCTAAACCTACATCTTTCTCCAGTGTCTTATCAAGCCTTATCAGAGCTCACCTTGACCCTTTACCCTAATCTCGCTAAACTCACTTCCCAACTCTCTCTCCTCCACTGCCGCCTCATCACTCCCCCACCCCCCCCCCCCCCCACCCCCCCCCCCCACCCCGCCAATTCATGGATAATGTTCCTTGTTCTGTCTGTTGGTCTTTTTTTTGGTTATGTCCTTCTCTCCCATTTTGTGAAAAACTTATATTTGACCCCATCTCTATTGCTACTGAAACCCCTGACCCACATGTGTGTTGCCTTAAACTTGAATCCAAAACAGAACCCTTGATTCCGTGACTCAGAATCTGGTTTCCGTTTACCCTCAGACACATCCTCTCAGTATTTATCCTGTCAAACCCCTTTAGAATCCCATCTGTCTCAATGAGATCACCTCTCTTTCTCCAAAATCCAGTGAGTAGAGTCCCAACCTTTTCAGCCTTTATTTAAGATAATCCCTCCAAACTAAGGATCATCTCATTGAATCTTCCCTGAAATGCCTTCAATAAAATGACACATTTCCTTATCTAAATGGACCAAAACTGCTCTCATTACTGCAGATATGGTGGTCTCACCAGCACTTCCACACGTTACTCTCAGGTATATACTCCAAACTCTAATAATGAAAAACTTTGAAACAAAACATTCCATTCCCCTTCCTGATTCCCTGTTGTAACTGTGTGGTAGCTTTCTGTGTTTCCTGAACAATTACCCCTGGTCCCTTTGTGGTGCAGCTTTCTACAGTTTCCACCATTTAAATAGTACTTTGTTCTTTTATTATCTCCTCCAAAATGAGCAACTTCCCATTTTTCCCAAGTTACACCCCATCTGGCAACTTGTTGCCCCCTTCTCCTGTGCATCTCTCTCTTTTCATAATCCTCTTAGACCTTTACAGTTATGCATTTTCTAGGAGATATCCCCCCTTCCCATTCTTCCAAACATTTACTGGGAGCACTGGGCAGTGGGAAGCAGACAGAGTTGCTATCTTTTTAGGGATACGCTTTGGAGTGATTGAGAGGATCTTCCTACCCATTGGTCAGGATGGAGACAACTTGCCCATCGTTAGACATTAGCCTTTCACCCCCATGTCTTATTGATGAGGCAGAGCGGCAGCACGGAATGAAAGAAAAGAAAGTAATTCTTGTTCCCCATCTCTCACAGACGCTTGGATCATTTTCTCCAATGTGTCAAAGAACTGCTGTGTTCAGTCACATGAGATCTCAAGTTGGAATCTCCTAGAAACCCACAGATTTCCCTTTGAGTTGACTGCTGATGTCCTCAAGCGTAATATGTACAGTAATCCTGGGCCACGAAGAGGGGATGGTGTGAGGTTCTAACTTGAACTGATAGTGACATATTTTATAAACTTATATTACCGGATATTACAGGTGGACATTCAGATGGTAATCTCAGTAAATATTCTGCTAAACTCTGATTGAATTACTCAGTATATTAGGATCTGTGTGTGTGAGTATTGTGTTCCAGACCAATCCCATTTGCTACTTAAAAATTCTCCTTTGAATCATCGCATTCTCTCAAAAGGTCTCCCCAAACCTTCAATGTGTCATGTAATCCTTTTATGCTGACCTGATGAGTGTAAGGTTTATTATTTGAATGTGTAATTTTTGTATAAGGATGTCTCAGAGAGGGAGAAGAATATTCTTAAAGGGGAGAATAGCCATTTTGAGGGGAAGCTGTTGTTTACTAGTATCAATGACATAGGAATAGAAGAGTTCACATTATTGGATCATTGGAATCTCTTGTGGGGTAGAATTGACCTCCATCAGAAGGATGGATTGTACTGGCACTGGAAGGGAACAGTTGCTAGTGCTATTCAGGAGGCATTAAACCAGTGAAGGAATGTGGGTAAACCCAGAGAGAGAGTGAGGGAAGAGCTCAGTCTGACGCTGGTACAGTTCAGATGTCAAACAGTCAAGGCAGACAAGGACAAGGCACAGAATGGGCAATTACACTGCATTTATTTCAATGCAGGAGGCCCGATACGTCGGGCAGAGGAGCTCAGGGTATGGTTTTGAACATCTCACTGGGATATTATACCAATTACAGAGGCATGACTTAATGATGGATAGGACCAGCAGCTTAATGTTCCAGTGTATAGATGCTAAAGCAAAGATAGAAAGGGGGCAACAGAGCAGGGGGAGAGGTATTTTTGATTAGGGATAACACTACAGCTGGGCTACAAGAGGGTATTCCTGGGAGTACATCCAGGAATGGTTTACACGTGGAACTGAGAAATAAGAAAGGGATGATCTCCTTATTGGGATGGTACAATTGACCTCCTTCCCCAATAGTCAGCTGGGAGTTGAGAAGCACATTTACTAAGAGATCACTTATCTGTAAGAATAGTATGGTTGTGTACAAGACTTGACCTTCTTTGTTATTCATTCACAGGATGAGGGTATCACTGGCTGGGCCCAAAGGACAGTAAAGAGTCAACCACATTGCTGTGGGTCTGGAGTCACATGTAGGCCAGACCAGGTAAGGATGGCAGATTCCTTCCCTGAAGGATATTACTGAATTGATGAGGGTTTTTTTTCGCAATAATCAACAATGGATTCATGGTCTTTAATAGATTCTTAATTCCAAATTTTTATTGAATTCGCATTTCACTGTCTGCCGTGATGGGATCCAAACCCCGGGCCCCAGAATGTTATCTAGGTGACTGGATGATCCATCTAGTGATAATCTCACTAGGCAATTTGGCAGGGTGAGTGACTGAGGTATCCGTGGGGCAGCACATCAGCACCAAAGATCCCATGGTCTTTGCCGAAGATAGAAAGGGCTGGGGAGGGAGATATATCCCTGGTGGTGGGGTCTGATTGTAGGTAGCCGTCATAGCAGAGGTTAATGGAGATTAGTGGGTGGCAGGTGAGGACCGGGGGATTATATTCTTATTGTGGTTGGAGGGGTGGGTGGGAAGGCAGAGTTACAGGAAGTGGAGGATATGCGTTGGAGTGCATTGTTGATCAAGTGGGAGGGAAATGCGGTCCTTGAAAGAGGAAACCTTTCTGGGATGTCCTGGAGTGGAATTGCTTCTCCTGGGAGCAGATGTGGCAGAGGCGGAGGAATTAGGAGTACAGGATCACGTTTTTACAGGAATATACTCGAGGGTAATCAGGAGAGCAAAAAGGGGACTTGGAATATCTCCAGGAAATAGTTTAAGGAGAATCCAAAGAGATTCTACAAATACATTAAGGATAAAATAATAACCAGAGTGCGAGAATAGGACCCCTTAAAGATCAACAAGGCCATCTATGGAACAACAGGTGGTGGGAGAAATACCATGCTATTCTATTCTAGAGAGTTTGGAGAAATAAATAGTGATAACTTGAAAAGTGTCTATATTACAGAGGAGGAAGTACTGGATGTCTTAAACAGTAGCAAGGTGGATAAATCCCTGGGACCTGATCAGGTGTATCCCAGAAATTTGTGGAAAGCTAGGAAGGTGGTGGCAGTGCCCCTCCCTGAGGTATTTATATCATTGTTTGTGACAGGTGAGGTTCTGGAAGATGGGTTATTATTTTAAAAAGGTGGTAAGGAAAGGCCAGGGAACAAGAGAACAGTCAACCTAACGTCAGTGGTAGGTAAGTTGTTGGAAGTGATTCTGAGGGACAGGATTTACATGTATTTGGAAAGACGAGGATTGATTAGGGATAGTTAACATGGCTTTGTGTGTGGGAAACTCTCTCTCTAATTTAATTGAGTTTTTTTGAAGATGTGACAAAGATGATTGATGAATGCAGACTGTGAACGTTGTCTATATGGACACTGAATGATGTTCCACAACGCAGACTGGTTAGCAAGGTTAGATAACATGAAATGTTGGGAGAACTAGCCATTTGGATACAAAACTGGCTTGAAGGTAGGAGGCAGAGGGTGGTGATGGAGGGTTGCTTTGCGGACTGGAGGCCTGTGAGCAGCATTGTCCTGCAGGAATGGATATTGGGTCCTTAAATACATGACTTGGATATGAATATATGAGATATGGTCAGTGGGTTTACAGAAGACACCAAAATTGGAGGTGTAGTGGGCAATGAAGAAGGTTAGTTCCGAATGCAACAGTATCTTGACCAGATGGGCCATTGGAGTGAGGAATGGCAGACTGGGTTCAATTTAGACAAATGTAAGCTATTGGATTTTGGAAAGACAAATCAGGGCAAGACTTGTACACTTAAAGTCCTTGGGAATGTTGCTGAACATAGAGACCATGGAGTGCAGGTTCACTGTTCCTTGAAAGTAGAGTCGCAGGTAGGCAGACTAGTGAAGGTGGTGTTTAGTATGCTTCTATTTATTGGTCAATGCATTGAGTACAGAAGCTGGGACCTCAAATTGTGGTTGGACAGGACATTGATCAAGCCATTTCAGGAATTCTGTTTTAAGTTCGATATTCCCTGTTCTGGAAAGGATGTTGTGAATCTTGAAAGAGTTCAGACAAGATTTACAAAGACTTTGCTAGGGTTGGAGGATTTGGGCTACAGGGAGAGGCTGAATAGGCTAGGGGTTATTTCCCTGGAGAGTCAAAGACAGAGAGGTGACTTCATGGAGATTTATAAAATCATGAATGGCATGGATAAGGTGAACAGCCAGGGTCTTTTCCCCGCAGTTAGGTGGGTTCAAAATAAGATCACATGGGCTTAGGTTGAGAGGGCAAAGATTAAAAACGGATCTAAGGGGCAAAGTTTTCAAGCTGTGTGTGGTGTATGTGTGAACTGAGCTGCCAGATGAAGTAGTGGAGTCTGATACAATTACAACATTTGAAAGGCATCCGATTGGGTACATGAATAGGAAGAGTTTCCAATGATCCGGACCAGTAACTGGGAAATGGGGCTCCATTTGTTGAGGATTCCTAGTTGTCATGGACAGATTGGACCAAAGGTCTGTTTCTGTGCTGTACATCTCTATGACACTAATAAATGAAAATAAGATGTGTTCCTCTTTTGTGGAGAGCTAGCAGAAGCACAGATAATTGTCCTTGGAGCTGAGAAGGTTAAGCAGTGATTTTGACCAGGTGCAAATTTGTTTCTAGGATATCTAATCTGCAGAGAGAGGGGAATTGTTAACAATGTCACAATTTTAGTAACTATTTTCAGGTAATTGGCAAATAATGTGAATATGTGAACATTATTTTATTCAATAAGTTCTGTGTATCTGGACAGTCTAAATGGCAGCTGGACACAGACTCAGCAGTTATTCATAAACAGATTTGGAATTTTACTTTTTAAGGGAAGATTTTGGGGGCTATGCGCAAATGGGAAGGGAATTGGGACAGATTTGCAGCATCTCCAGAGGTAGAGGGTACATCCCAAATGGAATGAATAGCCCCAGCCCCTGTGCTCTGTGATACTGCCCCATTGATTGTGAATGTTGAAGCTCATCCCAGGGCAGAGAGAGGGAGGATCCCACCACTCACCTCACAATGGGCCTCGATGATTGATGTCAGCGCAGGCCAATAGGGGGCAGAGAGCAGTACTGGAGGACCAGGTCGGACCAGTTTGTCCTCCAACCAATCTGAGTGAATGAGGACATCCTCAAGGCTGGAACTAAAGAAAGGCACATATCGCAGAGATTGCAGAACTGGAGGACATGAGATAGGGAGCGTTCTGTGGCTGCTGAGGAATTATATAAATAAGGAAGAATTGTGAGGCTGGATGAGGTGACAGTGATCGGGAGAGTTGAGGATGGAGGAATTTAGAGTTAGTGAGGATTAGAGTCATAATGTTATACAGCAAGGAAACAGGCCCTGTGGTCCAACCAGTCCATGCCGACCATAATTCCAAACTGAACTAATTGTACCTGCCTCCGCTTCGTCCACATCCATCCAAATATTTCCTATTTTTGTACTTATCTGAATGTCTTTTAAATATTGTAATTGTATTCACAGCTACCACTTTCTCTGGAAGTTCATTTCACACGTATAATTTTTTTTAAAAAACTCTAATGTCTTTTCTCAAATCTTTCTAATTTCTTCTCAAAATGAATGCACCCGAGTTTTGAATCCCCCTCTCCCCCGGCTATTCACCTTATCTACACTCTTTCTGATTTTTTAAGCCTCTAACAAGGTCACCCCTCAACTCGTGCACGCCAGTGAAAAATATTCCCTGCCTATCCAGCCTCTGCTTAAAACACAATCCCTCCATTCATGGCAACATGCTGGTAAATCTCTTCTGAACCTGCTCCAATTTAATAATATCCTTACTATAACAGCACAACCAGAACTGGACAGAGTATTCCCGAAGAGGCCTCCCCAACGTTCTGTACATCCTCAACATAACGTCCCAACTCCTGGACTCAAAGGTCTGAACAATGAAGGTAAGTGTGCTCAGCAAAGCACCTTCTTCACCACCCTGTCTATATGTAACACAAACTTCAAAGACGTGAAGCTCTCAGTCTCTTTGTTCCCATATCACTACTCAAGGCCCTACTTTTATTGAGTGTAAGTCCCACCCTCGTTTGTTTTGTCAGGATGTTATATTTTGCATTTATTCCAATCCAAAAAATTTTCGACTATAAAGGCTGTAGGAGTATAATTAAGAGGGAAATCAGGAGGCAAAAAAGGGACGTGAGATAGCTTTGGTGCATAGGGTTAAGGATAATCCAAAGGGCTTTTGTAAATACATGAGGAACAGAAGGCTAACTAGGGAGAAAATAGAGACCCTCAAAGATCAGCAAGGCAGCCATTGTGTGGAGCTGCAGGCAATGGGCGAGATAGGAAACAAGTATTTTGCATCAGGGTTTACTGTGAAGAAGTACATGGGAGATATAGAATGTGGGGAAATAAATGGTGACATCTTGAAAAATGTCCATATTACAGAGGAGGAGGAGGTGCTCAATGAGTGGCTAAGAAGCTGGTGCAGGGGCAAAGGATTCACGTTTTTTGGATCGTTGTGATCTCCTGGAGTAGAGTTGACCTGCAAAAGAAGGATGGATTGTACCTGAATTGGAAGGCGTCTAATATCTAGGCAGGGAGACTGGCTGGTGATACTCGGGAGGCATTAAACCAGTGAGGGGGTGGGTGTAAACCCAAGAGGATAGTGAGAAAAGAGGTATGTCTGAGGCTGGTACAGTTCAGAAATCAAATAGTCAAGGCAGGCAAGGGCAAGGCACAGAATGAAGTCGGACTGAGCAGTTGCACTGCATTTACTTCAATACAAGAGGCCTGACACAGAAGGCAGATGAGCTCAGGGTATGTTTTTGAACATGGCACTGGGATATTATAGCAATTACAGAGGCATCACTCAGGGATGGATCGGGCTGGCAGCTTAATGTTCCAGGGTATAGATGCTACAGGGAGAATAGAAAGGGGGACAAGAGAGGAGGGGGAGTGGCATTTTTGATTCGGGATAGCATTATGTTTTTGCTTAGGGAAGATATTCCTGGGAGTACGCCCAGTGAAGTTATTAGGTGGAACTGGGAAATAAGAAAGGGATGATCACCTTATTGGGGTTTTCTGCATGGATTTCGTCCGGGCGCTCTGGTTTCCTCCCATTGTCCAAAAATGTGCAGGTGGGGTGGATTGTCCAGGTTGAGTTGCCCATAGTGTTCAGGGATGTACAGGTTTGGTGGATTGTCCAGGCTGAATTGCCCATAATGTTCAGGGATGTGTAGGTTGGCTGGACTTGGGAAATGTAATGTTACAGGGGGAGGTTAGGAGGCTCTCCAGGTCAGTATCAATGTGATGGGCTGAATGACCTGCTTCCACACTGTTGGGAGTCTCTGATATTTCTACTAGTTTTAAAAGAGTTACAGAAAATAATATACCAGATCTAAAAGTTAAGGTTCTGAATTGGACAAAGGCCAATTTTGATGGCACAAGGCAAGAACTTTCATCTGGCCCCTCAAGCCTGCTCTACCATTCAATAAGATCAGGGCTGATCTTTTCATGGCCTCTGCTCCACATTCCTGATCTCTCACCATAACCCTTAATTCCTTTCCTGTTCACAAATCTACTTTTTGACCTTAAGATAGTCAAGTCGCTAACCTAAACTGCTGCACTCAGCAGCAAATTCCACAGATTCACAGATTTAGCTGAAGAGGTCCAACCTGAACTCAGTCCTAAATCTGATACCCCCTTATTTTGATGCTCTGCTCCCTAGTTTGACCCGCCCCCAGCGGAAATCACCTCCCTGCTTCTATCTTATCTACACTGTTCATAATTTATTTTTTTCCCCATCCAACTTCCCATACTTCGAAATTCCAATGAGTATACTACCAGTTTCCTCAATCCCTCCGCATACACCAACCCTCTGAAATCCTGACTGAAACGAGTGAACCTCCTCTGTACTCCCTCCACTGCCAGCACATCCTTGCTAATGTAAGGGGACCAAACTTGTACACAGTACTCCAGGTGTGGCCTCCCCAGCACCCTGTACAGCTGCAGCCTAACCATCCTCTAGCAATGAAGGACAATATTCCCTTCACTGCCTTATTTACCTGCGGTACCTGCAAACCAACTTCCTGTGATTCATGCACAAGGACACCCAGCTCCCTCTGTACAGCAGCATGTTGCAAGTTTTCACCATTTCATCATCAGTTTGCTGTTAGTCTGACTAAAATGGATGACTTCACATTTCCCAACCTTGTCCTCCATCTGCCAGATCCTTACCCACTCACTTAGCCAATCTGTATCCCTGTGCAGACTTACATTGGCCTCTGCAGACGTTGCTCTACCACTCATCTGAGTGAAGTCTACCTTTCATGAATCGATGCTGTGTCTGCTCAATGAGATAATTTCTATCCAGATAGCTCCCTATTTCTTCCTTAAGAGATCGGGCATTTTCCCCACCAAAGAAGTTATGGTAACAGGTCCGTTTTAAAATAGTCGCATCACATTTGTAGACTGCCAATCTGTCAGATCTGTCCTAGAGTCCAACAAATTTTAGTGAATTATCACGAGTGCATTTGCTATTTACCCTCAGCCATCTGTTAACGTCCCCTGGGATGCATTCCATCACGGCCAGGCGACCCATCTATCTTTAGGCTGTTATCTTGCCCAGCATTACCTTTTTACTGAGAATGATTGCTTCTCTGTCCTCATCTGCCATTGCGTCCATAGGCCTACGACAACGAGAGTACACCGACAGTATGATCCTGTTAAGGCATTAATAGGTAGTGTAGGGAATGCTGCCTGTTGTGAGAAATGGAGAGTCTCATCAAGAAAATGAAGGAGGGATACGGCAGGTGCAGACATCTGTGTTTGTGTGAATTCCTGGAGGAGTATAGGGGCAGTCGGAGTATACTGGAGGGAAAACAGGAGAGCAAAAACGGGACATGACAGAGCTTTGGGAAATAGGTTCCCAGAGATTCCAGAAATACACTAAGGATAAACGAGTAACCGGGCAGAGAATAGGGACCCTCAAAGATCAAGGAAAAGCTCCTGTTTGTCCTTGATAAGTATATACCTGTCAGGCAGGGAGGAAGCTGTAGAGTGCGGGAGCTGTGGTTTACAAAGGAAATGGAATCTCTCTTCAAAAGGAAAAAGGCGGCTTATGTTAGGATGAGATGTGAAGGCTCAGTTAGGGCGCTTGAGGGTTACAAGGTAGCCAGCAAAGTCCTAAAGAAAGAGCTCAGAAGTGCCAGGAGGAGACATGAGAAATTGTTGGCGGATAGGATCAGGGTAAACCCTAAGGCTTTCTATAGGTATTTAAGGAATAAAAGAATGACGAATAAGATTAGGGCCAATCAAGGATAGTAGTGGGAAGTTGTGTGTAGAGTCAGAGGAGATAGGGGAAGCACGAAATGAATATTTTTCAACAGTATTCCCTTTAGAAAACGACAATGTTTTTGAGATTACTGAGATACAGGCGACTAGACTAGGTGGGATTGAGGCTTATAATGAAGAGGTATCAGATATCCTGCAGAGTGTGAAAATAGATAAAAACACATCCGGCCCAGTGAACTTATCCTAGGATCCTCTGGGAAGCCAAGGAGGAGATTGCCGAGCCTTTGGCATTGATCTTTAAATCATCATTGTCTACAGGAATAGTGCCAGAAGACTGCAGTATAGCACATGTGGTTCCCCTGTTCAAGAAGGGGAGTAGAGACAACCCTGGTAATTATAGACCAGTGAGCCTTACTTCAGTTGTTGGTAAAGTGTTGGAAAAGGTTATAAGAGATAGGATCCACAAAAGAATAATTTGATTAGGGATAGTCAGCACGGTTTTGTGAAGTGTAGGTCGTGCCTCACAAACCTTATTGAGTTCTTTGAGAAGGAAACCAAACAGGTAGATGAGAGTAAACTGGTTGATGTGGTGTATGTGGATTTCAGCAAGGCGTTCGATAAGGATCCCCACAATAGACTATTGTACAAAATGCGGAAGGATAGGATTGTGGGAGATAAAGCAGTTTGGATCAGTAATTGGCTTGCTGAAAGCAGACGGTGGTGATTGATGGGAAATGTTCATCCTGGAGTCCAGTTACCAGTAGTGTACCGCAAGGGTCGGCGTTGGGACCACTGCTGTTCGTCATTTTCATAAACGACCTGGATGAGGGCGTAGAAGGGTGGGTTAGTAAATTTGCAGACAACACGAAGGTCGGTGGAGTTGTGGGTAGTGATGAAGGATGTTGTATGTCACAGAGAGACTTAGATAAGCTGCAGAACTGGGCTGAGAGGTGGCAAATGGAGTTTAATGCGGACAAGTGTGAGGTGATTCACTTTGGTCAGAGTAACTGGAATGCAAAGTACTGGGCTAATGGTATGATTCTTGGTAGTGTCGATGAGCAGAGAGATCTCAATATCCAGGTACACAGATCCTTGAAAGTTGCCACCAGGTTGACGGGGTTGTTTAGAAGGCATACAGTGTTTTAGTTTTTATTAATAGAGGGATCGAGTTCCGGAACCATGAGGTTATGCTACAACTGTACAAGACTCTGCTGAGGCTGCACTTGGAGGATTGTGTACAGTTCTGTTCCCCACATTATAAGGAGGATGTGGAAGCTTTGAAAGGGTGCAGAGGAGATTTACTATGATATTGCCTGGTATGGAGGGAAGGTCTTACGAGGAAAGGCTGAGGGACTTGAGGCTGTTTTCGTTAAGAGAGAAGAAGGTTGATACGTTACTTAATAGAGACATACAAAATAATCGGATGGTTAGATAGCGTTGACAGGGAGAGCCTTTTTCCAAGAATGGTGACGGCGAGCACGAGGAGACATAGCTTTAAATTGAGGGGTGAGAGATATAGGACAGATGTCAGTAGTCAGTGTATGGAATGCTATGCCTGCAACGGTCGTAGATTCACCAACTTTAAGTACATTTAAGTCGTTATTGGACAAGCATATGGACGTACATGGAATAGTGTTGGTTAAATGGGCTTCAGATTGGTATGACAGGTCGGTGCAACATTGAGGGCTGAAGGGCCTGTACTGTGTTTTAATGTTCTATGTTCTATGAGCAATATACTTTAAGGTTTGTTTCTGGGTCCACTGCTTTTCTTCATTTATGTAAATGTTTTCTATGTGAATATAGGAGGTATGGTCAGTGACTTTACATAGATACCAAAATTGGAGGTGCAGTGGACAGGGAAGAAGGTTCCCTCAGATTACAATGGGACTTCAAACAAATGGGCTTTGGAGTG
This sequence comes from Chiloscyllium punctatum, assembly GCF_047496795.1. Taxonomy (NCBI): domain Eukaryota; kingdom Metazoa; phylum Chordata; class Chondrichthyes; order Orectolobiformes; family Hemiscylliidae; genus Chiloscyllium; species Chiloscyllium punctatum. The sequence continues at coordinate 2,669,536 of NC_092739.1, forward strand.
GCAGATGGAGTTTAAATCAGAAAAATGTGAGGTGCTCCATTTTGGAAAATCAAATCAGGGCAGGACTTATGCACTTAAATTGAAGGTCCTTGGGAGTCGTTGCTGAACAAAGAGATCTTGGAGTGCAGGTTCATAGTTCATTGAAAGTGGAATCATACATAGGCAGGGTAGTGAAGAAGGCGTTTAGTATCCTTGCCTTTACTGGTTAGTGGATTGAGTACAGGAGTTGTAACGGCATTTTGTGGCTCTTCAGCACATTGATTCAGCTACTTCTGGAATTCTGCTTTCAGTCCTGGTTTCCCCGCTATCGGAATGATATTGTGAAACTTGAAAGTGTTCAGAAAAGATGTGCAAAGATGTTACTAGGGTTGAGGGTTTCAGCTATATAGGGATAGGCTGGGGCTGTTTTCCCTGGAGCATCGGATGCTGAGAAATGACCTCAGTGGTTGATACAATTGTGAGGTACATGGATAGGGTGAACAACCAGGGTCTTATTCCCAGGTTAGGTGAGTCCACATCTATGGGGCACAGGCTTAAGGAGTGAGGAAAACAATTTATAAGGCATCTGAGGGCATTGTTTTCAAGCTGAATGTGGTATGTGTATGGAATGAGCTGCCAGAGAAAGTGTGGTGGCTGGTACAATTGCAACATTTAAAAGGCATCTGATTTGGGTAAATGATTAGGAAAGGTTTAGAAGATTATGGGCCAAGTGCTGTCAAATGGGTCGAGATTAATTTAGAATATCTGGTCGGCACGGACAAGTTGGACCGAATGGTTGGTTTCTGTGCTGTACATCTCAATAACACTGAAACATTAAAATTAAGATAAGTTTCTCGATGTGGAAAGTTAGCAGAAGGTCAGATAATTCTCCTTGGAGCTCTGAAGGTTAAGCAGTGATTTCAACCAGGAGCAGATTTCTTTCCAGGATATTTAATTTAAAGAGACAGAGGGAGAAATTATTAACGTCACAATTTTTAGTAACTACTTTGAAGTAATTGGCAAATAATGCAGGTTAAACATGTGAACATTATTATATTCCGTAAGTTCTAAGCATCTGGATCAGTTTGAACGACAGCTGGATGAAGATTCAGTAAGTATTGTCAAAACAAATTTGCAATTTAGCTTCTTTTTAGGAAGGGTTTGGAGGACTACAGGCAAATGGGAAGTGGGTTGGGACAGACTGGCACCATCTCCAGAGAGCGAGTGGACAGCCCCAATGGGCTGAATAGCCCCCAGTCCCTCTACTCTGTGATACTGCCTCCTTTCACTGAATGTTGAAGATCATGCCAGTGCAGAACCATAGAACATAGAACATAGAAGAATACAGCGCAGTACAGGCCCTTCAGCCCTCGATGTTGCGCCGATCAAAGCCCACCTAACCTACACTAACCCACTATCCTCCATATACCTATCCAATGCCCGCTTAAATACCCATAAAGAGGGAGAGTCCACTACTGCTACTGGCAGGGCATTCCATGAACTTACGACTCGCTGAGTGAAGAACCTACCCCTAACATCAGTCCTATATCTACCCCCCCTTAATTTAAAGCTATGCCCCCTTGTAATAGCTGACTCCATACGTGGAAAAAGGTTCTCACTGTCAACCCTATCTAACCCCCTAATCATCTTGTACACCTCTATCAAATCACCCCTAAACCTTCTTTTCTCCAATGAAAACAACCCCAAGTGCCTCAGCCTTTCCTCATAGGATTTTCCTACCATACCAGGCAACATCCTGGTAAACTTCCTCTGCACCCGTTCCAGTGCCTCCACATCCTTCCTATAGTATGGCGACCAAAACTGCACACAATATTCCAGATGCGGCCGCACCAGAGTCTTATACAACTGCAGCATGACCTCAGGACTCCGGAACTCAATTCCTCTACCAATAAAAGCCAGTACGCCATATGCCTTCTTCACTGCACTATTTACCTGGGTGGCAACTTTCAGAGATCTGTGTACATGGACACCAAGATCCCTCTGCTCTTCCACACTACCAAGTAGTCTACCATTAGCCCAGTAATCCATCTTTTTATTACTCTTACCAAAGTGAATCACTTCACACTTAGCTACATTGAACTCCATTTGCCACCTTTCTGCCCAGCTCTGCAGCTTCTCTATATCCCGCTGTAACCTGCCATATCCTTCCTCACTGTCTACAACTCCTCCGACTTTCGTATCATCCGCAAACTTGCTCACCCAACCTTCTAACCCTTCCTCCAGGTCATTTATAAAAATGACAAACAGCAATGGTCCCAAAACAGATCCTTGCGGAACACCGCTAGTGACGGCACTCCAAGATGAACCTTTGCCATCAACTACTACCCTCTGTCTTCTTCCAGAGAGCCAATTCCTAATCCAAACCTCCAACTCACCCTCAATGCCATATCTCTGTATTTTCTGCAGTAGCCTACCATGGGGGACCTTATCAAACGCCTTACTAAAATCCATATATACCACATCTACCGCTTTCCCCTCATCTACCTCCTTAGTCACCTTCTCAAAGAATTCAATAAGGTTTGTGAGGCACGACCTGCCCTTCACAAAACCATGCTGACCATCCCTGATCACATCATTCTTATCCAGATGTGCATAAATCCTATCCCTTACAATTCTCTCTAAGACTTTGCCCACAACAGAAGTGAGACTCACTGGCCTATAGTTACTAGGATTATCCCTACTCCCCTTCTTGAACAAGGGAACCACGTTTGCTAGCCTCCAGTCCTCTGGCACTACTCCTGTCGACAAAGAGGACACAAAAATCAAGGCCAATGGCTCTGCAATCTCCTCCCTTGCTTCCCAGAGAATCCTAGGATAAATGCCATCAGGCCCAGGGGACTTATCTATTTTCACCCTTGCCAGAATTTCCAACACCTCTTCTCTACATATCTCAAAGCCATCCATTCTACTTATTCGTGCCTCAGTATTCATATCGACAACAATGTCCTGTTCCTGAGTGAATACTGACGAAAAGTATTCATTCAGCGCCTCCCCAATCTCTTCAGCCTCCACACGCAACTTCCCATTACTATCCTTGATTGGACCTATTCCTTCCCTAGTCATTCTTTTATTCCTAACATACCTATAGAAAGCCTTAGGGTTTTCCCTAATCCTACCAACTAAGGACCTTTCATGTCCCCTCCTTGCTGCTCTTAGCTCTCTCTTCAGGTCCTTCCGGGCTACCTTATAACTCTCAAAGAGATGTCCAGCATGAAAACAACCCCTTTGGTCAAACTAGTCCATGCTGACCAGATATCCTAACCTAACCTAACCTCGTCCCATTTGCCAACACTTGGCACACATCCCACTACACCTTTCCAATCAAATGGTTTAATTGTACTAACCTCCACCACTTCCCCTGACAGAAGACTCCATACACGCACCACCCTGCTGTGAAAAAACTTGACCCTCTGATCCCTTTTAAATCTTTCCCCCCTCACATTAAACCTATGCCCTCTAGTTCTGGAGTCCTCCACCCCAGGGAAAAGACCTTATCTATTTATCCTATCCATGCCCCTCATGATTTGATAAACCACTATAAGCTCACCCTTCAGCCTCCAATACTCCTGGGCGGAGCGCACAACTTGTGTCACAATCGGGCCCGGGTGGTTGATGGCAGCGTCAGACCAATAGGAGAGTTGGTGTGATCCTCCAGCCAATGGGAGTGAATGAGGGGTGGGTCCAGTGGGCCAACATGTGACCATGAACTGTGCATTTGTACTCAGTGAGTGTGAAGGGAGTGAGAGAGACTGGGAGAGAAATTGAGTTTGTATGGACTGGGAGTGTTTATAAACACACGGTTTTAGGCGGCTAGACCTGAATTAGAAATTCCTGGTAAATTAGAACCAAAAGAACTGTGGATGCTGTAAATCTCACACAACAACCAACAGGTACTGGTAAAGCTCTGCAGGTCTGGCAGCATCTGTGAAGAGAAATCAGAGTTAATGTTTGGATCCGCTGACCCTTCCTCAGAACTGATGTTACTGAAAAGAAATGTCAGTTCATATGCAGAAGTTTGGGGTAAAGGTGTAAATGAAAGGTGGTGATAGAGTCCAAAGAAAGAGATGGGAGCAGTTGGACAAAGGAGTGGATAACGATCTGGCTGGGGGAGGGTGAATAACTGTTTATGGAGACTGTTAGTGGCTAACCATAGGTAGTGTATAATGGCAGGCAATATGATAACAAGGACTGGTATGTGGGTTAAGAGGCTAGGGCGCTAGGACATTGGAGAGTTCAGCACCTAAAATTATTGAATTTGATAGTGGGGCTAGAGGGGTGCAGGGTCCCCAAGTAGAAGATGAGATATTGTTCTTCCAGCTTGCGTTAAAGTGTGGCGCTGGAAAAGCACAGGCAGCATCTCAGGAGCAAGAGAATCGACGTTTTGAGCATAAGCCTTTCATCAGGAATGCCGGGATTGGAGGGAGAGGGGGGTAGTAAGACGGCTGAGAGATAAATAAGAGGGATGTGTGGGGTTGGTGGGAAGGGAGCTCGGAAGGCAATAGGTAGATGTAGGTGGAGGGTAATGGAGAGAGGGTGATGTGGATAATTGGAAAGGAAGTTGAACAGGTGGGACAGTTCAAGGGGGTGGTGTCGAGTTGGAGGGTTGGATCTGGGATAAGGTACGGGAGGGGAGATGAGGGAACCTTGATTCTGTGGTTAAAGGGTCCCAATGTGGAAGATGAGGTTTTCTTCCTTCAGGTGGCTGGGATTTGGTGGTGGAGGCGGCCCAGGACTTGCATGTCCTTGGCGGAGTGGGTGGGGAAGTTGAAGTGGTCGGCCACAGGATGGTGGGGTTGCTTGGTGCATGTGTCCCAGAAATGTTTCCTGAAACATTCCGCAAGTTGATGTCCTGACTCCCCAGTGGAAAGGAGAGGACATCAAAATCAAAGGCCATAATAGGTGAGGTGTTTGAATGTGCTGGCAATTCTCTGCTGGATGTGGAAGGATCCATTATGTGTGAGGGGTAGGTGTGGGCACAGGTTTTATACCTCTTGCATTGGCAAGTGAAGGTGCTGGGAGTGGAGGGTGGATGGATCTGACTAGGAATTCACAGGGAATCGTCTCTGTCGAATGATGAAAGGAATGTAGAGGGAAATATATCTGGTGGGATCTGATTGTAGGTGGTGGAAATGGCGGAGGATGATGCGTTGTATCTGGGTGGAAGGTGAGGACTAGGGGGTGCTATCCTTGTTGCAGTTGGAGAGGTGTGGTTCAATGGCAGAGGTGTGAGAAGTGGTGGAGATACACTGGAGAGTATTGTTGACCACATGGCAGGGGTAATTGCAGTCCTTGAAATACGGGGGCGTTTTGGTATGTTCAGCAGTGTTCTGCCAGCTTGCATCAAGCTTCACTGGAACACTGCAATAAGCATGAGACAGATGTTGGCCAGGGAACAGACTCGTGTGTTAAAGTAGCAGGCAGCTGGAAGTTCAGGGTCTTTTTTGTCGCAGAACGGAGATCATCAGCTGCCGTTTCCACCACCTCTACAGAGATGGTGCCAGACACAGGTTCCTGTCCCCTCCATTAACAGCTATGCACCCTCCCAGCCAGATTGTTATCCACTCCTTTGTCTTTCCAAATGTTACTGTCTCTTTTGGGCACTGTCCTCACCTATTATCTACTCTTTATACCCCTACTTCCTGCAGTCCAAAGATATGCAGGTTAGGTGAATTTGGCCCAGCTAAATTTCCCGTAGTATTCAGGGATGTATAGGTTAGGTGCATTAGTCAGGGGAAATGTAGAGTAATAGGGTCGGGGAATTGGTTTGGTTGAAAAACTCTTCAGAGGGTGAGTGTGGACTTGTTGGGCCGAATGGCCTGTTTCCACACTGTAGGGATTCTAATTTTCCCAGCTGCTGTCGGTTCTGAGGAAGGGTCACTGGACCTAGAATGACCCTTGGTGTATGCAGGAGGAGGAAACGGGAAAGGGGAGTTGGATCCAGTTTAGACTGGGAGGGTTTAATTACACTCTGTAGTTAGGCCGGAATTAGAAACTCTTGGTCCCACGTTTACAGCAAATGGGAAAATGGCTGTAGCCCTCAGGCGGTAATAGGTCCTGGGTTAGGCCACCATCTTTATTTGGGGCAAGGTACAGCGAGGCACATGGACATGTCCTCTTCCTGGGTGGGGAAGGGGTGATTGAAAGTGGAGCATTTATACATCAAAAATATACCAAGAGAAATTTTTGTCTTTACGGTTCAGTCTGCACTGACTGTGAGTTTTGTTTTGTGAATTCATTTTATAGGATATTAATTGAGAATAATTGAGACAGGGATCTCAGAAGCAATTTTCTATCGTCGGCAGGGTTATGAGGATCTGAATACCATTGACATTTAACAGTGGAAGGAGAAAGGTGTGTCTGTTCCGTCTGTGGGAAATTATCTGTTTTTTTTCCAAGCAAAAAGCAGAAAGATGTTCAAACTGTGGTTGGATCACCCTTGGGGTTTGTATTCAATTCTTGGCCTTGCAGCTGTGGAAGGTATTATTGGCGTGAGAGAGAGCGCAGATTTATCCAAATTACTCCTCGTCTCTTTATAGGAACTGTCAGATTTAGACCCAGTCACCCACTTCATGATGTTAACCTGTAAACTCCTCATTTTCAATTCCCTGCAAACTTCTCATTAAAATTCCTTATGGACTCAAATTCCAGCACCATTTCAGGTGGAATGTTCAAGGTTCTGACAATTGTCTGTTCATTCAGAACTGCTGAAGTCCATGTTGACTCTGGGGTTACAAAGGGCTGAATTGAGAGATGAGGTGCTGATCCTGAGCTCCCATTGAGATGCATTGGAACAGTACAGGAGGCTGGGGCAGTGTAGGTGTGAGCAGACAATGAAAATGACAGGGCTGCACTGTGAATGCTGCCTGCCTCAATGAGAGTGTTTTGGAGTTGGGTGTAAACAGAGCGAGGGGAGACAGGGAGAAGGTGAACCACAGCTTCAGTTTTAGTTCAGGCCATTCAGAAATTCACATGGCCCCAATGGGAACAGCCAAGTTGTAAGTGAAACCTGCTGAGTTTTTTTAAACAGTTTTTAAAGTATAAAGTGTCAGCTTAAGTAAAGATCGGGGCTTTTGATTATAATGGAAATGTCTGAAGAGAAGGAAGGTTGCCAGCGCATTTAGATTCTCCTAATGGGAGTAAATAACTGAAACTAGAGAGACATTGTGACAGGAGATCTTAGACCAGTGGTGTGCTCCTCTTGCACAATGTGGGAAATAAGGGACACTTCCAGTGTCCGTGACGGCGATGTGTGCAGGAAGTGTGCCCATCTGCAGCTACTGGGAAACTGCTTTTCAGACCTGGAGCTGAGAGTGAACTCACTGTGGAGCATCTGCAATACTGAGAATGTTATGGACAGCACGTTTAGTGAGTTAGTCACACTGCAGGTGAGGGTTACACAGGCAGAAAGGGAATGGGTGACCATCAGATAAGTAAAAGGCTCAGGAAGGAATGCAGGACTCCTCACTGATCGTTCCGCTTCTCAAACAGATATTGTGCACCGCTTGGGATTCGATAAGGGGGGACCAGGTGGAGTAGACTCTCAGGGGAAATCAGCAACAGCCAGGTTCAGTGCACCACAGATAGCTCCGCTGCACAGAACGGGAGGAAGGAGAATGGCAGAGCTATCGTAACAGGGGATCCAGTAGTCAGAGTCAGGGTCAGAGACAGGCGCGTCTGTGGCCACAGACATGAATCCAGGACAGTGGAATTGAACCCAGGTCCATTTATTGATATATGCACTGACCAATAAAGGTCAGCGTCCCAAATGCAACCTTCAGCACTTGATCACCCTCAAACTCTACTTTCCAGGGTCTGTGCACTTGTTCTGAGCCCTTCAGAGGGATTGAATGTGATGGGGAGAAAACAGGAACAGGGTTGTGTTGTAGATCTACAAAATAACCATCACCCTCCCCTCTCGGTCTCTCCCCTCTCAGCCTCCCCCCTCTGTCTCCCACCCCCCATCATGCCTCCTCCCCACCACAGGGAAAAGACCTTATGTATTTACCCTATGGAGGCCCAGTCTCTGGATTCATTTAAGAAAGAATTGGATAGAGCTCTTAAAGATAGTGGAGTCAAGGGTTATGGAGATAAGGATGGAACAGGATACTGATTGGGAATGATCAGCCATGATCATATTGAATGGCGGTGCAGGCTCGAAGGGCTGAATGGCCTACTCCTGCATCTATTGTCTATTGTCTATTGTATCCATGCCCCTACTGATTTTATAAACATCTATAAGGTCACCCATCAGCCTCTGACGCTCCAGGGAAAACAATGTATTATGCCTCTCCCTGTAGCTCAAATCCTCCAACCCTGGCAACATGCTTGTAATACTTTGCTAACCCCTTTCAAGTTTCACAATATTGTTTTGATAGGAAGGAGACCAGAATTGCACACAATATTCCAAGCGTGGCCTAACCAATGTCCTGTACAGCCGCAATACGACTTCCCAACTTCTATACTCAGTCCTCTGACCAATAAAGGAAAGCATACTAAACACCTTCTTCACTATCCTATCTACCTGCGATTCTGCTTTCAAGGAGCTATGAACCTGCACTCCAAGGTCTCTTTGTTCAGCAGCACTCCCGAGGACCCTACCATTAAGTGTATACACCGTGCTAATATTTGCTTTTCCAAAATGCAGCACCTCACATTTATCTAAATTAAACTCCATCTGCCAGTCCTCAGCACATTCAACCATCTGATCAAGATCCCATTGTAATGTGAGTTAATCCTCTTCACTGTCCACTACACCTCCAATTTTGGTGTCATCTTACTAACAATACTTCCTATATTCACATCCAAATAATTTATATAAATTATGAAAATTTGTGGATCCAGCACCTATCCTTTGTGGCACCCCACTGGTCACAGGTCTCCAATCTGAAAAGCAAACTTCCACCACTACCCTCTGTCTTCTACCTTTGAACCAGTTTTGTATTCAAATGGCTAGTTCTCTCTGTATTCCATGAGATCTAACCTTGCTAACCAGTCTCCCATGGGGAACCTTGTTAAATGCCTTACTGAAGTCCATGTAGATCATTTCCACCGCTTTGTCCTCATCAATCCTCTTTATTGTTACTTCAAAACAATTGACACAAGTTCATGAGACGTGATTTCTCACACACAAAGCAGTTATTAATATCCAAGACTTAACTCTGTACATTGGGGTCTGCGTCACCCAGTTATGGGTGTTAATATTCTGGATAAAGTTCACGTACACCAGCTATGTGTTATTGACTGTGTATTGAGTCTTGTTAATAACACAGATGAGTTCCATTTGAAAGGCAGTCCCTATATCCCTAAACCCCGTCCCATCTGCTCTGTCCCCTCCATCCCTACCGTAGAGAGTAAGTGGGAGGAGCTCATGGAGTTTCCATGTGAGTGAGATTGAGAAAATCTTCCCTTCTTTCCACTAGCCCACCAAGATATGGTGGTAGTGTCCTTACCTCTGGACCAAGAGAATCGGGTTCAGAGTTTGGTAACAGCTGCTTTGAAGAGACTGATTGGAAAACATGTCTCCCAGCTGTCCCAGCCTGAGCGTCTAAACAGAACCATCCTGTAGTTTCTCTCCTGTCAGACTCTCCCATTGCTCAGTTTGTGCAGGATCCCCTCCTGCTGCTGCACTGCTCCTGTCCCTCACTGACCTGCCCATCCCCCAGTGTCCTCCACATTCATTCGTTGTTTACAATCCCATTGTCCCAGTCCTCCAGCCCCGCCCCCTCCACTCTATTGGGCACAGCTGCTGTCAATCACCCAGGCACCTGTGATCTGGAGCATGCTCTTTAGGAGGGGGGAACCAGTGCACGGGCGCAGTGCTGGCCAATTGTTGGTGTATGTGCAGTATGGGTCAGTGCCAGAGAGAGAGTCTGTGGGTGTGTGGGATTAATCTGTCATTGCCAGCTCCCTCCCTTCCTCCCTCTGAGAACAGGACCCAGGAGAATGGTCCCTGCCCCGGTATCGTGACAAGTGGTCGGCATATCTGTGGGGGGAGCATTTTGCAGAAAGTTATCAGAACTCGGGTGAAGATTCAGGAATGTTATGGAAAGGAACAAAGGTGGGCCTGCAATTAAAGTTCTAATTTGATTCATTTTAGTTCAACCAGATATGATTTGTCCAGTGTGTGCAGGATGGTTCTCATCAGAGGGTCGGTGTGGGGAAATAAATAAGAGGTTCCAGATTAGGGAAAAAAAAATCAGTTTGGGTCTGACCAGGAAGGAAAGCATTGAAGGTGTGGGGAGGTTTCACCAACACCCAGGAGGCTCCGAATCAGATTCATGGATTTGATTAGATTAGATTTCCTGCAGTGTGGAAACAGGCCCTTCGGCCCAACCAGTCCAACCGACCCTCGGAAGTGTAGCCCACCCAGACCCATTTCCCTCTGACTAATGCACCTAACACTATGGGCAATTTAGCATGGCTAATTCACCTCACCTACGCATATTTGGATTGTGGGAGGAAACCGGAGCACATGGAGGAAACCCACGCAGACATGGAGAGAATGTGCACATTCCACACAGACAGTCACCCAAGGCTGGATTCGAACCTGGGACCCCGATGCTGTGAGGCAGCAGTGCTAAACACTGCCATTATGCCACCTCGTGAGGATGATGATGAGGTACAGCTGGGCATTGTTAAAGTACGTGTGAAACCCAACACGATATTTTGAACGATGTCACCTCCTGGAGTATGTAGGTGAGAAACAGGAGGGACAAAGGATAGAAGGACAGCTCTAACTCTTTTATGATAATGGTTATTATCTAGATCCTCACCCTCCTCAGTCTCCTTATCAATTACTGGCATGCTCTTCGTATCCTCCACTGTGAAGACTGACTGCTGTGTACTCATATTCCTGAACCCTGCTGGATAGCAATAACTGGGCACAGAACTCTGAGAGGTCTTCTTTGAGTCTTTATTGATGAGACATGGCAGTTACCTGGATAGTGTACATGCAGAACACCTCTCGGAAGCATCAGGTAACTCCCCGCCTGTCCGATGTATGGCTCCAATTCTTATACCTTTGTGGTTTGTGGTTTTGAATGGACGCTGTCTCTCAATATTATCTCCATGGCAATGGCAGTTTAAAAAGTTGAGTTCAGCTTAGCACTTTGTGGTTAAACCACATACCTCTCCCCCACACCCCTGTGGCTCAGTCAGGTATCTGACAGGCGGTTCAGTTTCAGTGGGGCTCTCTGCCATGATTCTGATATGGAAGAGCCGGTGTTGGAGCGGGGTGGGCAAAGTTAAAAAACCACACATCACCAAGTTATAGTCCAACATGTTTATTTGGAAGTACAAGCTTTTGGCGTGTCCTGTGATTTTTAACTTGATCAGGATTATCTCTATGGTAACAGTTAAGTGCTTCAACAATTACAGAGGCCATATGTTCCCCACACAATAGGTTCCCCTCTCTCAGTGTAAACTGCTGTTCTGGCCTTGGGGATAGCTACTAATGACTTTTCTCCCCAATCCCATATAGCTTTCTGTTGATTTTTAAAGTTTTTCTAATCTCCTAGTTTCTCCTTGGTCTTTGCCAATTTGTATGTTTTCTATTTCAATTTGATAGACTCCCTTATTTCCTTAGCTACCCGTGTCAGATTATTCCATTTCCTACAGTCCTTCCTTTTTACTGATATATACTTTTGCTGAGCAGTTTGAAAAATTCTTTGATATTCCTCCACTGTCTGTCAACTGTCCCACCTTAAAGTATTTGCTTCCGGTCTACATTAGCCAACTCCTGCCTCATCCTATTGTAGTCTCGTTTGTTTAAGCACAGGATCTTGGGATTGGATTTAATCTTCCCACTTTCCAACTGTATTCTAAATTCAACCATACTTATCACAAGTCTTTTATCAGATTACGAGGTGAGGCGATGTTACCTGGGTGTTTTGGTTTTCATTGTCAGAGACCTTGGTTTTGTAATAAAGTACAGGATAGATATTCACAACAGAGTATTCTGGACGGTGTGAATGTACTGAACAGTCTAAAACCATAAATCACTGTCTCCCCTCAGTTTACATGATTTGGAGATTTCGGTGTTGGACTGGGGTGTACAAAGTTAAAAATCTCACAACACCAGGTTCTAGTCCTTCAGGTTAAATTGGAACCACACTAGATTTCGGAATGTTGCTCCTTCATCATGATCCAATTAAATCTGTTGGACTATAACGTGTTGTTGTGTGATTTGTAACTCACCTCAGTTTAAAATTGTAAAATCATTATCTCCTGCATGCTTCCTTACTATCTAAGTTTGGAATGCTAATCCACCTGACTATCCTGCATTTTCTGAAAATCTCCTTTGGTGAAGTTTTGGATTCAGCTTACCAGTTATTACCGTAAGAGGATAAGCACTGGGCACTGGAGAACCAGCCCCACCATTTAATACCATGATGATTGAACTCACCTCCGTCTCAGCTGGATTTTCCCACCTGCTCTCTCTCACCCTTTAACTCATTGCAAATTCAACATGTGTATCTCTTCATCAAATGTGCTCATTGTCCTGGCATCCACCGCATTTTGAATAGGGAATTCCACAGATTCATAGCACATTGAGATAGGTACATTCTTCTTCATGAGAATGGAATAGAATCCCTACAGTGCAGAAACAGGGTAATCGTCCATGGAGTCCACACTAACCCGATGATGAGCATCCCATTCAGACTCACCCATTCCCTGTATTTCCCGTGGTTAATGGCTTAACCTGCACAGGCATGGACACTGGGAATTTCGCATAGGCAATCTACTTAACCCGCACATTTTTGGACTGTAAAATGCAACTGGAGCACCCAGAGGAAACCCACACAGTCACCTAAGGCTGAATCAAATCCAGGCCCCTGACGCTGTGAGTCAGCAACGCTAACCATTGAGCCACCTCTGCTTAAAATCTGCACTTCCTATTAACCTCTCCACACTCCAGTTGGCTGAATCTGTATTCCTTACATCAGAAAATCAGGTTGTGGAAGCAGATGTCTCAGTCAAACCCAGTGACAGTCCATACTTTCTGTGTGTCTGAATGGGGATCCGATACACAACACCCTCCAGTCCACAATTTTCATTGACTTTCCAGAGACAGGGCTCCAGTGGCTTCATGGGGACTACAACTCCCACAATCCCTGAAACAGGGCCCACACGTGTGTGGGGAAACCTGGCACTGTACATGTACAGAATGTGGGCGGGTTTGGAGCATGTGCTTTGGGTAAATATACTTTGCAGAAAGTTTTTCACACTATGATTGGCTGGAGGATGAATGTATCTGCTCATAGTATTGATCTGTTGGGGGTGGGGGTCAAAGTGTCACTACGCCCATGTAGGACCACTCTCCATCCACAATTCATTGTAATGGAAGGAATCAACTAATGGGGAACGAAGAAGGATCTGACCCAATCTCCCAGACTGAAGGTTCCTCTTCTGTCCAGGATCTGCCACCTCCCTTTCTGTTTCCTTTTATTTCATTCTGCTGTTACATTATTGCCTTGCAGCAACTGAAGGCAAAGGAAGTGAACCCGGAAAGGGTGCAGAGTCTAACCAGGGACGGGAAGTGGTGGCATGGATCTGTTTATCAACAACTCCATGAGAATGGGGAGGGTGTACATTAGGGGGTAGCAGAATCAGAATGGTGGGAGAGAGTAAGTGGACTGGAGGGTTATAGCTTTGGGGGAAGAAAGGGAAAAAGATATTCCAGAGAAACTAGAATTGTCTGTTCTGAATTTCTAATCTGTACATATTCCTTTATACAGGGTGCTAGATGGTAAAGATTTGCAGACTGAAATCTCAAAATCATGTGCAGATCATGATTAAGTTAACCAGCATTTGAAGAAGCAAAGATAGAGAATCACTCGGCCAAAATCCTGCAACACTCTCCTCGCAGCATTGTCGGTCTCTCTGCAGCAAATGGACTGTGAATTTTACAAGACAGCAGCTCCCTACCATCTTCCCAAGGGTAACTAGAGATGGGGTATAAATGTTGGCTGAGCCAGTGATGCCCGTATCCTGGAAATGGGTTCTATCTCTCGTTGCTGAAACCCGGTTGATGTTACTGCAGGATGTAAATTTTGGTTTTAAAATGTAAAAGTTTTTTGCACAGCAAATAAAATTCAAGAAAATAACGTAAATTGTCTGAATATAACAGTTTTAAAACTTCCAACCTTTGTAAAACAAAATCCTGTCTATTCCCGGACACCATCACTTTTCAGCTACTCGAAAACCAGGGAAATATTCCCTCCTTATCTGAACCTTTGGTTTGATTTAACTGCTTTTCATTTCTCGTTCTGTGAGCTGTGAAGTGTTCTTTTTCCCCATTTCTCCGATCCAGAAATATTATCACAGCAAGCTTCCCACCATCAAAATCATCATTCTGCCATTTTGCTTTTGGTTAACATATAATCACCAGCAGTGCAAAAGTGAGGACCACAGACGCTGGAAACCAGAGCCTAGATTAGAGTGGTGCTGGAAAAGGGCTTTTGCCAAAACATTCATTTTCCAGCTCCTCGGATCCTACCTCACCTGCTGTGCTTTTCCAGCACCACTCTAATCTAGACATATCGTCAAGAGCAGTAAACCATTCGTGTGACCAATAGCATATCTCCAAACAAAGCCCATTACGGGGCAGGCAAACCATTACAAGTGACAGAGTGAGAAGGGACTAAATCAAAGTAGAGTTGTGCGGAGGGGGCAGCGGTGGAGATAAAGCACTATATCCCCTACGGTGCACACCTCTATCTAAAGGCATAGACAGCATTGATGCACACCACATGCTCCTTCTCCAAGGACACCCTGCTCTGTAGCCTTTATCCTCAATCAGTGAATAAAATCCCTACAGTGTGGAAGGAGAGCATTGGCCCATCAAACGCCACCGACCATCCAAAGAACATCACGCCCAGAGCACTCTATCACTGTAACACTGCATTTCCCATGGCTGATCCACCTAGTCTGCACAATCCTGGATCCTGTGGACAATTTAGCACGACTGATCCACCTAACCTGCACATCTTTGGAATATGGGAGGAAACCAGAGGACCTGGCGGAGACCCACACTATAATGGGGAGAATGTGGGAACTCCACACAGGCCGTTGGACAAGGCTGGACTACAACCTTTTACCTGATGCTGTGAAGCAGCCGTGCTACCGTCACAATTTAAATCAAAACAGATGATCCCTGTTTATTGTCACATTGCTGTTTGTGGAGACTTACTGCCCAGAGAGACATCCTGAGGTTCAGAAAGTAGCAATGTAAGTTCAGTCACCTCCAGCCCAGTTAATGTGATTAACAATAACATCAATACTCCAACAGTGTCATCATGTACAAGGTCCACTCCTGACTCTGATGGACAGTAACATCAGAATCAGAGTCCTGCAGTCCACACGGAGCAGGGGGATGACCACTTCCCTGTGAGCACTCACTGGTCTCTCAATCGTGTTGAAGACGCAGCAAATCCCTTGTCACACAGAGAGGTGAACAGCTCCTACCCAGTGTGAACTCGCTGGGGTCTCAGGGGATGGGATGAATCGCTGAATCCATTCTCCCATACTGAGCATCTGAATGAGCTCTCCCCTGTGTGGGCTCACTGGGGTCTCAGGGGACGGGATGAATCACTGAATCCTCTCTCCCACACTGACCACCTGAATGTCCTCTCCCCCTGTGTGGGCTCACTGGGGTCTCAGTGGGGCAGGATGAATCACTGAATCCCTTCTCCCACACTGACCATCTGAATGGCCTCTCCCCCTGTGTGGGCTCACTGGGGTCTCAGTGGGGCAGGATGAATCACTGAATCCCCTCTCCCACACTGACCACCTGAATGGCCTCTCCCCCTGTGTGGGCTCACTGGGGTCTCAGGGGGGCAGGATGAATCACTGAATCCCCTCTCCCACACTGACCACCTGAATGTCCTCTCCCCGTGTGTGGGCTCACTGGGGTCTCAGGGAGTCAGGATGAATCACTGAATCCCCTCTCCCACACTGACCATCTGAATGTCCTCTCCCCCTGTGTGGGCTCACTGGGGTCTCAGTGGGGCAGGATGAATCACTGAATCCCTTCTCCCACACTGACCATCTGAATGGCCTCTCCCCCTGTGTGGGCTCACTGGGGTCTCAGTGGGGCAGGATGAATCACTGAATCCCCTCTCCCACACTGACCACCTGAATGGCCTCTCCCCCTGTGTGGGCTCACTGGGGTCTCAGGGGGGCAGGATGAATCACTGAATCCCCTCTCCCACACTGACCATCTGAATGAGCTCTCCCCTGTGTGGGCTCACTGGGGTCTCAGGGGGCAGGATGAATCACTGAATCCCCTCTCACACCCTGACCATCTGAATGTCCTCTCCCCCGTGTGTGGGCTCACTGGGGTCTCAGGGGGTCAGGATGAATCACTGAATCCCCTCTCCCACACTGACCATCTGAATGAGCTCTCCCCCCCCTGTGTGGGCTCACTGGGGTCTCAGGGAGTCAGGATGAATCACTGAATCCCCTCTCACACCCTGACCATCTGAATGTCCTCTCCTCCGTGTGTGGGCTTACTGGGGTCTCAGGGGGCAGGATGAATCACTGAATCCCCTCTCCCACACTGACCATCTGAATGACCTCTCCCCCTGTGTGGGCTCACTGGGGTCTCAGGGGGCAGGATGAATCACTGAATCCCCTCTCACACCCTGACCATCTGAATGTCCTCTCCCCCGTGTGTGGGCTCACTGGGGTCTCAGGGGGGCAGGATGAATCACTGAATCCCCTCTCACACACTGACCACCTGAATGTCCTCTCCCCCCGTGTGGGCTCACTGGGGTCTGAGGGGGCAGGATGAATCACTGAATCCCCTCTCACACACTGACCATCTGTATGTCCTCTCCCCCCGTGTGGGCTCACTGGGGTCTCAGGGGGTCAGGATGAATCACTGAATCCTCTCTCACACACTGACCATCTGAATGGTCTCTCCCCCCCTGTGGGGGCTCACTGGGGACTTCACAGGTGCTGCATTTGAGTGAATCTCCCCCCACACTGGGAACAAGTGAATGACCCTTCCCCAGAGTGAGCTCGCTGGTGTTTCAGCAGGTCAGAGGACAGTGATTCCTTTCCCACACACTGAGCAGGTGAATGGCCACTCCCCAGTGGGAATGCACTAAAGTCTCCGCAGGTGAGAGATTTGAATGAATCCTTTCTCACACATGGAGCAGGTGAAGGGTCTAAACCAACTGTGCTATCTCTGGTGCCTCAGCAGATTGTAAGATCAAGTAAATCCCTTCCCATACGTGGGGCAGGTGAATGGCCTCTCCACAGTGTGACTATGTCGGTGAGTGTCCCGCTGGGAGGGGTAAGTGAATTCCGAATTCTGATTGAGCCCGTCCTCCTGTTTCTCTCAGTTATTATTGACAATCTCACACCAGAACCTGTTCCAGAGTGTGTTCCAGAACAGGCAGAATGGTCAGCTGCAGCTGGTCACCTGACCAGTCACTGGTCCTGAAAGGTTCACTCTCCACAGATGCTGCCAGATCTGCTGAATTTTTCCAGCGATTTCTGTGTTTTTTTTCTGATTTCCCAGCATTTGCACATGTTTAGTTTTCCAATACTCATCTTGTCTGTTGCAGAGGAGATTATTGATGAAATTAGAGGGTTTTGAAAATTGTACATTAGGTCACACATCAGCTATGATCATCATGAACGGCAGAGCAAGGTCAAGGGGCTGAATGGCCTCCTCCTGTTCCAATGAAAGTTATCCATTGTCAGCTTGTGGCAACATTTCCCCTCACTGCTCACTTCACCTCCATGTCGAACACACTGTTACTGACTGAACAAACCTCCTGTGTTTGAACTAAACCTGCTCATGTTCAGTGGCTCCCTCTCCTGCCACCCGGGTTTAACTCTCATCATGGAATGCTGTCTCGTATTACTGCGGGAATGCCCACAAGGACTAATCCTGGAGTCTGTATCCCCTGGGATCCACAATCACCGTTTATTTCCTTCTTCCTATTTCATTCGGGCTATTGAACTCTCGGTTTCAATCCAATCTCCTGTCATGCTCTTCAACGTGTCCATGTGGGTGGACGAGAGGCAGCTGGGATATATTGAAGGGAAGTGGGGATTAGGCGGAAGTACGAGGAGCGGTGACAGTAAAGACAGTTCTCATTGTAACGGCAGAATTTCTCCGTGACCCAGTCAGTGGTGAGGCACCTGGGTTTGTGGGCGGAGACAGATTCAATCAGGGATTTGGTAAGACACTCAGACATTGACCTGTCCATCTGATTGTTAACTCAGACAGATAGAAAGAAATATGCATATTTAGACAGCACCTTTGATGATCTGGGGCAATGAAACATGCTTCCAAACCAATGATTTCAACCACAAACCTCTGAAAACACAGACACAAAGCTTTCTACTTGTAACACCTTGTCTCTGAACCTCCTCTTTCCTTGAGAAAAGCGTTTTGAGCTGGTCAGCCTTTCCTGGTGAGTATAACCGCTATGGTCCTGTAAGATCCGTGACAGAACCTTTATTTTCCTCTTCCTTGTGAGTGATGAAAGTAGCAGAAACAGTTCCTCACCTGTGAGGGGTTTTGGTTGGAGTATTTATATTTACAAATCCATTCCCACCCTCTCATACAGTGTGAAATTGATGTAAAACTGAAGGAAATGAGTGAGTGAGCACCCACAGAATCATAAAGGAAGCATATGTATCTGAGTTGAATGAACCTGGCATGAGGAAAACATGACAACAATCACAGAATCCCGTGGGTGCAGAAAGACTCTATTCGGCCCATCGAGTCTGCAATGACCTGCTCACCCACGCTACCACAATAACCACACATTAACCATGGCTAGCCCAACCCACCTAAATTGCACACTGCGATCATGTTAGCATGCCCAATCCAGTAACGTTACACATCTGTGGGAGGGTCACAAATTACATCCAAATGCTAGGAATTGTGGATGAAGGCTCACAAATACTTGACTCTGACACAAATGCTCTGCTTTTCAAAATAAAATCTGGGGGACACTGCAACCGGAGAAATTTCTGATTATTTCAGGAGGAAGAGAATTCAAAACTCGCGCCATTCACCCAGGGGGTGCAGTGAAAGTTACAGAGGTCTGGGAACCATCAGAAATGTAACAGGTTGTGAGCAAGGTGGGGGTGAGACAAGGACATAAAGACAGTCTGTCACATGGGGGAAGGCAGGAGAGATTAAACAGCAGAAATGGTCGTCCCTCAAGGCCACGGGGAATGGAGTTAGAGCTGGGAAAGAAACAAGGAAACAAGGTGTCCAGCTGCCAAAGTAACATGTTTAAAACAGATTATAAAAGCATAGAGGGCAGAGTTCAGTCTTAAATCGTTGCTCTCAATGGTGAGTACAAAAAGCTGTAAAGCCTGGGGAGTTCTATTACAGCCAACACATACCCAGGATTGGCCAAGTGTGCTGTAACGTTCTGATATTTCTTTTTCTGACATTTGTAGTTCAAGTCTGATGGCGCTAGTAACTTTTCAATTTGTACTGGAGTTTAATATTCTGGAGAAATGTCAAATAAATCACATTGATCATATTCTACAGATCTTAGTCCATTACCCTGCATGTTCCAGTATTTCAGTTACATCCATGTCCTGCCGGTGGGACAGGACAGACAGGGATGGTGACGATGGTGTCTAGGGCATTGTAAGCTATGATTCTGTGCGTATGACTGTGTCAGCTTGTTGCTTGACGAGACTGCGTTCCAAATCACCCAATAAGATGTTAGCAGGGTGAGACACTACAGTTGGAGCTCCTCTGCTCGCCAGTTCCTTTCCTTTCTGCTTTTTCAGAATTTCTTACTCTCTCACTCTCCCCTTTGCAGACTCTGACATAAGTGTCTCAACCTTAAATCATGACAATTTTTTAAAAATGTATCTACAAGAAAACCAATGGAGGAAAATATACTATTCTTGCATCAACTGCATTTTTAAACAAAAACAATCCTGCTCAATAGACACTGTCTCATTTTTTCCTTCAAATCAATCAATCAATCAATATTTTGTCCCTCAGTTTACCGATCTTCATAAATATCCAATCAATTTCAGAGGAACATGCTGATAAAGTATTGAACCAATTTATCTGTTTAGGTTTTAGCATTAGTTATCAAGTCATTACCATTACAATAATTGCATAATAATTGGCCTGGGTAACAAGTGTACGGAGGTTCACAATTTAATTTATTGACTTTTTGAAAAATGGTGCAATATATCATTTATTCAGGATTCTAACAGTAACTTAATGCATTTGCATGATAATAATTATAGTATACTTTAGTTTAGTCTTGCTAACAACTACAGTGAAGTTTATATTTGAATTTAATCCAATCTTCCCTAGTACCTATACAGTAATATAAAAATCCATTTTATTTCCAATCAACACACCTACAAAAGAATCCATTATTTCTGATGCAATGCGCACTGTCAAAAATATGACTTTTGCTCATTTGAATGATCTGTGTAATTCCAGCTTTATAAATTTAGAAAATCCTAATTACTTTTCCCTGCAATAATTCCGTTCATTTCTGCAGATAGCACAGTCAAATAACAAGATGAAATTTATCATTATTCTTAAGTATGGTAATAGAGTTTTGAAAATCTATATGTTGTTAATATAAAATAATTGTTAATTTCAATCCAAAGAATATAGAACAGTACAGCACAGTACAGGCCCTTTGGCCACGATGTTGTTCCGACATTTTATCCAACTCTAAGATCAAACTAACCAACATGCCCTTCATTTACTATCATCCATGTGCCTATCCAAGAGTCGCTTAGATGTCCCTGATGGATCTGAATCTACTACCACCACTGGCAGTGCATTCCACACACTCACCACTATCTATAAAGAAACTATCTCTGACATCTCCGCACAACTTCCCCCATTCATCTTAAAATTATGCCACTTTGTAGGGAAAAGTCTTTCATTATCCACTCTATCTATGCCTCTCATCAACTTACCCAAAGCTATCAAGTAAACTATCATCCTCTTTCACTGCAATGACCAAAGCCCCAGTTCTGTCAACCTTTATTCATAAGACATGCCTTCCAGTCCAGACAACATTTTGATAAATCTCATCTGCACTTTTTCTAAAGCTTCCACATCCTCTTATGTGGTGATCAGAACAGAACACAATATTCCAAGTATAGTCTCATCAGGGATCCACAGAGCTGCAGCATAATCTCGTGGCTCTTAAACTCAACCTCCCCATTCATGAAAGCCAACACGCTATGCACTGTCTTAATAGCCCTATCACCTTAGATGTCAGCTATGAGGGATGTATGCACATGCACCCCACGATCCCTCTGTTCCTTCACATTGTCAAGAATCCTGTATTTAATCTGAAAAATATGCATTCAAATTTGAAATTCCAAAATGAATAATTTCACATTTTCCGAGGTTGAACTCCACCTGCCACTTCTCAGCCCAGCTCTGCATCCTGTCAATGTCCTCTAGCAACCTACAAAAGCCCTCCACACTATCCACAACTCCACCAACCCTCGTGTCATTGGCAAACTTCCTAACCCACCCTTCCACTTCCTCATCCAAGTCATTTGTAAAAATCACAAAGAGCAGAGGTCCCACAACTGATCCCTTCAGAACACCATTGGTCACCGTGCTCCAAGCTGAAAACTATTCATTTAATCTCACCCTGTCCTCTATGGGTCAACCAATTTATTATCTAACCAGTCAGGTTTCCCTATATCCCATGTCTCATTACTTTCTGAATGAGCCTACCATGGAGAACCTTATCAAACATCTTGCTAAAATCCTTATACACCATATCCACTATTCTGTCCTCAACAATGTGTTTGCCACAACCTCAAATAATTCAATAAGGCTTGTGAGGCATAACCTGCCGCTCATAAAGCCATGTTGACCATCTCTAATCAATCTATGCTTTTCCAAATAATCATAAATCCTGTCTCTCAGAATTCTCTCCAAGAATTTGCCCACAACTGATGTAAGACTGACTCATCGATGATTCCCAGGATCATCTCAATTGCCTTTCTTCAATAAGGGAATAACTTTGCCACCCTCCAATCATCTGGTATGACTCCAGTGGACAGTGAGGATGCAAAGATCATTGCCAAAACACAGTAATCACTTGCCTCCCTTCCCATAACAACATAGGTTATCTCCTTTCTGGCCCAGGGCACTTATCTATCCCATGATTTTTAAATATTTTCAGCACATTCTCTGTCTTAACATCGACCTGTTCCACCATATCAACCTGTTTCACGTTGTCCTCACAAGGAACAAGGTGAACAAGCAAAGTACTCAGTAAAGACCTCCCCTACCTGCTCAGACTCCTGGCACAAGTTTGCTTCACTATAAGGGGTATAAATGTGGAATTATGTCTCAGCACTGAATTAATGTAAAGATATTGCAGTGTACAATCACTCGACTACTTTGAATATTGAACGGTATTTTAACTGAGAAAACACAGTTAAATTAATTTGATTATGTTTCACTTCATGTTAACATTTATTTTATTTAGAACCACAATAAGAGTTTCCTTTTTACATATATTAAACCTACTTAAAATTCATCGCACGTTTATGTGAAGAAAATAGAATTTGCATCTGTTTGTTCCTTCCTTTATCAATGACTGTTCATTTTGAAATTGTGGAAATTGTACGTTGTTGACAGGAAGGGAACTTGTCTTCGGCTTAATGTTCATATTGAATGACTGATGCATTTTTAAAATTAAAGTACAATGATCACGCAGTTTTGTCAATTTGTCTTTCAAAGAATTGTCATGAGATTCTCTTTATTTAAGACTATCATTCATTTATTCTATTGTTTGTGTAAAATATTGTTTAATTTCCAGTCCATTACACACAGAAACTACCTAATTAATTCCCATTCAACTTACTACAATAAACAGCTGATTAGTTTTCATTTGAGTAACCATATTAAACATAATATTGTAGTCCTGCCGTCCTGAGTGGGAGCATACGAAAGGAGCCTGTGGAGCTGTGACAGTGTCTCTATTACTACACCCGAGGGAAGGTTTCAAATCACTCCTTCACCACAAATATATCAAGAGCTGCTCTGAATGGAGATTAGAGAGTACCTAAGCACAGATTGAACTGCTTTTCAATCCAACATTAGATCTGCTTTTATCTATTCTATCAATAATCACAAAATCTGATGCTTATTTGTGTCAGGTTACCAAGAAATATGTGTTGGAAAATTCGCTTTAGCCACTTTGCTTTTACAAAAGACTTACATCTGTCCCTGTTTTCTCTGACTGGAAGAAATCTGAAGAGGATTTTCACTTTTACGAAGAAAAGGGGAGGTGTTTCCCATATAAATTAATGCTTCTTCGACGAACGCCTTTTCAGTTTATGTCAGGTTTCATAATAACGCTTTACTTTCGGATAGTGGGGAGACCTGTATCTAATTCTGTCGCTTATAAATTCCTGGAGAATATTTGAAAATGTTGCAGAATTAAAGATTACGATGTCTAAGTAATGAGATTGATCTTTTATTGCTGCAAAGGGGCAAGTCCAAAAATTTGAAACACATTAAACATTATTCTGTCGTTGTATAAATTGAAAATAAAGTTGATATCTTCTTCAGTAAACTAACAAATGCTACCACGT
This sequence comes from Chiloscyllium punctatum, assembly GCF_047496795.1. NCBI lineage: Eukaryota > Metazoa > Chordata > Chondrichthyes > Orectolobiformes > Hemiscylliidae > Chiloscyllium > Chiloscyllium punctatum. The sequence continues at coordinate 2,693,131 of NC_092739.1, forward strand.
ATTACTTGTCAGTCAGCTGATTACCTACTTTGTTACAAAATGTTGTGATTCATCTATATATTACTCTGTCCTTTGATCAAAGTGAATTTGTAATTGTTGTTCAGTTTATGAATTGTCAGAAATTTGTTTTTATTTTTTTATTCACCTGTTCATTTTGACCGTAAGATTGAAATGCTTTGGAAATATTGGAGTTTGTTCATTTAAAAATAATGTCTGCACATCTTACTTCTTGTATTACGATTCAAGTATGTTTTCTGGTGGAATTCTAGGAAATATCAAACATTTGTTGGCTTCAAATTAGGTCTTTAACACCCAGTTATCAGTCTGTTGTTAATGTTTCAGCTGTTGCATTGACATTGATTAGGTACTCATTCAGAGAAATCAACTGACAATTATAAACTTGCAGGTTTATTGAATTGAGAAAAAGATACAGACGTGGAAACATTTTTTAGAAGGAATTGCTTTTTCATTCAAATGTGTAGGCTGTTCAAGAATTCTATATCGCCTTCTATTGGTTTTCTTGTCGAGAATGTAAATTTATAATTCATGTGAATTTTAATGTGTTCTGTATTTTGAAATTTGTATCAGATTTAAGAAGAAAAAGAGGAGCGATTAACATCAAACGTTCAGTGAATAGAAAGCACAGTAAATTAAATTGACAGAGGTAACTTTTAGTATTGTCTCTGAATATTTAGTCAAATATTTCTAATGGCAAGAGCGTTGTACCGGTAAAGCACAGCAGGTCAGGCAGCATTCAAGGAGAAGCAGAATCGATGTTTTGGGCATAAGCCCTTCATCAGGAATCTTTTCGATACTCCTGCTCTTTGAATGTGCCTGCACTTTTGCAACACCACAGCTTTCCTCACTTTCTCCAAACATGCTTAATGAACATGAACTGAAAATGTTAGCATCAGCAGCTGAACAATACCAAATAAACACATTTTTTGCAATATTTATAGTGAAAACTTGTTTGAGAACATGCATCAAATCAGATCGAACAACATCTCTTGCCGTTAGAACACTTGGCCCTTCATAATAAAGAATAACCATGCTTTGAACAACCAGGATAGTGTATAACGACTGAACTGAAATACCAGAGGACAACGATTGCATTTATTGAAGGGAATGATAACCAGATCCTTACTGTGATAGTGCGATTGATCTCAGAAACAATAAAATTTTACTGTGATTATTCTCTGAACAGTAATTAGATGGTCATGAGGATCTTTGTGCGACTTTATGTGCAGTGTTTTGTTTGAACATTGATTTCAGTAACATTGAGATATTTTACATATTGACAATTGACAGTTAAAGGTAAGTTTTAAATGCGACAGTTTTAAAACATTGTCAGTTTTATTTAGCAAAACACAATTCTAAGTTTATACAATCCCTACTGTGTGGAAACAGGCCATTTGGCCTAACAAGTCAACACTGACGTTCCAAAGAATAATCCACTCAGCACCATTCTGCTCTCAAATTACTGGACATTTACTCCTGACTAATGCATATAACCTACACATCCCTGAACAGAACATGCAGCTTAGCATGGCCAATTTACCTAACCTGCATATCTTTGGATTGTGGGAGAAAACCAGAAGGTGGCCCTGTGTATTGTTAAAAGACCATAATACCAAGTACCATCCCCAAAGGACTTAAGATGTATCTCTGAGCTGCGGTACTGTCTCTGATTATCTACATCCCACAATTTACTAAACTGCATGCATCAGCGTCTATTTCATGTGGATTATCAGATGCAGGGACCGTTAATAATACATATGAAATTATATTTGACAAATCCCAATACTAAGAGAGCTAGCATCATAACTCTAAGATCCCCAGCATTCTAAAAATTCTGCTGAAGTACAATAAAACTTAATACATAATCCTACAGAAATAATCCCGCACTCGTGTCACCACTGTATAATCAGTTACTCTAAGTCTGTTCAGCCTGAGTTTCAGCGGGTCTTCCGTTGATTCGGCTGTCCAGACTTCTTCCCCAACTGGAGATTCTACTGGCCCTTTGATCCGAGTGTAGTGAGTCCAGCCTTTCTCCACCATCCTTATTGCCGTTTCGGTAATCAAAAGAGCCTGATATGGCTCAATTTAGTCTCTGTCCATGATTTTACTAAGACCCAATCTCCCGGCCGGATGGGATGAACGGTGAATTCAAGGGGTGGAGTCTGTGCCAATAAACTCTGTTTCCTGAGGAGAGACAAAGAGGCGGACAAGCCCAGTGTAATATTTCTTTAGAATAAGTCTTTAGTGTTGGGAATTGTCAATTCTCCGTTCATTCCTAGATAAGGTAATCCAAATATGATTTCATAGGGGATCGTCCCAAATTTTTCCTTGGGGCTTTTTGGACTCACAAGAGAGCGAAAGGTAAACATTTGGTCCAAGGGAGTCTAGTTTCTATTATCAATTAAGAGAGCTGTCGTTTGAGTGTTTGGTTCATTCTCTCAAACCTTCCTGATGATGGTGTGTGCCATGGATTATGGTACTCCCAGGAAATTCCCAACCCTTTCATTATCTCCTGTAACACTTTAGAGGTAAAATGAGTTCCTTGGTCGAAATCTATATGGTTCACTAGCCCATATCGGGGAATTATGTGCTCCAATATTGATTTACACACCACACTCGCAGTGGCAGTAGCTCGGGGGTATGCCTCAACCCAACCAGATAGATGATCTACTATGACCAGTATATATCTTAGTCTTCCTACTCTGGGTAGTTCAGTATAATCTTCTTGTATACTCTGGAAGAGTCTCAATCCCGGGTCTCTTCCTCCCGGGGTCTGTTTTCTCAAGACCTTATTATTTACCTTTCTGCATATGATACATCCCTCACATATGTGTTTAGCAATTGTATATATTCCTTTACATCCATATTCCCTAAGAACTAAAAGATACGTTGCTTGTACTGCCCAATGGCTGACTTGATGTAGGACAGACATAATTTCTCGCATCATCATTTTGTTTAACATTTCCCTTCCATCAGGTAAAATCCAATGCCCATCTGCTGTTTTTTTTCAGCCCCAAAATCTGTCAATTCCTTTTCAATTCTTTCAGTAAATATAACAGCTTCCGGGGATCAGGAACAGGAGATATTAGGGAATGAATTAGCACTCCTTGTGTGTCCATGCATGCTTCCTTAGCCACTTTATCGCCTAATCTATTCCCCCTAACTTCTGGTTCATTTCCTTTCTGATGACCATTTACATGCACTACCGCTATTTCTCAGGGGAGTAATAGGGATTCCAAGACCCGTTTAATCAACACCTCGTGTGCAAATTCCTTCCCCCGGCTATTGATCAGTCCTCTTTCCTGCCATATCTTTCCAAAAGTGCCAACACCAAATACATATTTAGAGTCACTGTATGCTGCTCCCTCTTTATTTTCTAACGCCCTAAGGACACTTTCCAATGCATAGAGTTCGCAGGTCTGAGCTGACCACCCATTTGGCAACCTTCCTGCCTCTACCACACCACCTTCCATCCCGTCTACAACTGCATACCGATTATGTCTTTTCTCTTCAGTCACCCGGGATGATCTGTCTATAAACAGTCAGGCTCCTGCACGAAGCGGAACATCTCTCAGGTCCATGCAGACCTTAGTTTGGTATTCTATAATGTCAAGGCAGTCGTGCTCTGGATTCTAAGGAGATTCTCCTTCCCCTTTCCAAAGAAAGGCAGCTGGATTTAAACAATTGTCCGTGACCAACACTAGATCATCCTTTTCTACTAATAATGCCTCATATTTAAGAACCTGCGAGTCTGTCAACCATCACCCAGCTTTTTGGTTTAGGATTGTTCTCAGTTGGTGTGGAGTGCTTACTATTAGGGCTCCCCCAAGTGTAAGCTTCCTGCTTTCCTCCATCAACAGTGCTGTGGCAGCCACAGCCTGCATACACTCAGGCCACCCCCGGGATACTGGATCCAACAGCTTTGAAAGATATGCTACTGGCTGTTTCATTCCTCCCCACCTCTGGGTTAATACTCCCAAAGCCACTCTCTTATCTACGGTAGCAAAGAGCTGGAAAGGTTTATCTAGAGAAGGTAAGGCTGACCCGGGGGCATGGATCAGATCTCTTTTGAATTCTTAAATAGTTCTTTTTCCTCTTCTTCCCAACTCAGACATTTTGGTTCCTCCTCTAATGGTTTGAGATATAATTTATTCGTCTTTTGAGCATAAGAATCAATCCATAATCTGCAATATCCCGTTAAACCCCCAAAATTATGATATTCCCGTTTATTCCTGGCAGCAGAATCCCCACTATTCCCTTTAACCGTTCCAGGCTTCCCTTTCGCTTCCCTCACGAACTAAATGTCCCAAGTATTTCACTTCTCGGTCCACATATTGTAATTTGTTTTTAGATACCCGCGGTCCCTGCTGACCCAGGAAATTCAATTTTTTTTTTGTGGCTTCTACTACTCTTTCTCTTCTCTTTCCTGTTACTAAGAGGTCGGCTACATACTGCAACAGGATAGTTCCCTTGCTGCTGCTACATTTCTCCAATATTTGTTCTAACATCTGTCCAAATAAATTTGGGGATTGCATAAACCCCTGGGGGAGCACGGTCCACTGGTATTGGTGTTTCCGTCTTTTTTTTGGGATCTTTCCATGCAAAGGCAAAAAATTCCGACTTTCCTCCTAAAAGGCATCCTTTAAATCTATCACACTAAACCATTTGTGGTCAAGAGGGATCGTACTTAATAACGTACAATTCAATATTCTCAACTCCTGCACCAATCGAGAACTTCGATCGGATTGACGCACTGGTAGAATGAGGATATTATAAGGAGACATACTTAGCTCCAACAGTCCATCTCTAGCTCCTCAATTCCTGGCTGCAGTCCTCGTTTACCTTCTATGGACATGGGATATGGTCGATCAGAAACAACATCCCCTTTCCTTTTTAAACTTATTTCTAAGGGACGGATCTGTATTTTACCACGATTGCCTTCTCTAGCCCATATAATAGGGTCTACCTCTCTCTCTCCACATCTTCTGTCAACATTACCATTTGTACAACTAATTCTTTTTTCCTGAATTCAAATCTCCTGTCCTAAGAGGGTAATTAAATCTCTCCCTGGTAAGTTACTTCCTATATCAGGGATATACAACTGTTCCCCTGAAACTGTATCCTTCGGACCTTCTATCATCACAGGTTCAAATACTGGAACAGTAAATTTTTCCCCTTGAACCCCTGGAAACAGTAATTGACCGTGTTGACATTCCGACTATCTTTGGTTTAAAATTCAGCGACGACAATGCTGCCCCAGTATCTACTAGGAAGCCTACCTCTTCCCCACAGGGTCCCACCTTCAAGTTTATTAAGCGTTCCTGGTGGCTCCCCGGGGCAGGAAACCCTGATACCGTGATTTTGAACACTGGCAATATGGGCATTTCCTTTCGCAACGCGGCATACGTTGGTCGGTGAGCTCAGCTGGTTAGAGCGTGGTGCGAATAACGCCAATAATGTGGGTTCAGTCCCCACACTGACCATGTGCAGTGTTTGCGTGCTGGTTAGAGCTGAGCTGACTGATGAGCGCAGCTGGTGCGATGAAAGCAAATGCGGCTGTGCATTTCCTGCTTCAAATCGATCGCACGGTAGTCTGAAGTATTTCCTTTCGTTGCAAAGCTTTTCAACAAGCTTCTGGCTTTGTGGGGCACGTCATGCACTGTCATTATCACCTTTGCATCTGGAGCCTTGACTCACCTTCTCTCAGCGTGGTGGAAATAGCTCCATAATACCCCCCCCCCCTTTGTTTTTATCTTTATCTTTAATCAGTTAGACTCGAAACGTCAGCTCTTTTCTCTCCTTGCAGATGGTGCCAGACCTGCAGAGATTTTCCAGCATTTTCTCTTTTGGTTTCAGATTCCAGCATCCGCAGTAATTTGCTTTTATTAATGGCTCTGTGATATTGCTGGTGATATGATAACTCCAGTGTCGATGCATGAGAGGTGAGCAAGCGAACGAATTGCCTCTGGAAGTCGTGTGACGAGTATTAACAGAGATCCAGGAAAATAACACGAACGAATCTTTGATTGAATTGAAGCCTGAACTCTGGTTCCCCTCCGAGACTGTGCCAGGTCTGCCTTTTTCCTGCACATATTTCATGTTTTGCATTTGTTGGCGAAAACAACTGAGACTGGTTGTTTTGCTGCCGACAACAGTCACCAGTCATCACCTGTACGGCGATCAAGTCGTGCATCTATCCCTGTCAAACGCTTTATTGCGCAGGTGGCGCTTCCGGCTTTGTGGAGCACGTCGCTTGGAAGCACAGCAACCACACAAGCGCTGCATGTGGTCAGTGTGGGGATCGAACCCACGACCTTGGCGTTATTAGCACCACGCTCTAACCAGCTGAGCTAACCGACCAACGCTGGCGGCTGGGCGAAAGCAAATGCCTATATTGCCGGTGCCCACAACCACGGCTGCTCTGCATTTTCTGCTTCTCATCGATCGCACGATAGTCTGAAGTATTTCCTTTCGTTGCAAAGCTTTTCAACATAAAAAAACATTTACTTTTCCGAACGCGCATACTCGAGTTAACCATTTGCTCTGATATCTAAAATTAAGCACAATGTCCGACCGCATGCAATTTCAATCGCAACGCCACCAGCTCAGCTGCAGCTTCTCACGTTGACAAATTTCGTCTGGAGAACCGTACCTTCAAGGGTCGCTCACTGTTCTTCTGGATACTCACAGACCTTTGGAGTCAGGGTTATGTGCTGCTGATTAACTGCTACGAACCTTATGCCAAATGCATTGGAATTGTAATCTATCAGTGAGGTTCTTTCTGCTCCCGAACGACGCAGTTGCTTTGGTGTCAGCAACAGCTCAGAAGTCAATTGCACGTTTTGCTCAATGACTCATGTTCCTTATGCAATCTTCGTTTGACAGCAAGTTATCAGGCCTTCCTGCAGAGTTTGTCAGCGACAGGTCAGCTGCTAAAACGATTGCTTCAGACAGCATGCTACACCCTACATTTGAAAATGGAAAAGGTGCAAACGTTTACAGGCTGAACACTCGCTCACTATTTCGCCTGGCGCGTCAGAGGCTGGGAGCTGATCTTACGGAGGTTTTTCAATCATGAGGGGGATGAATCGGGTAAATAGACAAGTTCCTTTCGCTCAGGTGGGGCAGTTCAGAACTAGAGGGTATAAATCTGGTGTGGGAGGGTGAGAATTCGAAAGGCAGTGAGGGGCAACGGCTGCACGCAGAGGGTGGTGCGTTTCTGGAATAACTTACCAGACCAGCTGGTGATGGATGGTATAATTCCAATACTGTTAAGGAATCTGGGCGTGTACTTGAATCGGAGGGGTTGAGAGAGAAATGGGTCAAGTGCATGCAATCGCGGCTGGATGAGTTGAGGATATCTGTTCGGAATGGACGAGTGCGACCGAAGACTGTGTTTTCAGTGCTGTCCACATCTATTGGCTCTATGATAGTGCAGGTGAAATGATAAAAAAGATGAATTAAAAAAAGAAGTAAAATTGTCTGAAGTTGTTGAATTCAAACAACTTCAGGTAATTTTATTTCAATTATTTTATTTATCTTTTTTAGTTGTGTTTTTTTTCACTGTTCTGCACCTCTTATTTCTTGACTGTCTCTCTTTCTCTCGCTCCCCACTCTCTCAATACCTTTTTCCTCTCCTCTTCCCGCTTTGCTACCCTTCTCCCCTGTTTTCCATTTTGTCTCTGCTTCACCCATCCCTCACATATTTTGTCACATAGCGCTGGCTTGAGCCTGGGTCATTCACGCCTCTTAATCTCCCTTTAATCTCTCCATGCACTGTCATTATCACCTTTGCATCTGGAGCCTTGACTCACCTTCTCTCAGCGTGGTGGAAATAGCTCCATAATACTCCCCCTTTGTTTTTATCTTTATCTTTAATCAGTTAGACTCGAAACGTCAGCTCTTTTCTCTCCTTGCAGATGGTGCCAGACCTGCAGAGATTTTCCAGCATTTTCTCTTTTGGTTTCAGATTCCAGCATCCGCAGTAATTTGCTTTTATTAATGGCTCTGTGATATTGCTGGTGATATGATAACTCCAGTGTCGATGCATGAGAGGTGAGCAAGCGAACGAATTGCCTCTGGAAGTCGTGTGACGAGTATTAACAGAGATCCAGGAAAATAACACGAACGAATCTTTGATTGAATTGAAGCCTGAACTCTGGTTCCCCTCCGAGACTGTGCCAGGTCTGCCTTTTTCCTGCACATATTTCATGTTTTGCATTTGTTGGCGAAAACAACTGAGACTGGTTGTTTTGCTGCCGACAACATCCACCAGTCATCACCTGTACGGCGATCAAGTCGTGCGTCTATCCCTGTCAAACGCTTTAATGCGCAGGTGGCGCTTCCGGCTTTGTGGAGCACGTCGCTTGGAAACACAGCAACCACACAAGCGCTGCATGTGGTCAGTGTGGGGATCGAACCCACGACCTTGGCGTTATTAGCACCACGCTCTAACCAGCTGAGCTAACCGACCAACGCTGGCGGCTGGGCGAAAGCAAATGCCTATATTGCCGGTGCCCACAACCACGGCTGCTCTGCATTTTCTGCTTCTCATCGATCGCACGATAGTCTGAAGTATTTCCTTTCGTTGCAAAGCTTTTCAACATAAAAAAACATTTACTTTTCCGAACGCGCATACTCGAGTTAACCATTTGCTCTGATATCTAAAATTAAGCACAATGTCCGGACGCATGCAATTTCAATCGCAACGCCACCAGCTCAGCTGCAGCTTCTCACGTTGACAAATTTCGTCTGGAGAGCCGTACCTTCAAGGATCGCTCACTGTTCTTCTGGATACTCACAGACCTTTGGAGTCAGGGTTATGTGCTGCTGATTAACTGCTACGAACCTTATGCCAAATGCATTGGAATTGTAATCTATCAGTGAGGTTCTTTCTGCTCCCGAACGACGCAGTTGCTTTGGTGTCAGCAACAGCTCAGAAGTCAATTGCACGTTTTGCTCAATGACTCATGTTGCTTATGCAATCTTCGTTTGACAGCAAGTTATCAGGCCTTCCTGCAGAGTTTGTCAGCGACAGGTCAGCTGCTAAAACGATTGCTTCAGACAGCATGCTACACCCTACATTTGAAAATGGAAAAGGTGCAAACGTTTACAGGCTGAACACTCGCTCACTATTTCGCCTGGCGCGTCAGAGGCTGGGAGCTGATCTTACGGAGGTTTTTCAATCATGAGGGGGATGAATCGGGTAAATAGACAAGTTCCTTTCGCTCAGGTGGGGCAGTTCAGAACTAGAGGGTATAAATCTGGTGTGGGAGGGTGAGAATTCGAAAGGCAGTGAGGGGCAACGGCTGCACGCAGAGGGTGGTGCGTTTCTGGAATAACTTACCAGACCAGCTGGTGATGGATGGTATAATTCCAATACTGTTAAGGAATCTGGGCGTGTACTTGAATCGGAAGGGTTGAGAGAGAAATGGGTCAAGTGCATGCAATCGCGGCTGGATGAGTTGAGGATATCTGTTCGGAATGGACGAGTGCGACCGAAGACTGTGTTTTCAGTGCTGTCCACATCTATTGGCTCTATGATAGTGCAGGTGAAATGATAAAAAAGATGAATAAAAAAAAGAAGTAAAATTGTCTGAAGTTGTTGAATTCAAACAACTTCAGGTAATTTTATTTCAATTATTTTATTTATCTTTTTTAGTTGTGTTTTTTTTTCACTGTTCTGTACCTCTTATATCTTGACTGTCTCTCTTTCTCTCGCTCCCCACTCTCTCAATACCTTTTTCCTCTCCTCTTCCCTCTTTGCTACCCTTCTCCCCTGTTTTCCATTTTGTCTCTGCTTCACCCATCCCTCACATATTTTGTCACATAGCGCTGGCTTGAGCCTGGGTCATTCACGCCTCTTAATCTCCCTTTAATCTCTCCATGCACTGTCATTATCACCTTTGCATCTGGAGCCTTGACTCACCTTCTCTCAGCGTGGTGGAAATAGCTCCATAATACTCCCCCTTTGTTTTTATCTTTATCTTTAATCAGTTAGACTCGAAACGTCAGCTCTTTTCTCTCCTTGCAGATGGTGCCAGACCTGCAGAGATTTTCCAGCATTTTCTCTTTTGGTTTCAGATTCCAGCATCCGCAGTAATTTGCTTTTATTAATGGCTCTGTGATATTGCTGGTGATATGATAACTCCAGTGTCGATGCATGAGAGGTGAGCAAGCGAACGAATTGCCTCTGGAAGTCGTGTGACGAGTATTAACAGAGATCCAGGAAAATAACACGAACGAATCTTTGATTGAATTGAAGCCTGAACTCTGGTTCCCCTCCGAGACTGTGCCAGGTCTGCCTTTTTCCTGCACATATTTCATGTTTTGCATTTGTTGGCGAAAACAACTGAGACTGGCTGTTTTGCTGCCGACAACATCCACCAGTCATCACCTGTACGGCGATCAAGTCGTGCGTCTATCCCTGTCAAACGCTTTAATGCGCAGGTGGCGCCTCCGGCTTTGTGGAGCACGTCGCTTGGAAACACAGCAACCACACAAGCGCTGCATGTGGTCAGTGTGGGGATCGAACCCACGACCTTGGCGTTATTCGCACCACGCTCTAACCAGCTGAGCTAACCGACCAACGCTGGCGGCTGGGCGAAAGCAAATGCCTATATTGCCGGTGCCCACAACCACGGCTGCTCTGCATTTTCTGCTTCTCATCGATCGCACGATAGTCTGAAGTATTTCCTTTCGTTGCAAAGCTTTTCAACATAAAAAAACATTTACTTTTCCGAACGCGCATACTCGAGTTAACCATTTGCTCTGATATCTAAAATTAAGCACAATGTCCGGACGCATGCAATTTCAATCGCAACGCCACCAGCTCAGCTGCAGCTTCTCACGTTGACAAATTTCGTCTGGAGAACCGTACCTTCAAGGATCGCTCACTGTTCTTCTGGATACTCACAGACCTTTGGAGTCAGGGTTACGTGCTGCTGATTAACTGCTACGAACCTTATGCCAAATGCATTGGAATTGTAATCTATCAGTGAGGTTCTTTCTGCTCCCGAACGACGCAGTTGCTTTGGTGTCAGCAACAGCTCAGAAGTCAATTGCACGTTTTGCTCAATGACTCATGTTGCTTATGCAATCTTCGTTTGACAGCAAGTTATCAGGCCTTCCTGCAGAGTTTGTCAGCGACAGGTCAGCTGCTAAAACGATTGCTTCAGACAGCATGCTACACCCTACATTTGAAAATGGAAAAGGTGCAAACGTTTACAGGCTGAACACTCGCTCACTATTTCGCCTGGCGCGTCAGAGGCTGGGAGCTGATCTTACGGAGGTTTTTCAATCATGAGGGGGATGAATCGGGTAAATAGACAAGTTCCTTTCGCTCAGGTGGGGCAGTTCAGAACTAGAGGGTATAAATCTGGTGTGGGAGGGTGAGAATTCGAAAGGCAGTGAGGGGCAACGGCTGCACGCAGAGGGTGGTGCGTTTCTGGAATAACTTACCAGACCAGCTGGTGATGGATGGTATAATTCCAATACTGTTAAGGAATCTGGACGTGTACTTGAATCGGAAGGGTTGAGAGAGAAATGGGTCAAGTGCATGCAATCGCGGCTGGATGAGTTGAGGATATCTGTTCGGAATGGACGAGTGCGACCGAAGACTGTGTTTTCAGTGCTGTCCACATCTATTGGCTCTATGATAGTGCAGGTGAAATGATAAAAAAGATGAATAAAAAAAAGAAGTAAAATTGTCTGAAGTTGTTGAATTCAAACAACTTCAGGTAATTTTATTTCAATTATTTTATTTATCTTTTTTAGTTGTGTTTTTTTTTTCACTGTTCTGTACCTCTTATTTCTTGACTGTCTCTCTTTCTCTCGCTCCCCACTCTCTCAATACCTTTTTCCTCTCCTCTTCCCGCTTTGCTACGCTTCTCCCCTGTTTTCCATTTTGTCTATGCTTCACCCATCCCTCACATATTTTGTCACATAGCGCTGGCTTGAGCCTGGGTCATTCACGCCTCTTAATCTCCCTTTAATCTCTCCATGCACTGTCATTATCACCTTTGCATCTGGAGCCTTGACTCACCTTCTCTCAGCGTGGTGGAAATAGCTCCATAATACTCCCCCTTTGTTTTTATCTTTATCTTTAATCAGTTAGACTCGAAACGTCAGCTCTTTTCTCTCCTTGCAGATGGTGCCAGACCTGCAGAGATTTTCCAGCATTTTCTCTTTTGGTTTCAGATTCCAGCATCCGCAGTAATTTGCTTTTATTAATGGCTCTGTGATATTGCTGGTGATATGATAACTCCAGTGTCGATGCATGAGAGGTGAGCAAGCGAACGAATTGCCTTTGGAAGTCGTGTGACGAGTATTAACAGAGATCCAGGAAAATAACACGAACGAATCTTTGATTGAATTGAAGCCTGAACTCTGGTTCCCCTCCGAGACTGTGCCAGGTCTGCCTTTTTCCTGCACATATTTCATGTTTTGCATTTGTTGGCGAAAACAACTGAGACTGGTTGTTTTGCTGCCGACAACATCCACCAGTCATCACCTATACGGCGATCAAGTCGTGCGTCTATCCCTGTCAAATGTTTTATTGCGCAGGTGGCGCTTCCGGCTTTGTGGAGCACGTCGCTTGGAAACACAGCAACCACACAAGCGCTGCATGTGGTCAGTGTGGGGATCGAACCCACGACCTTGGCGTAATTAGCACCACGCTCTAACCAGCTGAGCTAACCGACCAACGCCGGCGGCTTGGCGAAAGCAAATGCCTATATTGCCGGTGCCCACAACCACGGCTGCTCTGCATTTTCTGCTTCTCATCGATCGCACGATAGTCTGAAGTATTTCCTTTCGTTGCAAAGCTTTTCAACATAAAAAAAACATTTACTTTTCCGAACGCGCATACTCGAGTTAACCATTTGCTCTGATATCTAAAATTAAGCACAATGTCCGGACGCATGCAATTTCAATCGCAACGCCACCAGCTCAGCTGCAGCTTCTCACGTTGACAAATTTCGTCTGGAGAACCGTACCTTCAAGGATCGCTCACTGTTCTTCTGGATACTCACAGACCTTTGGAGTCAGGGTTATGTGCTGCTGATTAACTGCTACGAACCTTATGCCAAATGCATTGGAATTGTAATCTATCAGTGAGGTTCTTTCTGCTCCCGAACGACGCAGTTGCTTTGGTGTCAGCAACAGCTCAGAAGTCAATTGCACGTTTTGCTCAATGACTCATGTTGCTTATGCAATCTTCGTTTGACAGCAAGTTATCAGGCCTTCCTGCAGAGTTTGTCAGCGACAGGTCAGCTGCTAAAACGATTGCTTCAGACAGCATGCTACACCCTACATTTGAAAATGGAGAAGGTGCAAACGTTTACAGGCTGAACACTCGCTCACTATTTCGCCTGGCGCGTCAGAGGCTGGGAGCTGATCTTACGGAGGTTTTTCAATCATGAGGGGGATGAATCGGGTAAATAGACAAGTTCCTTTCGCTCAGGTGGGGCAGTTCAGAACTAGAGGGTATAAATCTGGTGTGGGAGGGTGAGAATTCGAAAGGCAGTGAGGGGCAACGGCTGCACGCAGAGGGTGGTGCGTTTCTGGAATAACTTACCAGACCAGCTGGTGATGGATTGTATAATTCCAATACTGTTAAGGAATCTGGGCGTGTACTTGAATCGGAAGGGTTGAGAGAGAAATGGGTCAAGTGCATGCAATCGCGGCTGGATGAGTTGAGGATATCTGTTCGGAATGGACGAGTGCGACCGAAGACTGTGTTTTCAGTGCTGTCCACATCTATTGGCTCTATGATAGTGCAGGTGAAATGATAAAAAAGATGAATAAAAAAAAGAAGTAAAATTGTCTGAAGTTGTTGAATTCAAACAACTTCAGGTAATTTTATTTCAATTATTTTATTTATCTTTTTTAGTTGTGTTTTTTTTTTCACTGTTCTGTACCTCTTATTTCTTGACTGTCTCTCTTTCTCTCGCTCCCCACTCTCTCAATACCTTTTTCCTCACCTCTTCCCGCTTTGCTACCCTTCTCCCCTGTTTTCCATTTTGTCTCTGCTTCACCCATCCCTCACATATTTTGTCACATAGCGCTGGCTTGAGCCTGGGTCATTCACGCCTCTTAATCTCCCTTTAATCTCTCCATGCACTGTCATTATCACCTTTGCATCTGGAGCCTTGACTCACCTTCTCTCAGCGTGGTGGAAATAGCTCCATAATACTCCCCCTTTGTTTTTATCTTTATCTTTAATCAGTTAGACTCGAAACGTCAGCTCTTTTCTCTCCTTGCAGATGGTGCCAGACCTGCTGAGATTTTCCAGCATTTTCTCTTTTGGTTTCAGATTCCAGCATCCGCAGTAATTTGCTTTTATTAATGGCTCTGTGATATTGCTGGTGATATGATAACTCCAGTGTCGATGCATGAGAGGTGAGCAAGCGAACGAATTGCCTCTGGAAGTCGTGTGACGAGTATTAACAGAGATCCAGGAAAATAACACGAACGAATCTTTGATTGAATTGAACCCTGAACTCTGGTTCCCCTCCGAGACTGTGCCAGGTTTGCCTTTTTCCTGCACATATTTCATGTTTTGCATTTGTTGGCGAAAAGAACTGAGAGTGGTTGTTTTGCTGCCGACAACATCCACCAGTCATCACCTGTACGGCGATCAAGTCGTGCGTCTATCCCTGTCAAACGTTTTATTGCGCAGGTGGCGCTTCCGGCTTTGTGAAGCACGTCGCTTGGAAACACAGCAACCACACAAGCGCTGCATATGGTCAGTGTGGGGATCGAACCCACGACCTTGGCGTTATTAGCACCACGCTCTAACCAGCTGAGCTAACCGACCAACGCTGGCGGCTTGGCGAAAGCAAATGCCTATATTGCCGGTGCCCACAACCACGGCTGCTCTGCATTTTCTGCTTCTCATCGATCGCACGATAGTCTGAAGTATTTCCTTTCGTTGCAAAGCTTTTCAACATAAAAAAACATTTACTTTTCCGAACGCGCATACTCGAGTTAACCATTTGCTCTGATATCTAAAATTAAGCACAATGTCCGGACGCATGCAATTTCAATCGCAAAGCCACCAGCTCAGCTGCAGCTTCTCACGTTGACAAATTTCGTCTGGAGAACCGTACCTTCAAGGATCGCTCACTGTTCTTCTGGATACTCACAGACCTTTGGAGTCAGGGTTACGTGCTGCTGATTAACTGCTACGAACCTTATGCCAAATGCATTGGAATTGTAATCTATCAGTGAGGTTCTTTCTGCTCCCGAACGACGCAGTTGCTTTGGTGTCAGCAACAGCTCAGAAGTCAATTGCACGTTTTGCTCAATGACTCATGTTGCTCATGCAATCTTCGTTTGACAGCAAGTTATCAGGCCTTCCTGCAGAGTTTGTCAGCGACAGGTCAGCTGCTAAAACGATTGCTTCAGACAGCATGCTACACCCTACATTTGAAAATGGAAAAGGTGCAAACGTTTACAGGCTGAACACTCGCTCACTATTTCGCCTGGCGCGTCAGAGGCTGGGAGCTGATCTTACGGAGGTTTTTCAATCATGAGGGGGATGAATCGGGTAAATAGACAAGTTCCTTTCGCTCAGGTGGGGCAGTTCAGAACTAGAGGGTATAAATCTGGTGTGGGAGGGTGAGAATTCGAAAGGCAGTGAGGGGCAACGGCTGCACGCAGAGGGTGGTGCGTTTCTGGAATAACTTACCAGACCAGCTGGTGATGGATGGTATAATTCCAATACTGTTAAGGAATCTGGACGTGTACTTGAATCGGAAGGGTTGAGAGAGAAATGGGTCAAGTGCATGCAATCGCGGCTGGATGAGTTGAGGATATCTGTTCGGAATGGACGAGTGCGACCGAAGACTGTGTTTTCAGTGCTGTCCACATCTATTGGCTCTATGATAGTGCAGGTGAAATGATAAAAAAGATGAATAAAAAAAAGAAGTAAAATTGTCTGAAGTTGTTGAATTCAAACAACTTCAGGTAATTTTATTTCAATTATTTTATTTATCTTTTTTAGTTGTGTTTTTTTTTTCACTGTTCTGTACCTCTTATTTCTTGACTGTCTCTCTTTCTCTCGCTCCCCACTCTCTCAATACCTTTTTCCTCTCCTCTTCCCGCTTTGCTACCCTTCTCCTCTGTTTTCCATTTTGTCTCTGCTTCACCCATCCCTCACATATTTTGTCACATAGCGCTGGCTTGAGCCTGGGTCATTCACGCCTCTTAATCTCCCTTTAATCTCTCCATGCACTGTCATTATCACCTTTGCATCTGGAGCCTTGACTCACCTTCTCTCAGCGTGGTGGAAATAGCTCCATAATACTCCCCCTTTGTTTTTATCTTTATCTTTAATCAGTTAGACTCGAAACGTCAGCTCTTTTCTCTCCTTGCAGATGGTGCCAGACCTGCTGAGATTTTCCAGCATTTTCTCTTTTGGTTTCAGATTCCAGCATCCGCAGTAATTTGCTTTTATTAATGGCTCTGTGATATGCTGGTGATATGATAACTCCAGTGTCGATGCATGAGAGGTGAGCAAGCGAACGAATTGCCTCTGGAAGTCGTGTGACGAGTATTAACAGAGATCCAGGAAAATAACACGAACGAATCTTTGATTGAATTGAACCCTGAACTCTGGTTCCCCTCCGAGACTGTGCCAGGTCTGCCTTTTTCCTGCACATATTTCATGTTTTGCATTTGTTGGCGAAAACAACTGAGACTGGTTGTTTTGCTGCCGACAACATCCACCAGTCATCACCTGTACGGCGATCAAGTCGTGCGTCTATCCCTGTCAAACGCTTAAATGCGCAGGTGGCGCTTCCGGCTTTGTGGAGCACGTCGCTTGGAAACACAGCAACCACACAAGCGCTGCATGTGGTCAGTGTGGGGATCGAACCCACGACCTTGGCGTTATTAGCACCACGCTCTAACCAGCTGAGCTAACCGACCAACGCTGGCGGCTGGGCGAAAGCAAATGCCTATATTGCCGGTGCCCACAACCACGGCTGCTCTGCATTTTCTGCTTCTCATCGATCGCACGATAGTCTGAAGTATTTCCTTTCGTTGCAAAGCTTTTCAACATAAAAAAACATTTACTTTTCCGAACGCGCATACTCGAGTTAACCATTTGCTCTGATATCTAAAATTAAGCACAATGTCCGGACGCATGCAATTTCAATCGCAACGCCACCAGCTCAGCTGCAGCTTCTCACGTTGACAAATTTCGTCTGGAGAACCGTACCTTCAAGGATCGCTCACTGTTCTTCTGGATACTCACAGACCTTTGGAGTCAGGGTTATGTGCTGCTGATTAACTGCTACGAACCTTATGCCAAATGCATTGGAATTGTAATCTATCAGTGAGGTTCTTTCTGCTCCCGAACGACGCAGTTGCTTTGGTGTCAGCAACAGCTCAGAAGTCAATTGCACGTTTTGCTCAATGACTCATGTTGCTTATGCAATCTTCGTTTGACAGCAAGTTATCAGGCCTTCCTGCAGAGTTTGTCAGCGACAGGTCAGCTGCTAAAACGATTGCTTCAGACAGCATGCTACACCCTACATTTGAAAATGGAAAAGGTGCAAACGTTTACAGGCTGAACACTCGCTCACTATTTCGCCTGGCGCGTCAGAGGCTGGGAGCTGATCTTACGGAGGTTTTTCAATCATGAGGGGGATGAATCGGGTAAATAGACAAGTTCCTTTCGCTCAGGTGGGGCAGTTCAGAACTAGAGGGTATAAATCTGGTGTGGGAGGGTGAGAATTCGAAAGGCAGTGAGGGGCAACGGCTGCACGCAGAGGGTGGTGCGTTTCTGGAATAACTTACCAGACCAGCTGGTGATGGATTGTATAATTCCAATACTGTTAAGGAATCTGGGCGTGTACTTGAATCGGAAGGGTTGAGAGAGAAATGGGTCAAGTGCATGCAATCGCGGCTGAATGAGTTGAGGATATCTGTTCGGAATGGACGAGTGCGACCGAAGACTGTGTTTTCAGTGCTGTCCACATCTATTGGCTCTATGATAGTGCAGGTGAAATGATAAAAAAGATGAATAAAAAAAAGAAGTAAAATTGTCTGAAGTTGTTGAATTCAAACAACTTCAGGTAATTTTATTTCAATTATTTTATTTATCTTTTTTAGTTGTGTTTTTTTTTCACTGTTCTGTACCTCTTATTTCTTGACTGTCTCTCTTTCTCTCGCTCCCCACTCTCTCAATACCTTTTTCCTCTCCTCTTCCCGCTTTGCTACCCTTCTCCCCTGTTTTCCATTTTGTCTCTGCTTCACCCATCCCTCACATATTTTGTCACATAGCGCTGGCTTGAGCCTGGGTCATTCACGCCTCTTAATCTCCCTTTAATCTCTCCATGCACTGTCATTATCACCTTTGCATCTGGAGCCTTGACTCACCTTCTCTCAGCGTGGTGGAAATAGCTCCATAATACTCCCCCTTTGTTTTTATCTTTATCTTTAATCAGTTAGACTCGAAACGTCAGCTCTTTTCTCTCCTTGCAGATGGTGCCAGACCTGCAGAGATTTTCCAGCATTTTCTCTTTTGGTTTCAGATTCCAGCATCCGCAGTAATTTGCTTTTATTAATGGCTCTGTGATATTGCTGGTGATATGATAACTCCAGTGTCGATGCATGAGAGGTGAGCAAGCGAACGAATTGCCTCTGGAAGTCGTGTGACGAGTATTAACAGAGATCCAGGAAAATAACACGAACGAATCTTTGATTGAATTGAAGCCTGAACTCTGGTTCCCCTCCGAGACTGTGCCAGGTCTGCCTTTTTCCTGCACATATTTCATGTTTTGCATTTGTTGGCGAAAACAACTGAGACTGGTTGTTTTGCTGCCGACAACATCCACCAGTCATCACCTGTACGGCGATCAAGTCGTGCGTCTATCCCTGTCAAACGCTTAAATGCGCAGGTGGCGCTTCCGGCTTTGTGGAGCACGTCGCTTGGAAACACAGCAACCACACAAGCGCTGCATGTGGTCAGTGTGGGGATCGAACCCACGACCTTGGCGTTATTAGCACCACGCTCTAACCAGCTGAGCTAACCGACCAACGCTGGCGGCTGGGCGAAAGCAAATGCCTATATTGCCGGTGCCCACAACCACGGCTGCTCTGCATTTTCTGCTTCTCATCGATCGCACGATAGTCTGAAGTATTTCCTTTCGTTGCAAAGCTTTTCAACATAAAAAAACATTTACTTTTCCGAACGCGCATACTCGAGTTAACCATTTGCTCTGATATCTAAAATTAAGCACAATGTCCGGACGCATGCAATTTCAATCGCAACGCCACCAGCTCAGCTGCAGCTTCTCACGTTGACAAATTTCGTCTGGAGAACCGTACCTTCAAGGATCGCTCACTGTTCTTCTGGATACTCACAGACCTTTGGAGTCAGGGTTATGTGCTGCTGATTAACTGCTACGAACCTTATGCCAAATGCATTGGAATTGTAATCTATCAGTGAGGTTCTTTCTGCTCCCGAACGA
Source organism: Chiloscyllium punctatum (assembly GCF_047496795.1). Lineage (NCBI taxonomy): Eukaryota > Metazoa > Chordata > Chondrichthyes > Orectolobiformes > Hemiscylliidae > Chiloscyllium > Chiloscyllium punctatum. The sequence goes on from NC_092739.1 coordinate 2,712,630, forward strand.
CGCAGTTGCTTTGGTGTCAGCAACAGCTCAGAAGTCAATTGCACGTTTTGCTCAATGACTCATGTTGCTTATGCAATCTTCGTTTGACAGCAAGTTATCAGGCCTTCCTGCAGAGTTTGTCAGCGACAGGTCAGCTGCTAAAACGATTGCTTCAGACAGCATGCTACACCCTACATTTGAAAATGGAAAAGGTGCAAACGTTTACAGGCTGAACACTCGCTCACTATTTCGCCTGGCGCGTCAGAGGCTGGGAGCTGATCTTACGGAGGTTTTTCAATCATGAGGGGGATGAATCGGGTAAATAGACAAGTTCCTTTCGCTCAGGTGGGGCAGTTCAGAACTAGAGGGTATAAATCTGGTGTGGGAGGGTGAGAATTCGAAAGGCAGTGAGGGGCAACGGCTGCACGCAGAGGGTGGTGCGTTTCTGGAATAACTTACCAGACCAGCTGGTGATGGATTGTATAATTCCAATACTGTTAAGGAATCTGGGCGTGTACTTGAATCGGAAGGGTTGAGAGAGAAATGGGTCAAGTGCATGCAATCGCGGCTGAATGAGTTGAGGATATCTGTTCGGAATGGACGAGTGCGACCGAAGACTGTGTTTTCAGTGCTGTCCACATCTATTGGCTCTATGATAGTGCAGGTGAAATGATAAAAAAGATGAATAAAAAAAAGAAGTAAAATTGTCTGAAGTTGTTGAATTCAAACAACTTCAGGTAATTTTATTTCAATTATTTTATTTATCTTTTTTAGTTGTGTTTTTTTTCACTGTTCTGTACCTCTTATTTCTTGACTGTCTCTCTTTCTCTCGCTCCCCACTCTCTCAATACATTTTTCCTCTCCTCTTCCCGCTTTGCTACCCTTCTCCCCTGTTTTCCATTTTGTCTCTGCTTCACCCATCCCTCACATATTTTGTCACATAGCGCTGGCTTGAGCCTGGGTCATTCACGCCTCTTAATCTCCCTTTAATCTCTCCATGCACTGTCATTATCACCTTTGCATCTGGAGCCTTGACTCACCTTCTCTCAGCGTGGTGGAAATAGCTCCATAATACTCCCCCTTTGTTTTTATCTTTATCTTTAATCAGTTAGACTCGAAACGTCAGCTCTTTTCTCTCCTTGCAGATGGTGCCAGACCTGCAGAGATTTTCCAGCATTTTCTCTTTTGGTTTCAGATTCCAGCATCCGCAGTAATTTGCTTTTATTAATGGCTCTGTGATATTGCTGGTGATATGATAACTCCAGTGTCGATGCATGAGAGGTGAGCAAGCGAACGAATTGCCTCTGGAAGTCGTGTGACGAGTATTAACAGAGATCCAGGAAAATAACACGAACGAATCTTTGATTGAATTGAAGCCTGAACTCTGGTTCCCCTCCGAGACTGTGCCAGGTTTGCCTTTTTCCTGCACATATTTCATGTTTTGCATTTGTTGGCGAAAACAACTGAGACTGGTTGTTTTGCTGCCGACAACATCCACCAGTCATCACCTGTACGGCGATCAAGTCGTGCGTCTATCCTTGCCAAATGCGTTATTGCGCAGGTGGCGCTTCCGGCTTTGTGGAGCACGTCGCTTGGAAACACAACAACCACACAAGCGCTGCATGTGGTCAGTGTGGGAATCGAACCCACGACCATGGCGTTATTAGCACCACGCTCTAACCAGCTGAGCTAACCGACCAACGCTCGAGGCGGGGCGAAAGCAAATGCCTATATTGCCGGTGCCCACAACCACGGCTGCTCTGCATTTTCTGCTTCTCATCGATCGCACGATAGTCTGAAGTATTTCCTTTCGTTGCAAAGCTTTTCAACATAAAAAAACATTTACTTTTCCGAACGCGCATACTCGAGTTAACCATTTGCTCTGATATCTAAAATTAAGCACAATGTCCGGACGCATGCAATTTCAATCGCAACGCCACCAGCTCAGCTGCAGCTTCTCACGTTGACAAATTTCGTCTGGAGAACCGTACCTTCAAGGATCGCTCACTGTTCTTCTGGATACTCACAGACCTTTGGAGTCAGGGTTATGTGCTGCTGATTAACTGCTACGAACCTTATGCCAAATGCATTGGAATTGTAATCTATCAGTGAGGTTCTTTCTGCTCCCGAACGACGCAGTTGCTTTGGTGTCAGCAACAGCTCAGAAGTCAATTGCACGTTTTGCTCAATGACTCATGTTGCTTATGCAATCTTCGTTTGACAGCAAGTTATCAGGCCTTCCTGCAGAGTTTGTCAGCGACAGGTCAGCTGCTAAAACGATTGCTTCAGACAGCATGCTACACCCTACATTTGAAAATGGAAAAGGTGCAAACGTTTACAGGCTGAACACTCGCTCACTATTTCGCCTGGCGCGTCAGAGGCTGGGAGCTGATCTTACGGAGGTTTTTCAATCATGAGGGGGATGAATCGGGTAAATAGACAAGTTCCTTTCGCTCAGGTGGGGCAGTTCAGAACTAGAGGGTATAAATCTGGTGTGGGAGGGTGAGAATTCGAAAGGCAGTGAGGGGCAACGGCTGCACGCAGAGGGTGGTGCGTTTCTGGAATAACTTACCAGACCAGCTGGTGATGGATGGTATAATTCCAATACTGTTAAGAAATCTGAACGTGTACTTGAATCGGAAGGGTTGAGAGAGAAATGGGTCAAGTGCATGCAATCGCGGCTGGATGAGTTGAGGATATCTGTTCGGAATGGACGAGTGCGACCGAAGACTGTGTTTTCAGTGCAGTCCACATCTATTGGCTCTATGATAGTGCAGGTGAAATGATAAAAAAGATGAATAAAAAAAAGAAGTAAAATTGTCTGAAGTTGTTGAATTCAAACAACTTCAGGTAATTTTATTTCAATTATTTTATTTATCTTTTTTAGTTGTGTTTTTTTTTTCACTGTTCTGTACCTCTTATTTCTTGACTGTCTCTCTTTCTCTCGCTCCCCACTCTCTCAATACCTTTTTCCTCTCCTCTTCCCGCTTTGCTACCCTTCTCCCCTGTTTTCCATTTTGTCTCTGCTTCACCCATCCCTCACATATTTTGTCACATAGCGCTGGCTTGAGCCTGGGTCATTCACGCCTCTTAATCTCCCTGTAATCTCTCCATGCACTGTCATTATCACCTTTGCATCTGGAGCCTTGACTCACCTTCTCTCAGCGTGGTGGAAATAGCTCCATAATACTCCCCCTTTCTTTTTATCTTTATCTTTAATCAGTTAGACTCGAAACGTCAGCTCTTTTCTCTCCTTGCAGATGGTGCCAGACCTGCAGAGATTTTCCAGCATTTTCTCTTTTGGTTTCAGATTCCAGCATCCGCAGTAATTTGCTTTTATTAATGGCTCTGTGATATTGCTGGTGATATGATAACTCCAGTGTCGATGCATGAGAGGTGAGCAAGCGAACGAATTGCCTCTGGAAGTCGTGTGACGAGTATTAACAGAGATCCAGGAAAATAACACGAACGAATCTTTGATTGAATTGAAGCCTGAACTCTGGTTCCCCTCCGAGACTGTGCCAGGTTTGCCTTTTTCCTGCACATATTTCATGTTTTGCATTTGTTGGCGAAAACAACTGAGACTGGTTGTTTTGCTGCCGACAACATCCACCAGTCATCACCTGTACGGCGATCAAGTCGTGCGTCTCTCCCTGTCAAATGTTTTATTGCGCAGGTGGCGCTTCCGGCTTTGTGGAGCACGTCGCTTGGAAACACAGCAACCACACAAGCGCTGCATGTGGTCAGTGTGGGGATCGAACCCACGACCTGGGCGTTATTAGCACCACGCTCTAACCAGCTGAGCTAACCGACCAACGCCGGCGGCTTGGCGAAAGCAAATGCCTATATTGCCGGTGCCCACAACCACGGCTGCTCTGCATTTTCTGCTTCTCATCGATCGCACGATAGTCTGAAGTATTTCCTTTCGTTGCAAAGCTTTTCAACATAAAAAAAACATTTACTTTTCCGAACGCGCATGCTCGAGTTAACCATTTGCTCTGATATCTAAAATTAAGCACAATGTCCGGACGCATGCAATTTCAATCGCAACGCCACCAGCTCAGCTGCAGCTTCTCACGTTGACAAATTTCGTCTGGAGAACCGTACCTTCAAGGATCGCTCACTGTTCTTCTGGATACTCACAGACCTTTGGAGTCAGGGTTATGTGCTGCTGATTAACTGCTACGAACCTTATGCCAAATGCATTGGAATTGTAATCTATCAGTGAGGTTCTTTCTGCTCCCGAACGACGCAGTTGCTTTGGTGTCAGCAACAGCTCAGAAGTCAATTGCACGTTTTGCTCAATGACTCATGTTGCTTATGCAATCTTCGTTTGACAGCAAGTTATCAGGCCTTCCTGCAGAGTTTGTCAGCGACAGGTCAGCTGCTAAAACGATTGCTTCAGACAGCATGCTACACCCTACATTTGAAAATGGAAAAGGTGCAAACGTTTACAGGCTGAACACTCGCTCACGATTTCGCCTGGCGCGTCAGAGGCTGGGAGCTGATCTTACGGAGGTTTTTCAATCATGAGGGGGATGAATCGGGTAAATAGACAAGTTCCTTTCGCTCAGGTGGGGCAGTTCAGAACTAGAGGGTATAAATCTGGTGTGGGAGGGTGAGAATTCGAAAGGCAGTGAGGGGCAACGGCTGCACGCAGAGGGTGGTGCGTTTCTGGAATAACTTACCAGACCAGCTGGTGATGGATGGTATAATTCCAATACTGTTAAGGAATCTGGGCGTGTACTTGAATCGGAAGGGTTGAGAGAGAAATGGGTCAAGTGCATGCAATCGCGGCTGGATGAGTTGAGGATATCTGTTCGGAATGGACGAGTGCGACCGAAGACTGTGTTTTCAGTGCTGTCCACATCTATTGGCTCTATGATAGTGCAGGTGAAATGATAAAAAAGATGAATAAAAAAAAGAAGTAAAATTGTCTGAAGTTGTTGAATTCAAACAACTTCAGGTAATTTTATTTCAATTATTTTATTTATCTTTTTTAGTTGTGTTTTTTTTCACTGTTCTGTACCTCTTATTTCTTGACTGTCTCTCTTTCTCTCGCTCCCCACTCTCTCAATACCTTTTTCCTCTCCTCTTCCCGCTTTGCTACCCTTCTCCCCTGTTTTCCATTTTGTCTCTGCTTCACCCATCCCTCACATATTTTGTCACATAGCGCTGGCTTGAGCCTGGGTCATTCACGCCTCTTAATCTCCCTTTAATCTCTCCATGCACTGTCATTATCACCTTTGCATCTGGAGCCTGGACTCACCTTCTCTCAGCGTGGTGGAAATAGCTCCATAATACTCCCCCTTTGTTTTTATCTTTATCTTTAATCAGTTAGACTCGAAGCGTCAGCTCTTTTCTCTCCTTGCAGATGGTGCCAGACCTGCTGAGATTTTCCAGCATTTTCTCTTTTGGTTTCAGATTCCAGCATCCGCAGTAATTTGCTTTTATTAATGGCTCTGTGATATTGCTGGTGATATGATAACTCCAGTGTCGATGCATGAGAGGTGAGCAAGCGAACGAATTGCCTCTGGAAGTCGTGTGACGAGTATTAACAGAGATCCAGGAAAATAACACGAACGAATCTTTGATTGAATTGAAGCCTGAACTCTGGTTCCCCTCCGAGACTGTGCCAGGTCTGCCTTTTTCCTGCACATATTTCATGTTTTGCATTTGTTGGCGAAAACAACTGAGACTGGTTGTTTTGCTGCCGACAACATCCACCAGTCATCACCTGTACGGCGATCAAGTCGTGCGTCTATCCCTGTCAAACGCTTTAATGCGCAGGTGGCGCTTCCGGCTTTGTGGAGCACGTCGCTTGGAAACACAGCAACCACACAAGCGCTGCATGTGGTCAGTGTGGGGATCGAACCCACGACCTTGGCGTTATTAGCACCACGCTCTAACCAGCTGAGCTAACCGACCAACGCTGGCGGCTGGGCGAAAGCAAATGCCTATATTGCCGGTGCCCACAACCACGGCTGCTCTGCATTTTCTGCTTCTCATCGATCGCACGATAGTCTGAAGTATTTCCTTTCGTTGCAAAGCTTTTCAACATAAAAAAACATTTACTTTTCCGAACGCGCATACTCGAGTTAACCATTTGCTCTGATATCTAAAATTAAGCACAATGTCCGGACGCATGCAATTTCAATCGCAACGCCACCAGCTCAGCTGCAGCTTCTCACGTTGACAAATTTCGTCTGGAGAACCGTACCTTCAAGGATCGCTCACTGTTCTTCTGGATACTCACAGACCTTTGGAGTCAGGGTTATGTGCTGCTGATTAACTGCTACGAACCTTATGCCAAATGCATTGGAATTGTAATCTATCAGTGAGGTTCTTTCTGCTCCCGAACGACGCAGTTGCTTTGGTGTCAGCAACAGCTCAGAAGTCAATTGCACGTTTTGCTCAATGACTCATGTTGCTTATGCAATCTTCGTTTGACAGCAAGTTATCAGGCCTTCCTGCAGAGTTTGTCAGCGACAGGTCAGCTGCTAAAACGATTGCTTCAGACAGCATGCTACACCCTACATTTGAAAATGGAAAAGGTGCAAACGTTTACAGGCTGAACACTCGCTCACTATTTCGCCTGGCGCGTCAGAGGCTGGGAGCTGATCTTACGGAGGTTTTTCAATCATGAGGGGGATGAATCGGGTAAATAGACAAGTTCCTTTCGCTCAGGTGGGGCAGTTCAGAACTAGAGGGTATAAATCTGGTGTGGGAGGGTGAGAATTCGAAAGGCAGTGAGGGGCAACGGCTGCACGCAGAGGGTGGTGCGTTTCTGGAATAACTTACCAGACCAGCTGGTGATGGATTGTATAATTCCAATACTGTTAAGGAATCTGGGCGTGTACTTGAATCGGAAGGGTTGAGAGAGAAATGGGTCAAGTGCATGCAATCGCGGCTGAATGAGTTGAGGATATCTGTTCGGAATGGACGAGTGCGACCGAAGACTGTGTTTTCAGTGCTGTCCACATCTATTGGCTCTATGATAGTGCAGGTGAAATGATAAAAAAGATGAATAAAAAAAAGAAGTAAAATTGTCTGAAGTTGTTGAATTCAAACAACTTCAGGTAATTTTATTTCAATTATTTTATTTATCTTTTTTAGTTGTGTTTTTTTTTCACTGTTCTGTACCTCTTATTTCTTGACTGTCTCTCTTTCTCTCGCTCCCCACTCTCTCAATACCTTTTTCCTCTCCTCTTCCCGCTTTGCTACCCTTCTCCCCTGTTTTCCATTTTGTCTCTGCTTCACCCATCCCTCACATATTTTGTCACATAGCGCTGGCTTGAGCCTGGGTCATTCACGCCTCTTAATCTCCCTTTAATCTCTCCATGCACTGTCATTATCACCTTTGCATCTGGAGCCTTGACTCACCTTCTCTCAGCGTGGTGGAAATAGCTCCATAATACTCCCCCTTTGTTTTTATCTTTATCTTTAATCAGTTAGACTCGAAACGTCAGCTCTTTTCTCTCCTTGCAGATGGTGCCAGACCTGCAGAGATTTTCCAGCATTTTCTCTTTTGGTTTCAGATTCCAGCATCCGCAGTAATTTGCTTTTATTAATGGCTCTGTGATATTGCTGGTGATATGATAACTCCAGTGTCGATGCATGAGAGGTGAGCAAGCGAACGAATTGCCTCTGGAAGTCGTGTGACGAGTATTAACAGAGATCCAGGAAAATAACACGAACGAATCTTTGATTGAATTGAAGCCTGAACTCTGGTTCCCCTCCGAGACTGTGCCAGGTCTGCCTTTTTCCTGCACATATTTCATGTTTTGCATTTGTTGGCGAAAACAACTGAGACTGGTTGTTTTGCTGCCGACAACATCCACCAGTCATCACCTGTACGGCGATCAAGTCGTGCGTCTATCCCTGTCAAACGCTTAAATGCGCAGGTGGCGCTTCCGGCTTTGTGGAGCACGTCGCTTGGAAACACAGCAACCACACAAGCGCTGCATGTGGTCAGTGTGGGGATCGAACCCACGACCTTGGCGTTATTAGCACCACGCTCTAACCAGCTGAGCTAACCGACCAACGCTGGCGGCTGGGCGAAAGCAAATGCCTATATTGCCGGTGCCCACAACCACGGCTGCTCTGCATTTTCTGCTTCTCATCGATCGCACGATAGTCTGAAGTATTTCCTTTCGTTGCAAAGCTTTTCAACATAAAAAAACATTTATTTTTCCGAACGCGCATACTCGAGTTAACCATTTGCTCTGATATCTAAAATTAAGCACAATGTCCGGACGCATGCAATTTCAATCGCAACGCCACCAGCTCAGCTGCAGCTTCTCACGTTGACAAATTTCGTCTGGAGAACCGTACCTTCAAGGATCGCTCACTGTTCTTCTGGATACTCACAGACCTTTGGAGTCAGGGTTATGTGCTGCTGATTAACTGCTACGAACCTTATGCCAAATGCATTGGAATTGTAATCTATCAGTGAGGTTCTTTCTGCTCCCGAACGACGCAGTTGCTTTGGTGTCAGCAACAGCTCAGAAGTCAATTGCACGTTTTGCTCAATGACTCATGTTGCTTATGCAATCTTCGTTTGACAGCAAGTTATCAGGCCTTCCTGCAGAGTTTGTCAGCGACAGGTCAGCTGCTAAAACGATTGCTTCAGACAGCATGCTACACCCTACATTTGAAAATGGAAAAGGTGCAAACGTTTACAGGCTGAACACTCGCTCACTATTTCGCCTGGCGCGTCAGAGGCTGGGAGCTGATCTTACGGAGGTTTTTCAATCATGAGGGGGATGAATCGGGTAAATAGACAAGTTCCTTTCGCTCAGGTGGGGCAGTTCAGAACTAGAGGGTATAAATCTGGTGTGGGAGGGTGAGAATTCGAAAGGCAGTGAGGGGCAACGGCTGCACGCAGAGGGTGGTGCGTTTCTGGAATAACTTACCAGACCAGCTGGTGATGGATTGTATAATTCCAATACTGTTAAGGAATCTGGGCGTGTACTTGAATCGGAAGGGTTGAGAGAGAAATGGGTCAAGTGCATGCAATCGCGGCTGAATGAGTTGAGGATATCTGTTCGGAATGGACGAGTGCGACCGAAGACTGTGTTTTCAGTGCTGTCCACATCTATTGGCTCTATGATAGTGCAGGTGAAATGATAAAAAAGATGAATAAAAAAAAGAAGTAAAATTGTCTGAAGTTGTTGAATTCAAACAACTTCAGGTAATTTTATTTCAATTATTTTATTTATCTTTTTTAGTTGTGTTTTTTTTTCACTGTTCTGTACCTCTTATTTCTTGACTGTCTCTCTTTCTCTCGCTCCCCACTCTCTCAATACCTTTTTCCTCTCCTCTTCCCGCTTTGCTACCCTTCTCCCCTGTTTTCCATTTTGTCTCTGCTTCACCCATCCCTCACATATTTTGTCACATAGCGCTGGCTTGAGCCTGGGTCATTCACGCCTCTTAATCTCCCTTTAATCTCTCCATGCACTGTCATTATCACCTTTGCATCTGGAGCCTTGACTCACCTTCTCTCAGCGTGGTGGAAATAGCTCCATAATACTCCCCCTTTGTTTTTATCTTTATCTTTAATCAGTTAGACTCGAAACGTCAGCTCTTTTCTCTCCTTGCAGATGGTGCCAGACCTGCAGAGATTTTCCAGCATTTTCTCTTTTGGTTTCAGATTCCAGCATCCGCAGTAATTTGCTTTTATTAATGGCTCTGTGATATTGCTGGTGATATGATAACTCCAGTGTCGATGCATGAGAGGTGAGCAAGCGAACGAATTGCCTCTGGAAGTCGTGTGACGAGTATTAACAGAGATCCAGGAAAATAACACGAACGAATCTTTGATTGAATTGAAGCCTGAACTCTGGTTCCCCTCCGAGACTGTGCCAGGTCTGCCTTTTTCCTGCACATATTTCATGTTTTGCATTTGTTGGCGAAAACAACTGAGACTGGTTGTTTTGCTGCCGACAACATCCACCAGTCATCACCTGTACGGCGATCAAGTCGTGCGTCTATCCCTGTCAAACGCTTAAATGCACAGGTGGCGCTTCCGGCTTTGTGGAGCACGTCGCTTGGAAACACAGCAACCACACAAGCGCTGCATGTGGTCAGTGTGGGGATCGAACTCACGACCTTGGCGTTATTAGCACCACGCTCTAACCAGCTGAGCTAACCGACCAACGCTGGCGGCTGGGTGAAAGCAAATGCCTATATTGCCGGTGCCCACAACCACGGCTGCTCTGCATTTTCTGCTTCTCATCGATCGCACGATAGTCTGAAGTATTTCCTTTCGTTGCAAAGCTTTTCAACATAAAAAAACATTTACTTTTCCGAACGCGCATACTCGAGTTAACCATTTGCTCTGATATCTAAAATTAAGCACAATGTCCGGACGCATGCAATTTCAATCGCAACGCCACCAGCTCAGCTGCAGCTTCTCACGTTGACAAATTTCGTCTGGAGAACCGTACCTTCAAGGATCGCTCACTGTTCTTCTGGATACTCACAGACCTTTGGAGTCAGGGTTATGTGCTGCTGATTAACTGCTACGAACCTTATGCCAAATGCATTGGAATTGTAATCTATCAGTGAGGTTCTTTCTGCTCCCGAACGACGCAGTTGCTTTGGTGTCAGCAACAGCTCAGAAGTCAATTGCACGTTTTGCTCAATGACTCATGTTGCTTATGCAATCTTCGTTTGACAGCAAGTTATCAGGCCTTCCTGCAGAGTTTGTCAGCGACAGGTCAGCTGCTAAAACGATTGCTTCAGACAGCATGCTACACCCTACATTTGAAAATGGAAAAGGTGCAAACGTTTACAGGCTGAACACTCGCTCACTATTTCGCCTGGCGCGTCAGAGGCTGGGAGCTGATCTTACGGAGGTTTTTCAATCATGAGGGGGATGAATCGGGTAAATAGACAAGTTCCTTTCGCTCAGGTGGGGCAGTTCAGAACTAGAGGGTATAAATCTGGTGTGGGAGGGTGAGAATTCGAAAGGCAGTGAGGGGCAACGGCTGCACGCAGAGGGTGGTGCGTTTCTGGAATAACTTACCAGACCAGCTGGTGATGGATTGTATAATTCCAATACTGTTAAGGAATCTGGGCGTGTACTTGAATCGGAAGGGTTGAGAGAGAAATGGGTCAAGTGCATGCAATCGCGGCTGAATGAGTTGAGGATATCTGTTCGGAATGGACGAGTGCGACCGAAGACTGTGTTTTCAGTGCTGTCCACATCTATTGGCTCTATGATAGTGCAGGTGAAATGATAAAAAAGATGAATAAAAAAAAGAAGTAAAATTGTCTGAAGTTGTTGAATTCAAACAACTTCAGGTAATTTTATTTCAATTATTTTATTTATCTTTTTTAGTTGTGTTTTTTTTCACTGTTCTGTACCTCTTATTTCTTGACTGTCTCTCTTTCTCTCGCTCCCCACTCTCTCAATACATTTTTCCTCTCCTCTTCCCGCTTTGCTACCCTTCTCCCCTGTTTTCCATTTTGTCTCTGCTTCACCCATCCCTCACATATTTTGTCACATAGCGCTGGCTTGAGCCTGGGTCATTCACGCCTCTTAATCTCCCTTTAATCTCTCCATGCACTGTCATTATCACCTTTGCATCTGGAGCCTTGACTCACCTTCTCTCAGCGTGGTGGAAATAGCTCCATAATACTCCCCCTTTGTTTTTATCTTTATCTTTAATCAGTTAGACTCGAAACGTCAGCTCTTTTCTCTCCTTGCAGATGGTGCCAGACCTGCTGAGATTTTCCAGCATTTTCTCTTTTGGTTTCAGATTCCAGCATCCGCAGTAATTTGCTTTTATTAATGGCTCTGTGATATTGCTGGTGATATGATAACTCCAGTGTCGATGCATGAGAGGTGAGCAAACGAACGAATTGCCTCTGGAAGTCGTGTGACGAGTATTAACAGAGATCCAGGAAAATAACACGAACGAATCTTTGATTGAATTGAAGCCTGAACTCTGGTTCCCCTCCGAGACTGTGCCAGGTTTGCCTTTTTCCTGCACATATTTCATGTTTTGCATTTGTTGGCGAAAACAACTGAGACTGGTTGTTTTGCTGCCGACAACATCCACCAGTCATCACCTGTACGGCGATCAAGTCGTGCGTCTATCCCTGTCAAATGTTTTATTGCGCAGGTGGCGCTTCCGGCTTTGTGGAGCACGTCGCTTGGAAACACAGCAACCACACAAGCGCTGCATGTGGTCAGTGTGGGGATCGAACCCACGACCTTGGCGTTATTAGCACCACGCTCTAACCAGCTGAGCTAACCGACCAACGCCGGCGGCTTGGCGAAAGCAAATGCCTATATTGCCGGTGCCCACAACCACGGCTGCTCTGCATTTTCTGCTTCTCATCGATCGCACGATAGTCTGAAGTATTTCCTTTCGTTGCAAAGCTTTTCAACATAAAAAAAACATTTACTTTTCCGAACGCGCATACTCGAGTTAACCATTTGCTCTGATATCTAAAATTAAGCACAATGTCCGGACGCATGCAATTTCAATCGCAACGCCACCAGCTCAGCTGCAGCTTCTCACGTTGACAAATTTCGTCTGGAGAACCGTACCTTCAAGGATCGCTCACTGTTCTTCTGGATACTCACAGACCTTTGGAGTCAGGGTTATGTGCTGCTGATTAACTGCTACGAACCTTATGCCAAATGCATTGGAATTGTAATCTATCAGTGAGGTTCTTTCTGCTCCCGAACGACGCAGTTGCTTTGGTGTCAGCAACAGCTCAGAAGTCAATTGCACGTTTTGCTCAATGACTCATGTTGCTTATGCAATCTTCGTTTGACAGCAAGTTATCAGGCCTTCTTGCAGAGTTTGTCAGCGACAGGTCAGCTGCTAAAACGATTGCTTCAGACAGCATGCTACACCCTACATTTGAAAATGGAAAAGGTGCAAACGTTTACAGGCTGAACACTCGCTCACTATTTCGCCTGGCGCGTCAGAGGCTGGGAGCTGATCTTACGGAGGTTTTTCAATCATGAGGGGGATGAATCGGGTAAATAGACAAGTTCCTTTCGCTCAGGTGGGGCAGTTCAGAACTAGAGGGTATAAATCTGGTGTGGGAGGGTGAGAATTCGAAAGGCAGTGAGGGGCAACGGCTGCACGCAGAGGGTGGTGCGTTTCTGGAATAACTTACCAGACCAGCTGGTGATGGATGGTATAATTCCAATACTGTTAAGGAATCTGGGCGTGTACTTGAATCGGAAGGGTTGAGAGAGAAATGGGTCAAGTGCATGCAATCGCGGCTGGATGAGTTGAGGATATCTGTTCGGAATGGACGAGTGCGACCGAAGACTGTGTTTTCAGTGCTGTCCACATCTATTGGCTCCACGATAGTGCAGGTGAAATGATAAAAAAGATGAATAAAAAAAAGAAGTAAAATTGTCTGAAGTTGTTGAATTCAAACAACTTCAGGTAATTTTATTTCAATTATTTTATTTATCTTTTTTAGTTGTGTTTTTTTTTCACTGTTCTGTACCTCGTATTTCTTGACTGTCTCTCTTTCCCTCGCTCCCCACTCTCTCAATACCTTTTTGCTCTCCTCTTCCCGCTTTGCTACCCTTCTCCCCTGTTTTCCATTTTGTCTCTGCTTCACCCATCCCTCACATATTTTGTCACATAGCGCTGGCTTGAGCCTGGGTCATTCACGCCTCTTAATCTCCCTTTAATCTCTCCATGCACTGTCATTATCACCTTTGCATCTGGAGCCTTGACTCACCTTCTCTCAGCGTGGTGGAAATAGCTCCATAATACTCCCCCTTTGTTTTTATCTTTATCTTTAATCAGTTAGACTCGAAACGTCAGCTCTTTTCTCTCCTTGCAGATGGTGCCAGACCTGCAGAGATTTTCCAGCATTTTCTCTTTTGGTTTCAGATTCCAGCATCCGCAGTAATTTGCTTTTATTAATGGCTCTGTGATATTGCTGGTGATATGATAACTCCAGTGTCGATGCATGAGAGGTGAGCAAGCGAACGAATTGCCTCTGGAAGTCGTGTGACGAGTATTAACAGAGATCCAGGAAAATAACACGAACGAATCTTTGATTGAATTGAAGCCTGAACTCTGGTTCCCCTCCGAGACTGTGCCAGGTCTGCCTTTTTCCTGCACATATTTCATGTTTTGCATTTGTTGGCGAAAACAACTGAGACTGGTTGTTTTGCTGCCGACAACATCCACCAGTCATCACCTGTACGGCGATCAAGTCGTGCGTCTATCCCTGTCAAATGCTTTAATTGCGCAGGTGGCGCTTCCGGCTTTGTGGAGCACGTCGCTTGGAAACACAGCAACCACACAAGCGCTGCATGTGGTCAGTGTGGGGATGGCACCCACGACCTTGGCGTTATTAGCACCACGCTCTAACCAGCTGAGCTAACCGACCAACGTTGGCGGCTGGGCGAAAGCAAATGCCTATATTGCCGGTGCCCACAACCACGGCTGCTCTGCATTTTCTGCTTCTCATCGATCGCACGATAGTCTGAAGTATTTCCTTTCGTTGCAAAGCTTTTCAACATAAAAAAACATTTACTTTTCCGAACGCGCATACTCGAGTTAACCATTTGCTCTGATATCTAAAATTAAGCACAATGTCCGGACGCATGCAATTTCAATCGCAAAGCCACCAGCTCAGCTGCAGCTTCTCACGTTGACAAATTTCGTCTGGAGAACCGTACCTTCAAGGATCGCTCACTGTTCTTCTGGATACTCACAGACCTTTGGAGTCAGGGTTACGTGCTGCTGATTAACTGCTACGAACCTTATGCCAAATGCATTGGAATTGTAATCTATCAGTGAGGTTCTTTCTGCTGCCGAACGACGCAGTTGCTTTGGTGTCAGCAACAGCTCAGAAGTCAATTGCACGTTTTGCTCAATGACTCATGTTGCTTATGCAATCTTCGTTTGACAGCAAGTTATCAGGCCTTCCTGCAGAGTTTGTCAGCGACAGGTCAGCTGCTAAAACGATTGCTTCAGACAGCATGCTACACCCTACATTTGAAAATGGAAAAGGTGAAAACGTTTACAGGCTGAACACTCGCTCACGATTTCGCCTGGCGCGTCAGAGGCTGGGAGCTGATCTTACGGAGGTTTTTCAATCATGAGGGGGATGAATCGGGTAAATAGACAAGTTCCTTTCGCTCAGGTGGGGCAGTTCAGAACTAGAGGGTATAAATCTGGTGTGGGAGGGTGAGAATTCGAAAGGCAGTGAGGGGCAACGGCTGCACGCAGAGGGTGGTGCGTTTCTGGAATAACTTACCAGACCAGCTGGTGATGGATGGTATAATTCCAATACTGTTAAGGAATCTGGGCGTGTACTTGAATCGGAAGGGTTGAGAGAGAAATGGGTCAAGTGCATGCAATCGCGGCTGGATGAGTTGAGGATATCTGTTCGGAATGGACGAGTGCGACCGAAGACTGTGTTTTCAGTGCTGTCCACATCTATTGGCTCCACGATAGTGCAGGTGAAATGATAAAAAAGATGAATAAAAAGAAGAAGTAAAATTGTCTGAAGTTGTTGAATTCAAACAACTTCAGGTAATTTTATTTCAATTATTTTATTTATCTTTTTTAGTTGTGTTTTTTTTTTCACTGTTCTGTACCTCTTATTTCTTGACTGTCTCTCTTTCTCTCGCTCCCCACTCTCTCAATACCTTTTTCCTCACCTCTTCCCGCTTTGCTACCCTTCTCCCCTGTTTTCCATTTTGTCTCTGCTTCACCCATCCCTCACATATTTTGTCACATAGCGCTGGCTTGAGCCTGGGTCATTCACGCCTCTTAATCTCCCTTTAATCTCTCCATGCACTGTCATTATCACCTTTGCATCTGGAGCCTTGACTCACCTTCTCTCAGCGTGGTGGAAATAGCTCCATAATACTCCCCCTTTGTTTTTATCTTTATCTTTAATCAGTTAGACTCGAAACGTCAGCTCTTTTCTCTCCTTGCAGATGGTGCCAGACCTGCAGAGATTTTCCAGCATTTTCTCTTTTGGTTTCAGATTCCAGCATCCGCAGTAATTTGCTTTTATTAATGGCTCTGTGATATTGCTGGTGATATGATAACTCCAGTGTCGATGCATGAGAGGTGAGCAAGCGAACGAATTGCCTCTGGAAGTCGTGTGACGAGTATTAACAGAGATCCAGGAAAATAACACGAACGAATCTTTGATTGAATTGAAGCCTGAACTCTGGTTCCCCTCCGAGACTGTGCCAGGTCTGCCTTTTTCCTGCACATATTTCATGTTTTGCATTTGTTGGCGAAAAGAACTGAGACTGGTTGTTTTGCTGCCGACAACATCCACCAGTCATCACCTGTACGGCGATCAAGTCGTGCGTCTATCCTTGTCAAATGCGTTATTGCGCAGGTGGCGCTTCCGGCTTTGTGGAGCACGTCGCTTGGAAACACAGCAACCACACAAGCGCTGCATGAGGTCAGTGTGGGGATCGAACCCACGACCTTGGCGTTATTAGCACCACGCTCAAACCAGCTGAGCTAACCGACCAACGCTAGCGGCTTGGCGAAAGCAAATGCCTATATTGCCGGTGCCCACAACCACGGCTGCTCTGCATTTTCTGCTTCTCATCGATCGCACGATAGTCTGAAGTATTTCCTTTCGTTGCAAAGCTTTTCAACATAAAAAAACATTTACTTTTCCGAACGCGCATACTCGAGTTAACCATTTGCTCTGATATCTAAAATTAAGCACAATGTCCGGACGCATGCAATTTCAATCGCAACGCCACCAGCTCAGCTGCAGCTTCTCACGTTGACAAATTTCGTCTGGAGAACCGTACCTTCAAGGATCGCTCACTGTTCTTCTGGATACTCACAGACCTTTGGAGTCAGGGTTATGTGCTGCTGATTAACTGCTACGAACCTTATGCCAAATGCATTGGAATTGTAATCTATCAGTGAGGTTCTTTCTGCTCCCGAACGACGCAGTTGCTTTGGTGTCAGCAACAGCTCAGAAGTCAATTGCACGTTTTGCTCAATGACTCATGTTGCTTATGCAATCTTCGTTTGACAGCAAGTTATCAGGCCTTCCTGCAGAGTTTGTCAGCGACAGGTCAGCTGCTAAAACGATTGCTTCAGACAGCATGCTACACCCTACATTTGAAAATGGAAAAGGTGCAAACGTTTACAGGCTGAACACTCGCTCACGATTTCGCCTGGCGCGTCAGAGGCTGGGAGCTGATCTTACGGAGGTTTTTCAATCATGAGGGGGATGAATCGGGTAAATAGACAAGTTCCTTTCGCTCAGGTGGGGCAGTTCAGAACTAGAGGGTATAAATCTGGTGTGGGAGGGTGAGAATTCGAAAGGCAGTGAGGGGCAACGGCTGCACGCAGAGGGTGGTGCGTTTCTGGAATAACTTACCAGACCAGCTGGTGATGGATGGTATAATTCCAATACTGTTAAGGAATCTGGGCGTGTACTTGAATCGGAAGGGTTGAGAGAGAAATGGGTCAAGTGCATGCAATCGCGGCTGGATGAGTTGAGGATATCTGTTCGGAATGGACGAGTGCGACCGAAGACTGTGTTTTCAGTGCTGTCCACATCTATTGGCTCTATGATAGTGCAGGTGAAATGATAAAAAAGATGAATAAAAAGAAGAAGTAAAATTGTCTGAAGTTGTTGAATTCAAACAACTTCAGGTAATTTTATTTCAATTATTTTATTTATCTTTTTTAGTTGTGTTTTTTTTTTCACTGTTCTGTACCTCTTATTTCTTGACTGTCTCTCTTTCTCTCGCTCCCCACTCTCTCAATACCTTTTTCCTCACCTCTTCCCGCTTTGCTACCCTTCTCCCCTGTTTTCCATTTTGTCTCTGCTTCACCCATCCCTCACATATTTTGTCACATAGCGCTGGCTTGAGCCTGGGTCATTCACGCCTCTTAATCTCCCTTTAATCTCTCCATGCACTGTCATTATCACCTTTGCATCTGGAGCCTTGACTCACCTTCTCTCAGCGTGGTGGAAATAGCTCCATAATACTCCCCCTTTGTTTTTATCTTTATCTTTAATCAGTTAGACTCGAAACGTCAGCTCTTTTCTCTCCTTGCAGATGGTGCCAGACCTGCTGAGATTTTCCAGCATTTTCTCTTTTGGTTTCAGATTCCAGCATCCGCAGTAATTTGCTTTTATTAATGGCTCTGTGATATTGCTGGTGATATGATAACTCCAGTGTCGATGCATGAGAGGTGAGCAAGCGAACGAATTGCCTCTGGAAGTCGTGTGACGAGTATTAACAGAGATCCAGGAAAATAACACGAACGAATCTTTGATTGAATTGAAGCCTGAACTCTGGTTCCCCTCCGAGACTGTGCCAGGTTTGCCTTTTTCCTGCACATATTTCATGTTTTGCATTTGTTGGCGAAAAGAACTGAGACTGGTTGTTTTGCTGCCGACAACATCCACCAGTCATCACCTGTACGGCGATCAAGTCGTGCGTCTATCCTTGTCAAATGCGTTATTGCGCAGGTGGCGCTTCCGGCTTTGTGGAGCACGTCGCTTGGAAACACAGCAACCACACAAGCGCTGCATGAGGTCAGTGCGGGGATCGAACCCACGACCTTGGCGTTATTAGCACCACGCTCAAACCAGCTGAGCTAACCGACCAACGCTAGCGGCTTGGCGAAAGCAAATGCCTATATTGCCGGTGCCCACAACCACGGCTGCTCTGCATTTTCTGCTTCTCATCGATCGCACGATAGTCTGAAGTATTTCCTTTCGTTGCAAAGCTTTTCAACATAAAAAAACATTTACTTTTCCGAACGCGCATACTCGAGTTAACCATTTGCTCTGATATCTAAAATTAAGCACAATGTCCGGACGCATGCAATTTCAATCGCAACGCCACCAGCTCAGCTGCAGCTTCTCACGTTGACAAATTTCGTCTGGAGAACCGTACCTTCAAGGATCGCTCACTGTTCTTCTGGATACTCACAGACCTTTGGAGTCAGGGTTATGTGCTGCTGATTAACTGCTACGAACCTTATGCCAAATGCATTGGAATTGTAATCTATCAGTGAGGTTCTTTCTGCTGCCGAACGACGCAGTTGCTTTGGTGTCAGCAACAGCTCAGAAGTCAATTGCACGTTTTGCTCAATGACTCATGTTGCTTATGCAATCTTCGTTTGACAGCAAGTTATCAGGCCTTCCTGCAGAGTTTGTCAGCGACAGGTCAGCTGCTAAAACGATTGCTTCAGACAGCATGCTACACCCTACATTTGAAAATGGAAAAGGTGAAAACGTTTACAGGCTGAACACTCGCTCACGATTTCGCCTGGCGCGTCAGAGGCTGGGAGCTGATCTTACGGAGGTTTTTCAATCATGAGGGGGATGAATCGGGTAAATAGACAAGTTCCTTTCGCTCAGGTGGGGCAGTTCAGAACTAGAGGGTATAAATCTGGTGTGGGAGGGTGAGAATTCGAAAGGCAGTGAGGGGCAACGGCTGCACGCAGAGGGTGGTGCGTTTCTGGAATAACTTACCAGACCAGCTGGTGATGGATGGTATAATTCCAATACTGTTAAGGAATCTGGGCGTGTACTTGAATCGGAAGGGTTGAGAGAGAAATGGGTCAAGTGCATGCAATCGCGGCTGGATGAGTTGAGGATATCTGTTCGGAATGGACGAGTGCGACCGAAGACTGTGTTTTCAGTGCTGTCCACATCTATTGGCTCCACGATAGTGCAGGTGAAATGATAAAAAAGATGAATAAAAAGAAGAAGTAAAATTGTCTGAAGTTGTTGAATTCAAACAACTTCAGGTAATTTTATTTCAATTATTTTATTTATCTTTTTTAGTTGTGTTTTTTTTTTCACTGTTCTGTACCTCTTATTTCTTGACTGTCTCTCTTTCTCTCGCTCCCCACTCTCTCAATACCTTTTTCCTCACCTCTTCCCGCTTTGCTACCCTTCTCCCCTGTTTTCCATTTTGTCTCTGCTTCACCCATCCCTCACATATTTTGTCACATAGCGCTGGCTTGAGCCTGGGTCATTCACGCCTCTTAATCTCCCTTTAATCTCTCCATGCACTGTCATTATCACCTTTGCATCTGGAGCCTTGACTCACCTTCTCTCAGCGTGGTGGAAATAGCTCCATAATACTCCCCCTTTGTTTTTATCTTTATCTTTAATCAGTTAGACTCGAAACGTCAGCTCTTTTCTCTCCTTGCAGATGGTGCCAGACCTGCAGAGATTTTCCAGCATTTTCTCTTTTGGTTTCAGATTCCAGCATCCGCAGTAATTTGCTTTTATTAATGGCTCTGTGATATTGCTGGTGATATGATAACTCCAGTGTCGATGCATGAGAGGTGAGCAAGCGAACGAATTGCCTCTGGAAGTCGTGTGACGAGTATTAACAGAGATCCAGGAAAATAACACGAACGAATCTTTGATTGAATTGAAGCCTGAACTCTGGTTCCCCTCCGAGACTGTGCCAGGTCTGCCTTTTTCCTGCACATATATCATGTTTTGCATTTGTTGGCGAAAAGAACTGAGACTGGTTGTTTTGCTGCCGACAACATCCACCAGTCATCACCTGTACGGCGATCAAGTCGTGCGTCTATCCTTGTCAAATGCGTTATTGCGCAGGTGGCGCTTCCGGCTTTGTGGAGCACGTCGCTTGGAAACACAGCAACCACACAAGCGCTGCATGAGGTCAGTGCGGGGATCGAACCCACGACCTTGGCGTTATTAGCACCACGCTCAAACCAGCTGAGCTAACCGACCAACGCTAGCGGCTTGGCGAAAGCAAATGCCTATATTGCCGGTGCCCACAACCACGGCTGCTCTGCATTTTCTGCTTCTCATCGATCGCACGATAGTCTGAAGTATTTCCTTTCGTTGCAAAGCTTTTCAACATAAAAAAACATTTACTTTTCCGAACGCGCATACTCGAGTTAACCATTTGCTCTGATATCTAAAATTAAGCACAATGTCCGGACGCATGCAATTTCAATCGCAACGCCACCAGCTCAGCTGCAGCTTCTCACGTTGACAAATTTCGTCTGGAGAACCGTACCTTCAAGGATCGCTCACTGTTCTTCTGGATACTCACAGACCTTTGGAGTCAGGGTTATGTGCTGCTGATTAACTGCTACGAACCTTATGCCAAATGCATTGGAATTGTAATCTATCAGTGAGGTTCTTTCTGCTGCCGAACGACGCAGTTGCTTTGGTGTCAGCAACAGCTCAGAAGTCAATTGCACGTTTTGCTCAATGACTCATGTTGCTTATGCAATCTTCGTTTGACAGCAAGTTATCAGGCCTTCCTGCAGAGTTTGTCAGCGACAGGTCAGCTGCTAAAACGATTGCTTCAGACAGCATGCTACACCCTACATTTGAAAATGGAAAAGGTGAAAACGTTTACAGGCTGAACACTCGCTCACGATTTCGCCTGGCGCGTCAGAGGCTGGGAGCTGATCTTACGGAGGTTTTTCAATCATGAGGGGGATGAATCGGGTAAATAGACAAGTTCCTTTCGCTCAGGTGGGGCAGTTCAGAACTAGAGGGTATAAATCTGGTGTGGGAGGGTGAGAATTCGAAAGGCAGTGAGGGGCAACGGCTGCACGCAGAGGGTGGTGCGTTTCTGGAATAACTTACCAGACCAGCTGGTGATGGATGGTATAATTCCAATACTGTTAAGGAATCTGGGCGTGTACTTGAATCGGAAGGGTTGAGAGAGAAATGGGTCAAGTGCATGCAATCGCGGCTGGATGAGTTGAGGATATCTGTTCGGAATGGACGAGTGCGACCGAAGACTGTGTTTTCAGTGCTGTCCACATCTATTGGCTCCACGATAGTGCAGGTGAAATGATAAAAAAGATGAATAAAAAGAAGAAGTAAAATTGTCTGAAGTTGTTGAATTCAAACAACTTCAGGTAATTTTATTTCAATTATTTTATTTATCTTTTTTAGTTGTGTTTTTTTTTTCACTGTTCTGTACCTCTTATTTCTTGACTGTCTCTCTTTCTCTCGCTCCCCACTCTCTCAATACCTTTTTCCTCACCTCTTCCCGCTTTGCTACCCTTCTCCCCTGTTTTCCATTTTGTCTCTGCTTCACCCATCCCTCACATATTTTGTCACATAGCGCTGGCTTGAGCCTGGGTCATTCACGCCTCTTAATCTCCCTTTAATCTCTCCATGCACTGTCATTATCACCTTTGCATCTGGAGCCTTGACTCACCTTCTCTCAGCGTGGTGGAAATAGCTCCATAATACTCCCCCTTTGTTTTTATCTTTATCTTTAATCAGTTAGACTCGAAACGTCAGCTCTTTTCTCTCCTTGCAGATGGTGCCAGACCTGCAGAGATTTTCCAGCATTTTCTCTTTTGGTTTCAGATTCCAGCATCCGCAGTAATTTGCTTTTATTAATGGCTCTGTGATATTGCTGGTGATATGATAACTCCAGTGTCGATGCATGAGAGGTGAGCAAGCGAACGAATTGCCTCTGGAAGTCGTGTGACGAGTATTAACAGAGATCCAGGAAAATAACACGAACGAATCTTTGATTGAATTGAAGCCTGAACTCTGGTTCCCCTCCGAGACTGTGCCAGGTCTGCCTTTTTCCTGCACATATTTCATGTTTTGCATTTGTTGGCGAAAAGAACTGAGACTGGTTGTTTTGCTGCCGACAACATCCACCAGTCATCACCTGTACGGCGATCAAGTCGTGCGTCTATCCTTGTCAAATGCGTTATTGCGCAGGTGGCGCTTCCGGCTTTGTGGAGCACGTCGCTTGGAAACACAGCAACCACACAAGCGCTGCATGAGGTCAGTGTGGGGATCGAACCCACGACCTTGGCGTTATTAGCACCACGCTCAAACCAGCTGAGCTAACCGACCAACGCTAGCGGCTTGGCGAAAGCAAATGCCTATATTGCCGGTGCCCACAACCACGGCTGCTCTGCATTTTCTGCTTCTCATCGATCGCACGATAGTCTGAAGTATTTCCTTTCGTTGCAAAGCTTTTCAACATAAAAAAACATTTACTTTTCCGAACGCGCATACTCGAGTTAACCATTTGCTCTGATATCTAAAATTAAGCACAATGTCCGGACGCATGCAATTTCAATCGCAACGCCACCAGCTCAGCTGCAGCTTCTCACGTTGACAAATTTCGTCTGGAGAACCGTACCTTCAAGGATCGCTCACTGTTCTTCTGGATACTCACAGACCTTTGGAGTCAGGGTTATGTGCTGCTGATTAACTGCTACGAACCTTATGCCAAATGCATTGGAATTGTAATCTATCAGTGAGGTTCTTTCTGCTCCCGAACGACGCAGTTGCTTTGGTGTCAGCAACAGCTCAGAAGTCAATTGCACGTTTTGCTCAATGACTCATGTTGCTTATGCAATCTTCGTTTGACAGCAAGTTATCAGGCCTTCCTGCAGAGTTTGTCAGCGACAGGTCAGCTGCTAAAACGATTGCTTCAGACAGCATGCTACACCCTACATTTGAAAATGGAAAAGGTGCAAACGTTTACAGGCTGAACACTCGCTCACGATTTCGCCTGGCGCGTCAGAGGCTGGGAGCTGATCTTACGGAGGTTTTTCAATCATGAGGGGGATGAATCGGGTAAATAGACAAGTTCCTTTCGCTCAGGTGGGGCAGTTCAGAACTAGAGGGTATAAATCTGGTGTGGGAGGGTGAGAATTCGAAAGGCAGTGAGGGGCAACGGCTGCACGCAGAGGGTGGTGCGTTTCTGGAATAACTTACCAGACCAGCTGGTGATGGATGGTATAATTCCAATACTGTTAAGGAATCTGGGCGTGTACTTGAATCGGAAGGGTTGAGAGAGAAATGGGTCAAGTGCATGCAATCGCGGCTGGATGAGTTGAGGATATCTGTTCGGAATGGACGAGTGCGACCGAAGACTGTGTTTTCAGTGCTGTCCACATCTATTGGCTCTATGATAGTGCAGGTGAAATGATAAAAAAGATGAATAAAAAGAAGAAGTAAAATTGTCTGAAGTTGTTGAATTCAAACAACTTCAGGTAATTTTATTTCAATTATTTTATTTATCTTTTTTAGTTGTGTTTTTTTTTTCACTGTTCTGTACCTCTTATTTCTTGACTGTCTCTCTTTCTCTCGCTCCCCACTCTCTCAATACCTTTTTCCTCACCTCTTCCCGCTTTGCTACCCTTCTCCCCTGTTTTCCATTTTGTCTCTGCTTCACCCATCCCTCACATATTTTGTCACATAGCGCTGGCTTGAGCCTGGGTCATTCACGCCTCTTAATCTCCCTTTAATCTCTCCATGCACTGTCATTATCACCTTTGCATCTGGAGCCTTGACTCACCTTCTCTCAGCGTGGTGGAAATAGCTCCATAATACTCCCCCTTTGTTTTTATCTTTATCTTTAATCAGTTAGACTCGAAACGTCAGCTCTTTTCTCTCCTTGCAGATGGTGCCAGACCTGCAGAGATTTTCCAGCATTTTCTCTTTTGGTTTCAGATTCCAGCATCCGCAGTAATTTGCTTTTATTAATGGCTCTGTGATATTGCTGGTGATATGATAACTCCAGTGTCGATGCATGAGAGGTGAGCAAGCGAACGAATTGCCTCTGGAAGTCGTGTGACGAGTATTAACAGAGATCCAGGAAAATAACACGAACGAATCTTTGATTGAATTGAAGCCTGAACTCTGGTTCCCCTCCGAGACTGTGCCAGGTTTGCCTTTTTCCTGCACATATTTCATGTTTTGCATTTGTTGGCGAAAACAACTGAGACTGGTTGTTTTGCTGCCGACAACATCCACCAGTCATCACCTGTACGGCGATCAAGTCGTGCGTCTATCCTTGTTAAATGCGTTATTGCGCAGGTGGCGCTTCCGGCTTTGTGGAGCACGTCGCTTGGAAACACAGCAACCACACAAGCGCTGCATGTGGTCAGTGTGGGAATCGAACCCACGACCATGGCGTTATTAACACCACGCTCTAACCAGCTGAGCTAACCGACCAACGCTCGAGGCGGGGCGAAAGCAAATGCCTATATTGCCGGTGCCCACAACCACGGCTGCTCTGCATTTTCTGCTTCTCATCGATCGCACGATAGTCTGAAGTATTTCCTTTCGTTGCAAAGCTTTTCAACATAAAAAAACATTTACTTTTCCGAACGCGCATACTCGAGTTAACCATTTGCTCTGATATCTAAAATTAAGCACAATGTCCGGACGCATGCAATTTCAATCGCAACGCCACCAGCTCAGCTGCAGCTTCTCACGTTGACAAATTTCGTCTGGAGAACCGTACCTTCAAGGATCGCTCACTGTTCTTCTGGATACTCACAGACCTTTGGAGTCAGGGTTATGTGCTGCTGATTAACTGCTACGAACCTTATGCCAAATGCATTGGAATTGTAATCTATCAGTGAGGTTCTTTCTGCTCCCGAACGACGCAGTTGCTTTGGTGTCAGCAACAGCTCAGAAGTCAATTGCACGTTTTGCTCAATGACTCATGTTGCTTATGCAATCTTCGTTTGACAGCAAGTTATCAGGCCTTCCTGCAGAGTTTGTCAGCGACAGGTCAGCTGCTAAAACGATTGCTTCAGACAGCATGCTACACCCTACATTTGAAAATGGAAAAGGTGCAAACGTTTACCGGCTGAACACTCGCTCACGATTTCGCCTGGCGCGTCAGAGGCTGGGAGCTGATCTTACGGAGGTTTTTCAATCATGAGGGGGATGAATCGGGTAAATAGACAAGTTCCTTTCGCTCAGGTGGGGCAGTTCAGAACTAGAGGGTATAAATCTGGTGTGGGAGGGTGAGAATTCGAAAGGCAGTGAGGGGCAACGGCTGCACGCAGAGGGTGGTGCGTTTCTGGAATAACTTACCAGACCAGCTGGTGATGGATGGTATAATTCCAATACTGTTAAGGAATCTGGGCGTGTACTTGAATCGGAAGGGTTGAGAGAGAAATGGGTCAAGTGCATGCAATCGCGGCTGGATGAGTTGAGGATATCTGTTCGGAATGGACGAGTGCGACCGAAGACTGTGTTTTCAGTGCTGTCCACATCTATTGGCTCTATGATAGTGCAGGTGAAATGATAAAAAAGATGAATAAAAAAAAGAAGTAAAATTGTCTGAAGTTGTTGAATTCAAACAACTTCAGGTAATTTTATTTCAATTATTTTATTTATCTTTTTTAGTTGTGTTTTTTTTCACTGTTCTGTACCTCTTATTTCTTGACTGTCTCTCTTTCTCTCGCTCCCCACTCTCTCAATACCTTTTTCCTCTCCTCTTCCCGCTTTGCTACCCTTCTCCCCTGTTTTCCATTTTGTCTCTGCTTCACCCATCCCTCACATATTTTGTCACATAGCGCTGGCTTGAGCCTGGGTCATTCACGCCTCTTAATCTCCCTTTAATCTCTCCATGCACTGTCATTATCACCTTTGCATCTGGAGCCTGGACTCACCTTCTCTCAGCGTGGTGGAAATAGCTCCATAATACTCCCCCTTTGTTTTTATCTTTATCTTTAATCAGTTAGACTCGAAGCGTCAGCTCTTTTCTCTCCTTGCAGATGGTGCCAGACCTGCTGAGATTTTCCAGCATTTTCTCTTTTGGTTTCAGATTCCAGCATCCGCAGTAATTTGCTTTTATTAATGGCTCTGTGATATTGCTGGTGATATGATAACTCCAGTGTCGATGCATGAGAGGTGAGCAAGCGAACGAATTGCCTCTGGAAGTCGTGTGACGAGTATTAACAGAGATCCAGGAAAATAACACGAACGAATCTTTGATTGAATTGAAGCCTGAACTCTGGTTCCCCTCCGAGACTGTGCCAGGTCTGCCTTTTTCCTGCACATATTTCATGTTTTGCATTTGTTGGCGAAAACAACTGAGACTGGTGGTTTTGCTGCCGACAACATCCACCAGTCATCACTTGTACGCCGTGCGTCTATCCCTGTCAAATGTTTTATTGCGCAGGTGGCGCTTCCGGCGTTGTGGAGCACGTCGCTGGGAAACACAGCAACCACACAAGCGCTGCGTGTGGTCAGCGCGGGGATCGAACCCACGACCTTGGCGTTATTCGCACCACGCTCTAACCAGCTGAGCTAACCGAGCAACGCTGGCGGCTTGGCGAAAGCAAATGCCTATATTGCCGGTGCCCACAACCACGGCTGCTCTGCATTTTCTGCTTCTCATCGATCGCACGATAGTCTGAAGTATTTCCTTTCGTTGCAAAGCTTTTCAACATAAAAAAACATTTACTTTTCCGAACGCGCATACTCGAGTTAACCATTTGCTCTGATATCTAAAATTAAGCACAATGTCCGGACGCATGCAATTTCAATCGCAACGCCACCAGCTCAGCTGCAGCTTCTCACGTTGACAAATTTCGTCTGGAGAACCGTACCTTCAAGGATCGCTCACTGTTCTTCTGGATACTCACAGACCTTTGGAGTCAGGGTTATGTGCTGCTGATTAACTGCTACGAACCTTATGCCAAATGCATTGGAATTGTAATCTATCAGTGAGGTTCTTTCTGCTCCCGAACGACGCAGTTGCTTTGGTGTCAGCAACAGCTCAGAAGTCAATTGCACGTTTTGCTCAATGACTCATGTTGCTTATGCAATCTTCGTTTGACAGCAAGTTATCAGGCCTTCCTGCAGAGTTTGTCAGCGACAGGTCAGCTGCTAAAACGATTGCTTCAGACAGCATGCTACACCCGACATTTGAAAATGGAAAAGGTGCAAACGTTTACAGGCTGAACACTCGCTCACTATTTCGCCTGGCGTGTCAGAGGCTGGGAGCTGATCTTACGGAGGTTTTTCAATCATGAGGGGGATGAATCGGGTAAATAGACAAGTTCCTTTCGCTCAGGTGGGGCAGTTCAGAACTAGAGGGTATAAATCTGGTGTGGGAGGGTGAGAATTCGAAAGGCAGAGAGGGGCAACGGCTGCACGCAGAGGGTGGTGCGTTTCTGGAATAACTTACCAGACCAGCTGGTGATGGATGGTATAATTCCAATACTGTTAAGGAATCTGGGCGTGTACTTGAATCGGAAGGGTTGAGAGAGAAATGGGTCAAGTGCATGCAATCGCGGCTGGATGAGTTGAGGATATCTGTTCGGAATGGACGAGTGCGACCGAAGACTGTGTTTTCAGTGCTGTCCACATCTATTGGCTCTATGATAGTGCAGGTGAAATGGTAAAAAAGATGAATTAAAAAAAGAAGTAAAATTGTCTGAAGTTGTTGAATTCAAACAACTTCAGGTAATTTTATTTCAATTATTTTATTTATCTTTTATAGTTGTGTTTTTTTTTTCACTGTTCTGTACCTCTTATTTCTTGACTGTCTCTCTTTCTCTCGCTCCCCACTCTCTCAATACCTTTTTGCTCTCCTCTTCCCGCTTTGCTACCCTTCTCCCCTGTTTTCCATTTTGTCTCTGCTTCACCCATCCCTCACATATTTTGTCACATAGCGCTGGCTTGAGCCTGGGTCATTCACGCCTCTTAATCTCCCTTTAATCTCTCCATGCACTGTCATTATCACCTTTGCATCTGGAGCCTTGACTCACCTTCTCTCAGCGTGGTGGAAATAGCTCCATAATACTCCCCCTTTGTTTTTATCTTTATCTTTAATCAGTTAGACTCGAAACGTCAGCTCTTTTCTCTCCTTGCAGATGGTGCCAGACCTGCTGAGATTTTCCAGCATTTTCTCTTTTGGTTTCAGATTCCAGCATCCGCAGTAATTTGCTTTTATTAATGGCTCTGTGATATTGCTGGTGATATGATAACTCCAGTGTCGATGCATGAGAGGTGAGCAAGCGAACGAATTGCCTCTGGAAGTCGTGTGACGAGTATTAACAGAGATCCAGGAAAATAACACGAACGAATCTTTGATTGAATTGAAGCCTGAACTCTGGTTCCCCTCCGAGACTGTGCCAGGTCTGCCTTTTTCCTGCACATATTTCGCATTTGTTGGCGAAAACAACTGAGACTGGTTGTCGTGCTGCCGACAACATCCACCAGTCATCACCTGTACGGCGATCAAGTCGTGCGTTTATCCCTGTCAAATGTTTTATTGCGCAGGTGGCGCTTCCGGCTTTGTGGAGCACTTCGCTTGGAAACACAGCAACCACACAAGCGCTGCGTGTGGTCACTGTGGGGATCGAACCCACGACCTTGGCGTTATTAGCACCACGCTCTAACCAGCTGAGCTAACCGACCAACGCTGGCGGCTAGGCGAAAGCAAATGCCTATATTGCCGGTGCCCACAACCACGGCTGCTCTGCATTTTCTGCTTCTCATCGATCGCACGATAGTCTGAAGTATTTCCTTTCGTTGCAAAGCTTTTCAACATAAAAAAACATTTACTTTTCCGAACGCGCATACTCGAGTTAACCATTTGCTCTGATATCTAAAATTAAGCACAATGTCCGGACGCATGCAATTTCAATCGCAACGCCACCAGCTCAGCTGCAGCTTCTCACGTTGACAAATTTCGTCTGGAGAACCGTACCTTCAAGGATCGCTCACTGTTCTTCTGGATACTCACAGACCTTTGGAGTCAGGGTTATGTGCTGCTGATTAACTGCTACGAACCTTATGCCAAATGCATTGGAATTGTAATCTATCAGTGAGGTTCTTTCTGCTGCCGAACGACGCAGTTGCTTTGGTGTCAGCAACAGCTCAGAAGTCAATTGCACGTTTTGCTCAATGACTCATGTTGCTTATGCAATCTTCGTTTGACAGCAAGTTATCAGGCCTTCCTGCAGAGTTTGTCAGCGACAGGTCAGCTGCTAAAACGATTGCTTCAGACAGCATGCTACACCCGACATTTGAAAATGGAAAAGGTGCAAACGTTTACAGGCTGAACACTCGCTCACTATTTCGCCTGGCGTGTCAGAGGCTGGGAGCTGATCTTACGGAGGTTTTTCAATCATGAGGGGGATGAATCGGGTAAATAGACAAGTTCCTTTCGCTCAGGTGGGGCAGTTCAGAACTAGAGGGTATAAATCTGGTGTGGGAGGGTGAGAATTCGAAAGGCAGAGAGGGGCAACGGCTGCACGCAGAGGGTGGTGCGTTTCTGGAATAACTTACCAGACCAGCTGGTGATGGATGGTATAATTCCAATACTGTTAAGGAATCTGGGCGTGTACTTGAATCGGAAGGGTTGAGAGAGAAATGGGTCAAGTGCATGCAATCGCGGCTGGATGAGTTGAGGATATCTGTTCGGAATGGACGAGTGCGACCGAAGACTGTGTTTTCAGTGCTGTCCACATCTATTGGCTCTATGATAGTGCAGGTGAAATGGTAAAAAAGATGAATTAAAAAAAGAAGTAAAATTGTCTGAAG
This sequence comes from Chiloscyllium punctatum, assembly GCF_047496795.1. Taxonomy (NCBI): domain Eukaryota; kingdom Metazoa; phylum Chordata; class Chondrichthyes; order Orectolobiformes; family Hemiscylliidae; genus Chiloscyllium; species Chiloscyllium punctatum. The sequence goes on from NC_092739.1 coordinate 2,742,909, forward strand.
TTGTTGAATTCAAACAACTTCAGGTAATTTTATTTCAATTATTTTATTTATCTTTTATAGTTGTGTTTTTTATTTCACTGTTCTGTACCTCTTATTTCTTGACTGTCTCTCTTTCTCTCGCTCCCCACTCTCTCAATACCTTTTTGCTCTCCTCTTCCCGCTTTGCTACCCTTCTCCCCTGTTTTCCATTTTGTCTCTGCTTCACCCATCCCTCACATATTTTGTCACATAGCGCTGGCTTGAGCCTGGGTCATTCACGCCTCTTAATCTCCCTTTAATCTCTCCATGCACTGTCATTATCACCTTTGCATCTGGAGCCTTGACTCACCTTCTCTCAGCGTGGTGGAAATAGCTCCATAATACTCCCCCTTTGTTTTTATCTTTATCTTTAATCAGTTAGACTCGAAACGTCAGCTCTTTTCTCTCCTTGCAGATGGTGCCAGACCTGCAGAGATTTTCCAGCATTTTCTCTTTTGGTTTCAGATTCCAGCATCCGCAGTAATTTGCTTTTATTAATGGCTCTGTGATATTGCTGGTGATATGATAACTCCAGTGTCGATGCATGAGAGGTGAGCAAGCGAACGAATTGCCTCTGGAAGTCGTGTGACGAGTATTAACAGAGATCCAGGAAAATAACACGAACGAATCTTTGATTGAATTGAAGCCTGAACTCTGGTTCCCCTCCGAGACTGTGCCAGGTCTGCCTTTTTCCTGCACATATTTCGCATTTGTTGGCGAAAACAACTGAGACTGGTTGTCTTGCTGCCGACAACATCCACCAGTCATCACCTGTACGGCGATCAAGTCGTGCGTTTATCCCTGTCAAATGTTTTATTGCGCAGGTGGCGCTTCCGGCTTTGTGGAGCACTTCGCTTGGAAACACAGCAACCACACAAGCGCTGCGTGTGGTCAGTGTGGGGATCGAACCCACGACCTTGGCGTTATTAGCACCACGCTCTAACCAGCTGAGCTAACCGACCAACGCTGGCGGCTAGGCGAAAGCAAATGCCTATATTGCCGGTGCCCACAACCACGGCTGCTCTGCATTTTCTGCTTCTCATCGATCGCACGATAGTCTGAAGTATTTCCTTTCGTTGCAAAGCTTTTCAACATAAAAAAACATTTACTTTTCCGAACGCGCATACTCGAGTTAACCATTTGCTCTGATATCTAAAATTAAGCACAATGTCCGGACGCATGCAATTTCAATCGCAACGCCACCAGCTCAGCTGCAGCTTCTCACGTTGACAAATTTCGTCTGGAGAACCGTACCTTCAAGGATCGCTCACTGTTCTTCTGGATACTCACAGACCTTTGGAGTCAGGGTTATGTGCTGCTGATTAACTGCTACGAACCTTATGCCAAATGCATTGGAATTGTAATCTATCAGTGAGGTTCTTTCTGCTCCCGAACGACGCAGTTGCTTTGGTGTCAGCAACAGCTCAGAAGTCAATTGCACGTTTTGCTCAATGACTCATGTTGCTTATGCAATCTTCGTTTGACAGCAAGTTATCAGGCCTTCCTGCAGAGTTTGTCAGCGACAGGTCAGCTGCTAAAACGATTGCTTCAGACAGCATGCTACACCCTACATTTGAAAATGGAAAAGGTGCAAACGTTTACAGGCTGAACACTCGCTCACTATTTCGCCTGGCGCGTCAGAGGCTGGGAGCTGATCTTACGGAGGTTTTTCAATCATGAGGGGGATGAATCGGGTAAATAGACAAGTTCCTTTCGCTCAGGTGGGGCAGTTCAGAACTAGAGGGTATAAATCTGGTGTGGGAGGGTGAGAATTCGAAAGGCAGAGAGGGGCAACGGCTGCACGCAGAGGGTGGTGCGTTTCTGGAATAACTTACCAGACCAGCTGGTGATGGATGGTATAATTCCAATACTGTTAAGGAATCTGGACGTGTACTTGAATCGGAAGGGTTGAGAGAGAAATGGGTCAAGTGCATGCAATCGCGGCTGGATGAGTTGAGGATATCTGTTCGGAATGGACGAGTGCGACCGAAGACTGTGTTTTCAGTGCTGTCCACATCTATTGGCTCTATGATAGTGCAGGTGAAATGATAAAAAAGATGAATAAAAAAAAGAAGTAAAATTGTCTGAAGTTGTTGAATTCAAACAACTTCAGGTAATTTTATTTCAATTATTTTATTTATCTTTTTTAGTTGTGTTTTTTTTTCACTGTTCTGTACCTCTTATTTCATGACTGTCTCTCTTTCTCTCGCTCCCCACTCTCTCAATACCTTTTTCCTCTCCTCTTCCCGCTTTGCTACCCTTCTCCCCTGTTTTCCATTTTGTCTCTGCTTCACCCATCCCTCACATATTTTGTCACAAAGCGCTGCCTTGAGCCTGGGTCATTCACGCCTCTTAATCTCCCTTTAATCTCTCCATGCACTGTCATTATCACCTTTGCATCTGGAGCCTTGACTCACCTTCTCTCAGCGTGGTGGAAATAGCTCCATAATACTCCCCCTTTGTTTTTATCTTTATCTTTAATCAGTTAGACTCGAAACGTCAGCTCTTTTCTCTCCTTGCAGATGGTGCCAGACCTGCAGAGATTTTCCAGCATTTTCTCTTTTGGTTTCAGATTCCAGCATCCGCAGTAATTTGCTTTTATTAATGGCTCTGTGATATTGCTGGTGATATGATAACTCCAGTGTCGATGCATGAGAGGTGAGCAAGCGAACGAATTGCCTCTGGAAGTCGTGTGACGAGTATTAACAGAGATCCAGGAAAATAACACGAACGAATCTTTGATTGAATTGAAGCCTGAACTCTGGTTCCCTTCCGAGACTGCCAGTTCTGCCTTTTTCTTGCACATATTTCATGTTTTGCATTGGTTGGCGAAAACAACTGAGACTGGTTGTTTTGCTGCCGACAACATCCACCAGTCATCACCTGTACGGCGATCAAGTCGTGCGTCTATCCCTGTCAAATGTTTTATTGCGCAGGTGGCGCTACCGGCTTTGTGGAGCACGTCGCTTGGAAACACAGCAACCACACAAGCGCTGCGTGTGGTCAGTGTGGGGATCGAACCCACGACCTTGGCGTTATTAGCACCACGCTCTAACCAGCTGAGCTAACCGACCAACGCTGGCGGCTTGGCGAAAGCAAATGCCTATATTGCCGGTGCCCACAACCACGGCTGCTCTGCATTTTCTGCTTCTCATCGATCGCACGATAGTCTGAAGTATTTCCTTTCGTTGCAAAGCTTTTCAACATAAAAAAACATTTACTTTTCCGAACGCGCATACTCGAGTTAACCATTTGCTCTGATATCTAAAATTAAGCACAATGTCCGGACGCATGCAATTTCAATCGCAACGCCACCAGCTCAGCTGCAGCTTCTCACGTTGACAAATTTCGTCTGGAGAACCGTACCTTCAAGGATCGCTCACTGTTCTTCTGGATACTCACAGACCTTTGGAGTCAGGGTTACGTGCTGCTGATTAACTGCTACGAACCTTATGCCAAATGCATTGGAATTGTAATCTATCAGTGAGGTTCTTTCTGCTCCCGAACGACGCAGTTGCTTTGGTGTCAGCAACAGCTCAGAAGTCAATTGCACGTTTTGCTCAATGACTCATGTTGCTTATGCAATCTTCGTTTGACAGCAAGTTATCAGGCCTTCCTGCAGAGTTTGTCAGCGACAGGTCAGCTGCTAAAACGATTGCTTCAGACAGCATGCTACACCCTACATTTGAAAATGGAAAAGGTGCAAACGTTTACAGGCTGAACACTCGCTCACTATTTCGCCTGGCGCGTCAGAGGCTGGGAGCTGATCTTACGGAGGTTTTTCAATCATGAGGGGGATGAATCGGGTAAATAGACAAGTTCCTTTCGCTCAGGTGGGGCATTTCAGAACTAGAGGGTATAAATCTGGTGTGGGAGGGTGAGAATTCGAAAGGCAGTGAGGGGCAACGGCTGCACGCAGAGGGTGGTGCGTTTCTGGAATAACTTACCAGACCAGCTGGTGATGGATGGTATAATTCCAATACTGTTAAGGAATCTGGGCGTGTACTTGAATAGGAAGGGTTGAGAGAGAAATGGGTCAAGTGCATGCAATCGCGGCTGGATGAGTTGAGGATATCTGTTCGGAATGGACGAGTGCGACCGAAGACTGTGTTTTCAGTGCTGTCCACATCTAATGGCTCTATGATAGTGCAGGTGAAATGATAAAAAAGATGAATAAAAAAAAGAAGTAGAATTGTCTGAAGTTGTTGAATTCAAACAACTTCAGGTAATTTTATTTCAATTATTTTATTTATCTTTTTTAGTTGTGTTTTTTTTTTCACTGTTCTGTACCTCTTATTTCTTGACTGTCTCTCTTTCTCTCGCTCCCCACTCTCTCAATACCTTTTTCCTCTCCTCTTCCCGCTTTGCTACCCTTCTCCCCTGTTTTCCATTTTGTCTCTGCTTCACCCATCCCTCACATATTTTGTCACATAGCGCTGGCTTGAGCCTGGGTCATTCACGCCTCTTAATCTCCCTTTAATCTCTCCATGCACTGTCATTATCACCTTTGCATCTGGAGCCTTGACTCACCTTCTCTCAGCGTGGTGGAAATAGCTCCATAATACTCCCCTTTGTTTTTATCTTTATCTTTAAATAGTTAGACTCGAAACGTCAGCTCTTTTCTCGCCTTGCAGATGGTGCCAGACCTGCTGAGATTTTCCAGCATTTTCTCTTTTGGAGTCAGATTCCAGCATTCTCAGTAATTTGCTTTTATTAATGGCTCTGTGATATTGCTGGTGATATGATAACTCCAGTGTCGATGCATGAGAGGTGAGCAAGCGAACGAATTGCCTCTGGAAGTCGTGTGACGAGTATTAACAGAGATCCAGGAAAATAACACGAACGAATCTTTGATTGAATTGAAGCCTGAACTCTGGTCCCCTCCGAGACTGTGCCAGGTCTGCGTTTTTCCTGCGCATATTTCATGTTCTGCATTTGTTGGCGAAAACAACAGAGACTGGTTGTTTTGCTGCCGACAACATCCACCAGTACGGCGATAAAGTCGTGCGTCTATCCCTGTCAAATGTTTTATTGCGCAGGTGGCGCTTCCGGCTTTGTGGAGCACGTCGCTTGGAAACACAGCAACCACACAAGCGCTGCATGTGGTCAGTGTGGCGTTATTAGCACCACGCTCTAACCAGCTGAGCTAACCGAGCAACGCTGGCGGCTTGGCGAAAGCAAATGCCTATATTGCCGGTGCCCACAACCACGGCTGCTCTGCATTTTCTGCTTCTCATCGATCGCACGATAGTCTGAAGTATTTCCTTTCGTTGCAAAGCTTTTCAACATAAAAAAACATTTACTTTTCCGAACGCGCATACTCGAGTTAACCATTTGCTCTGATATCTAAAATTAAGCACAATGTCCGGACGCATGCAATTTCAATCGCAACGCCACCAGCTCAGCTGCAGCTTCTCACGTTGACAAATTTCGTCTGGAGAACCGTACCTTCAAGGATCGCTCACTGTTCTTCTGGATACTCACAGACCTTTGGAGTCAGGGTTATGTGCTGCTGATTAACTGCTACGAACCTTATGCCAAATGCATTGGAATTGTAATCTATCAGTGAGGTTCTTTCTGGTCCCGAACGACGCAGTTGCTTTGGTGTCAGCAACAGCTCAGAAGTCAATTGCACGTTTTGCTCATTGACTCATGTTGCTTATGCAATCTTCGTTTGACAGCAAGTTATCAGGCCTTCCTGCAGAGTTTGTCAGCGACAGGTCAGCTGCTAAAACGATTGCTTCAGACAGCATGCTACACCCTACATTTGAAAATGGAAAAGGTGCAAACGTTTACAGGCTGAACACTCGCTCACTATTTCGCCTGGCGCGTCAGAGGCTGGGAGCTGATCTTACGGAGGTTTTTCAATCATGAGGGGGATGAATCGGGTAAATAGACAAGTTCCTTTCGCTCAGGTGGGGCAGTTCAGAACTAGAGGGTATAAATCTGGTGTGGGAGGGTGAGAATTCGAAAGGCAGTGAGGGGCAACGGCTGCACGCAGAGAGTGGTGCGTTTCTGGAATAACTTACCAGACCAGCTGGTGATGGATGGTATAATTCCAATACTGTTAAGGAATCTGGGCGTGTACTTGAATCGGAAGGGTTGAGAGAGAAATGGGTCAAGTGCATGCAATCGCGGCTGGATGAGTTGAGGATATCTGTTCGGAATGGACGAGTGCGACCGAAGACTGTGTTTTCAGTGCTGTCCACATCTATTGGCTCTATGATAGTGCAGGTGAAATGATAAAAAAGATGAATAAAAAAAAGAAGTAAAATTGTCTGATGTTGTTGAATTCAAACAACTTCAGGTAATTTTATTTCAATTATTTTATTTATCTTTTATAGTTGTGTTTTTTTTTCACTGTTCTGTACCTCTTATTTCTTGACTGTCTCTCTTTCTCTCGCTCCCCACTCTCTCAATACCTTTTTCCTCTCCTCTTCCCGCTTTGCTACCCTTCTCCCCTGTTTTCCATTTTGTCTCTGCTTCACCCATCCCTCACATATTTTGTCACATAGCGCTGGCTTGAGCCTGGGTCATTCACGCCTCTTAATCTCCCTTTAATCTCTCCATGCACTGTCATTATCACCTTTGCATCTGGAGCCTTGACTCACCTTCTCTCAGCGTGGTGGAAATAGCTCCATAATACTCCCCCTTTGTTTTTATCTTTATCTTTAATCAGTTAGACTCGAAAAGTCAGCTCTTTTCTCTCCTTGCAGATGGTGCCAGACCTGCTGAGATTTTCCAGCATTTTCTCTTTTGGTTTCAGATTCCAGCATCCGCAGTAATTTGCTTTTATTAGTGGCTCTGTGATATTGCTGGTGATATGATAACTCCAGTGTCGATGCATGAGAGGTGAGCAAGCGAACGAATTGCCTCTGGAAGTCGTGTGACGAGTATTAACAGAGATCCAGGAAAATAACACGAACGAATCTTTGATTGAATTGAAGCCTGAACTCTGGTTCCCCTCCGAGACTGTGCCAGGTCTGCCTTTTTCCTGCACATATTTCATGTTGTGCATTTGTTGGCGAAATTTGCTGCCGACAACACCAACGAGTCATCACCTGTACGGCGATCAAGTCGTGCGTCTATCGCCGTCAAATGTTTTATGGCGCAGGTGGCGCTTCCGGCTTTGTAGAGCACGTGGCTTGGAAACACAGCAACCACACAAGCGCGGCATGTGGTCAGTGTGGGGATCGAACCCACGACCTTGGCGTTATTAGCACCACGCTCTAACCAGCTGAGCTAACCGACCAACGCTGGCGGCTTGGCGAAAGCAAATGCCTATATTGCCGGTGCCCACAACCACGGCTGCTCTGCATTTTCTGCTTCTCATCGATCGCACGATAGTCTGAAGTATTTCCTTTCGTTGCAAAGCTTTTCAACATAAAAAAACATTTACTTTTCCGAACGCGCATACTCGAGTTAACCATTTGCTCTGATATCTAAAATTAAGCACAATGTCCGGACGCATGCAATTTCAATCGCAACGCCACCAGCTCAGCTGCAGCTTCTCACGTTGACAAATTTCGTCTGGAGAACCGTACCTTCAAGGATCGCTCACTGTTCTTCTGGATACTCACAGACCTTTCGAGTCAGGGTTATGTGCTGCTGATTAACTGCTACGAACCTTATCCCAAATGCATTGGAATTGTAATCTATCAGTGAGGTTCTTTCTGCTCCCGAACGACGCAGTTGCTTTGGTGTCAGCAACAGCTCAGAAGTCAATTGCACGTTTTGCTCAATGACTCATGTTGCTTATGCAATCTTCGTTTGACAGCAAGTTATCAGGCCTTCCTGCAGAGTTTGTCAGCGACAGGTCAGCTGCTAAAACGATTGCTTCAGACAGCATGCTACACCCTACATTTGAAAATGGAAAAGGTGCAAACGTTTACAGGCTGAACACTCGCTCACTATTTCGCCTGGCGCGTCAGAGGCTGGGAGCTGATCTTACGGAGGTTTTTCAATCATGAGGGGGATGAATCGGGTAAATAGACAAGTTCCTTTCGCTCAGGTGGGGCAGTTCAGAACTAGAGGGTATAAATCTGGTGTGGGAGGGTGAGAATTCGAAAGGCAGTGAGGGGCAACGGCTGCACGCAGAGGGTGGTGCGTTTCTGGAATAACTTACCAGACCAGCTGGTGATGGATGGTATAATTCCAATACTGTTAAGGAATCTGGGCGTGTACTTGAATCGGAAGGGTTGAGAGAGAAATGGGTCAAGTGCATGCAATCGCGGCTGGATGAGTTGAGGATATCTGTTCGGAATGGACGAGTGCGACCGAAGACTGTGTTTTCAGTGCTGTCCACATCTATTGGCTCTATGATAGTGCAGGTGAAATGATAAAAAAGATGAATAAAAAAAAGAAGTAAAATTGTCTGAAGTTGTTGAATTCAAACAACTTCAGGTAATTTTATTTCAATTATTTTATTTATCTTTTTTAGTTGTGTTTTTTTTTTCACTGTTCTGTACCTCTTATTTCTTGACTGTCTCTCTTTCTCTCGCTCCCCACTCTCTCAATACCTTTTTCCTCTCCTCTTCCCGCTTTGCTACCCTTCTCCCCTGTTTTCCATTTTGTCTCTGCTTCACCCATCCCTCACATATTTTGTCACATAGCGCTGGCTTGAGCCTGGGTCATTCACGCCTCTTAATCTCCCTTTAATCTCTCCATGCACTGTCATTATCACCTTTGCATCTGGAGCCTTGACTCACCTTCTCTCAGCGTGGTGGAAATAGCTCCATAATACTCCCCCTTTGTTTTTATCTTTATCTTTAATCAGTTAGACTCGAAACGTCAGCTCTTTTCTCTCCTTGCAGATGGTGCCAGACCTGCTGAGATTTTCCAGCATTTTCTCTTTTGGTTTCAGATTCCAGCATCCGCAGTAATTTGCTTTTATTAATGGCTCTGTGATATTGCTGGTGATATGATAACTCCAGTGTCGATGCATGAGAGGTGAGCAAGCGAACGAATTGCCTCTGGAAGTCGTGTGACGAGTATTAACAGAGATCCAGGAAAATAACACGAACGAATCTTTGATTGAATTGAAGCCTGAACTCTGGTTCCCCTCCGAGACTGTGCCAGGTCTGCCTTTTCCCTGCACATACTTCATGTTTTGCATTTGTTGGCGAAAACAACTGAGACTGGTGGTTTTGCTGCCGACAACATCCACCAGTCATCACTTGTACGCCGTGCGTCTATCCCTGTCAAATGTTTTATTGCGCAGGTGGCGCTTCCGGCGTTGTGGAGCACGTCGCTGGGAAACACAGCAACCACACAAGCGCTGCATGTGGTCAGCGCGGGGATCGAACCCACGACCTTGGCGTTATTCGCACCACGCTCTAACCAGCTGAGCTAACCGACCAACGCTGGCAGTTGGGCGAAAGCAAATGCCTATATTGCCGGTGCCCACAACCACGGCTGCTCTGCATTTTCTGCTTCTCATCGATCGCACGATAGTCTGAAGTATTTCCTTTCGTTGCAAAGCTTTTCAACATAAAAAAACATTTACTTTTCCGAACGCGCATACTCGAGTTAACCATTTGCTCTGATATCTAAAATTAAGCACAATGTCCGGACGCATGCAATTTCAATCGCAACGCCACCAGCTCAGCTGCAGCTTCTCACGTTGACAAATTTCGTCTGGAGAACCGTACCTTCAAGGATCGCTCACTGTTCTTCTGGATACTCACAGACCTTTGGAGTCAGGGTTATGTGCTGCTGATTAACTGCTACGAACCTTATGCCAAATGCATTGGAATTGTAATCTATCAGTGAGGTTCTTTCTGCTCCCGAACGACGCAGTTGCTTTGGTGTCAGCAACAGCTCAGAAGTCAATTGCACGTTTTGCTCAATGACTCATGTTGCTTATGCAATCTTCGTTTGACAGCAAGTTATCAGGCCTTCCTGCAGAGTTTGTCAGCGACAGGTCAGCTGCTAAAACGATTGCTTCAGACAGCATGCTACACCCTACATTTGAAAATGGAAAAGGTGCAAACGTTTACAGGCTGAACACTCGCTCACTATTTCGCCTGGCGCGTCAGAGGCTGGGAGCTGAGCTTACAGAGGTTTTTCAATCATGAGGGGGATGAATCGGGTAAATAGACAAGTTCCTTTCGCTCAGGTGGGGCAGTTCAGAACGAGAGGGTATAAATCTGGTGTGGGAGGGTGCGAATTCGAAAGGCAGTGAGGGGCAACGGCTGCACGCAGAGGGTGGTGCGTTTCTGGAATAACTTACCAGACCAGCTGGTGATGGATGGTATAATTCCAATACTGTTAAGGAATCTGGACGTGTACTTGAATCGGAAGGGTTGAGAGAGAAATGGGTCAAGTGCATGCAATCGCGGCTGGATGAGTTGAGGATATCTGTTCGGAATGGACGAGTGCGACCGAAGACTGTGTTTTCAGTGCTGTCCACATCTATTGGCTCTATGATAGTGCAGGTGAAATGATAAAAAAGATGAATAAAAAAAAGAAGTAAAATTGTCTGAAGTTGTTGAATTCAAACAACTTCAGGTAATTTTATTTCAATTATTTTATTTATCTTTTTTAGTTGTGTTTTTTTTCACTGTTCTGTACCTCTTATTTCTTGACTGTCTCTCTTTCTCTCGCTCCCCACTCTCTCAATACCTTTTTCCTCTCCTCTTCCCGCTTTGCTACCCTTCTCCCCTGTTTTCCATTTTGTCTCTGCTTCACCCATCCCTCACATATTTTGTCACATAGCGCTGGCTTGAGCCTGGGTCATTCACGCCTCTTAATCTCCCTTTAATCTCTCCATGCACTGTCATTATCACCTTTGCATCTGGAGCCTTGACTCACCTTCTCTCAGCGTGGTGGAAATAGCTCCATAATACTCCCCCTTTGTTTATATCTTTATCTTTAATCAGTTAGACTCGAAACGTCAGCTCTTTTCTCTCCTTGCAGATGGTGCCAGACCTGCTGAGATTTTCCAGCATTTTCTCTTTTGGTTTCAGATTCCAGCATCCGCAGTAATTTGCTTTTATTAATGGCTCTGTGATATTGCTGGTGATATGATAACTCCAGTGTCGATGCATGAGAGGTGAGCAAGCGAACGAATTGCCTCTGGAAGTCGTGTGACGTGTATTAACAGAGATCCAGGAAAATAACACGAACGAATCTTTGATTGAATTGAAGCCTGAACTCTGGTTCCCCTCCGAGACTGTGCCAGGTCTGCCTTTTTCCTGCACATATTTCATGTTTTGCATTTGTTGGCGAAAACAACTGAGACTGGTTGTTTTGCTGCCGACAACATCCACCAGTCATCACCTGTACGGCGATCAAGTCGTGCGTTTATCCCTGTCAAATGTTTTATTGCGCAGGTGGCGCGCCCGGCTTTGTGGAGCACGTCGCTTGGAAACACAGCAACCACACAAGCGCTGCGTGTGGTCAGTGTGGGGATCGAACCCACGACCTTGGCGTTATTAGCACCACGCTCTAACCAGCTGAGCTAACCGACCAACGCTGGCGGCTGGGCGAAAGCAAATGCCTATATTGCCGGTGCCCACAACCACGGCTGCTCTGCATTTTCTGCTTCTCATCGATCGCACGATAGTCTGAAGTATTTCCTTTCGTTGCAAAGCTTTTCAACATAAAAAAACATTTACTTTTCCGAACGCGCATACTCGAGTTAACCATTTGCTCTGATATCTAAAATTAAGCACAATGTCCGGACGCATGCAATTTCAATCGCAACGCCACCAGCTCAGCTGCAGCTTCTCACGTTGACAAATTTCGTCTGGAGAACCGTACCTTCAAGGATCGCTCACTGTTCTTCTGGATACTCACAGACCTTTGGAGTCAGGGTTATGTGCTGCTGATTAACTGCTACGAACCTTATGCCAAATGCATTGGAATTGTAATCTATCAGTGAGGTTCTTTCTGCTCCCGAACGACGCAGTTGCTTTGGTGTCAGCAACAGCTCAGAAGTCAATTGCACGTTTTGCTCAATGACTCATGTTGCTTATGCAATCTTCGTTTGACAGCAAGTTATCAGACCTTCCTGCAGAGTTTGTCAGCGACAGGTCAGCTGCTAAAACGATTGCTTCAGACAGCATGCTACACCCTACATTTGAAAATGGAAAAGGTGCAAACGTTTACAGGCTGAACACTCGCTCACTATTTCGCATGGCGCGTCAGAGGCTGGGAGCTGATCTCACGGAGGTTTTTCAATCATGAGGGGGATGAATCGGGTAAATAGACAAGTTCCTTTCGCTCAGGTGGGGCAGTTCAGAACTAGAGGGTATAAATCTGGTGGGGGAGGGTGAGAATTCGAAAGGCAGTGAGGGGCAACGGCTGAACGCAGAGGGTGGTGCGTTTCTGGAATAACTTACCAGACCAGCTGGTGATGGATGGTATAATTCCAATACTGTGAAGGAATCTGGACGTGTACTTGAATCGGAAGGGTTGAGAGAGAAATGGGTCAAGTGCATGCAATCGCGGCTGGATGAGTGAGGATATCTGTTCGGAATGGACGAGTGCGACCGAAGACTGTGTTTTCAGTGCTGTCCACATCTATTGGCTCTATGATAGTGCAGGTGAAATGATAAAAAAGATGAATAAAAAAAAGAAGTAAAATTGTCTGAAGTTGTTGAATTCAAACAACTTCAGGTAATTTTATTTCAATTATTTTATTTATCTTTTTTAGTTGTGTTTTTTTTCACTGTTCTGTACCTCTTATTTCTTGACTGTCTCTCTTTCTCTCGCTCCCCACTCTCTCAATACCTTTTTCCTCTCCTCTTCCCGCTTTGCTACCCTTCTCCCCTGTTTTCCATTTTGTCTCTGCTTCACCCATCCCTCACATATTTTGTCACATAGCGCTGGCTTGAGCCTGGGTCATTCACGCCTCTTAATCTCCCTTTAATCTCTCCATGCACTGTCATTATCACCTTTGCATCTGGAGCCTTGACTCACCTTCTCTCAGCGTGGTGGAAATAGCTCCATAATACTCCCCCTTTGTTTATATCTTTATCTTTAATCAGTTAGACTCGAAACGTCAGCTCTTTTCTCTCCTTGCAGATGGTGCCAGACCTGCTGAGATTTTCCAGCATTTTCTCTTTTGGTTTCAGATTCCAGCATCCGCAGTAATTTGCTTTTATTAATGGCTCTGTGATATTGCTGGTGATATGATAACTCCAGTGTCGATGCATGAGAGGTGAGCAAGCGAACGAATTGCCTCTGGAAGTCGTGTGACGTGTATTAACAGAGATCCAGGAAAATAACACGAACGAATCTTTGATTGAATTGAAGCCTGAACTCTGGTTCCCCTCCGAGACTGTGCCAGGTCTGCCTTTTTCCTGCACATATTTCATGTTTTGCATTTGTTGGCGAAAACAACTGAGACTGGTTGTTTTGCTGCCGACAACATCCACCAGTCATCACCTGTACGGCGATCAAGTCGTGCGTTTATCCCTGTCAAATGTTTTATTGCGCAGGTGGCGCGTCCGGCTTTGTGGAGCACGTCGCTTGGAAACACAGCAACCACACAAGCGCTGCGTGTGGTCAGTGTGGGGATCGAACCCACGACCTTGGCGTTATTAGCACCACGCTCTAACCAGCTGAGCTAACCGACCAACGCTGGCGGCGTGGCGAAAGCAAATGCCTATATTGCCGGTGCCCACAACCACGGCTGCTCTGCATTTTCTGCTTCTCATCGATCGCACGATAGTCTGAAGTATTTCCTTTCGTTGCAAAGCTTTTCAACATAAAAAAACATTTACTTTTCCGAACGCGCATACTCGAGTTAACCATTTGCTCTGATATCTAAAATTAAGCACAATGTCCGGACGCATGCAATTTCAATCGCAACGCCACCAGCTCAGCTGCAGCTTCTCACGTTGACAAATTTCGTCTGGAGAACCGTACCTTCAAGGATCGCTCACTGTTCTTCTGGATACTCACAGACCTTTGGAGTCAGGGTTATGTGCTGCTGATTAACTGCTACGAACCTTATGCCAAATGCATTGGAATTGTAATCTATCAGTGAGGTTCTTTCTGCTCCCGAACGACGCAGTTGCTTTGGTGTCAGCAACAGCTCAGAAGTCAATTGCACGTTTTGCTCAATGACTCATGTTGCTTATGCAATCTTCGTTTGACAGCAAGTTATCAGACCTTCCTGCAGAGTTTGTCAGCGACAGGTCAGCTGCTAAAACGATTGCTTCAGACAGCATGCTACACCCTACATTTGAAAATGGAAAAGGTGCAAACGTTTACAGGCTGAACACTCGCTCACTATTTCGCATGGCGCGTCAGAGGCTGGGAGCTGATCTCACGGAGGTTTTTCAATCATGAGGGGGATGAATCGGGTAAATAGACAAGTTCCTTTCGCTCAGGTGGGGCAGTTCAGAACTAGAGGGTATAAATCTGGTGGGGGAGGGTGAGAATTCGAAAGGCAGTGAGGGGCAACGGCTGAACGCAGAGGGTGGTGCGTTTCTGGAATAACTTACCAGACCAGCTGGTGATGGATGGTATAATTCCAATACTGTGAAGGAATCTGGACGTGTACTTGAATCGGAAGGGTTGAGAGAGAAATGGGTCAAGTGCATGCAATCGCGGCTGGATGAGTGAGGATATCTGTTCGGAATGGACGAGTGCGACCGAAGACTGTGTTTTCAGTGCTGTCCACATCTAATGGCTCTATGATAGTGCAGTTGAAATGATAAAAAAGATGAATAAAAAAAAGAAGTAAAATTGTCTGAAGTTGTTGAATTCAAACAACTTCAGGTAATTTTATTTCAATTATTTTATTTATCTTTTATAGTTGTGTTTTTTTTTCACTGTTCTGTACCTCTTATTTCTTGACTGTCTCTCTTTCTCTCGCTCCCCACTCTCTCAATACCTTTTTCCTCTCCTCTTCCCGCTTTGCTACCCTTCTCCCCTGTTTTCCATTTTGTCTCTGCTTCACCCATCCCTCACATATTTTGTCACATAGCGCTGGCTTGAGCCTGGGTCATTCACGCCTCTTAATCTCCCTTTAATCTCTCCATGCACTGTCATTATCACCTTTGCATCTGGAGCCTTAACTCACCTTCTCTCAGCGTGGTGGAAATAGCTCCATAATACTCCCCCTTTGTTTTTATCTTTATCTTTAATCAGTTAGACTCGAAACGTCAGCTCTTTTCTCTCCTTGCAGATGGTGCCAGACCTGCTGAGATTTTCCAGCATTTTCTCTTTTGGTTTCAGATTCCAGCATCCGCAGTAATTTGCTTTTATTAATGGCTCTGTGATATTGCTGGTGATATGATAACTCCAGTGTCGATGCATGAGAGGTGAGCAAGCGAACGAATGGCCTCTGGAAGTCGTGTGACGAGTATTAACAGAGATCCAGGAAAATAACACGAACGAATCTTTGATTGAATTGAAGCCTGAACTCTGGTTCCCCTCCGAGACTGTGCCAGTTCTGCCTTTTTCCTGCACATATTTCATGTTTTGCATTTGTTGGCGAAAACAACTGAGACTGGTTGTTTTGCTGCCGACAACATCCACCAGTACGGCGATAAAGTCGTGCGTCTATCCCTGTCAAATGTTTTATTGCGCAGGTGGCGCTTCCGGCTTTGTGGAGCACGTCGCTTGGAAGCGCAGCAACCACACAAGCGCTGCATGGGGTCAGTGCGGCGTTATTAGCACCACGCTCTAACCAGCTGAGCTAACCGACCAACGCTGGTAGCTTGGCGAAAGCAAATGCCTATATTGCCGGTGCCCACAACCACGGCTGCTCTGCATTTTCTGCTTCTCATCGATCGCACGATAGTCTGAAGTATTTCCTTTCGTTGCAAAGCTTTTCAACATAAAAAAACATTTACTTTTCCGAACGCGCATACTCGAGTTAACCATTTGCTCTGATATCTAAAATTAAGCACAATGTCCGGACGCATGCAATTTCAATCGCAACGCCACCAGCTCAGCTGCAGCTTCTCACGTTGACAAATTTCGTCTGGAGAACCGTACCTTCAAGGATCGCTCACTGTTCTTCTGGATACTCACAGACCTTTGGAGTCAGGGTTATGTGCTGCGGATTAACTGCTACGAACCTTATGCCAAATGCATTGGAATTGTAATCTATCAGTGAGGTTCTTTCTGCTCCCGAACGACGCAGTTGCTTTGGTGTCAGCAACAGCTCAGAAGTCAATTGCACGTTTTGCTCAATGACTCATGTTGCTTATGCAATCTTCGTTTGACAGCAAGTTATCAGGCCTTCCTGCAGAGTTTGTCAGCGACAGGTCAGCTGCTAAAACGATTGCTTCAGACAGCATGCTACACCCTACATTTGAAAATGGAAAAGGTGCAAACGTTTACAGGCTGAACACTCGCTCACTATTTCGCCTGGCGCGTCAGAGGCTGGGAGCTGATCTTACGGAGGTTTTTCAATCATGAGGGGGATGAATCGGGTAAATAGACAAGTTCCTTTCGCTCAGGTGGGGCAGTTCAGAACTAGAGGGTATAAATCTGGTGTGGGAGGGTGAGAATTCGAAAGGCAGAGAGGGGCAACGGCTGCACGCAGAGGGTGGTGCGTTTCTGGAATAACTTACCAGACCAGCTGGTGATGGATGGTATAATTCCAATACTGTTAAGGAATCTGGACGTGTACTTGAATCGGAAGGGTTGAGAGAGAAATGGGTCAAGTGCATGCAATCGCGGCTGGATGAGTTGAGGATATCTGTTCGGAATGGACGAGTGCGACCGAAGACTGTGTTTTCAGTGCTGTCCACATCTATTGGCTCTATGATAGTGCAGGTGAAATGATAAAAAAGATGAATAAAAAAAAGAAGTAAAATTGTCTGAAGTTGTTGAATTCAAACAACTTCAGGTAATTTTATTTCAATTATTTTATTTATCTTTTTTAGTTGTGTTTTTTTTTCACTGTTCTGTACCTCTTATTTCTTGACTGTCTCTCTTTCTCTCGCTCCCCACTCTCTCAATACCTTTTTCCTCTCCTCTTCCCGCTTTGCTACCCTTCTCCCCTGTTTTCCATTTTGTCTCTGCTTCACCCATCCCTCACATATTTTGTCACAAAGCGCTGCCTTGAGCCTGGGTCATTCACGCCTCTTAATCTCCCTTTAATCTCTCCATGCACTGTCATTATCACCTTTGCATCTGGAGCCTTGACTCACCTTCTCTCAGCGTGGTGGAAATAGCTCCATAATACTCCCCCTTTGTTTTTATCTTTATCTTTAATCAGTTAGACTCGAAACGTCAGCTCTTTTCTCTCCTTGCAGATGGTGCCAGACCTGCTGAGATTTTCCAGCATTTTCTCTTTTGGTTTCAGATTCCAGCATCCGCAGTAATTTGCTTTTATTAATGGCTCTGTGATATTGCTGGTGATATGATAACTCCAGTGTCGATGCATGAGAGGTGAGCAAGCGAACGAATTGCCTCTGGAAGTCGTGTGACGAGTATTAACAGAGATCCAGGAAAATAACACGAACGAATCTTTGATTGAATTGAAGCCTGAACTCTGGTTCCCTTCCGAGACTGCCAGTTCTGCCTTTTTCTTGCACATATTTCATGTTTTGCATTTGTTGGCGAAAACAACTGAGACTGGTTGTTTTGCTGCCGACAACATCCACCAGTCATCACCTGTACGGCGATCAAGTCGTGCGTCTATCCCTGTCAAATGTTTTATTGCGCAGGTGGCGCTTCCGGCTTTGTGGAGCACGTCGCTTGGAAACACAGCAACCACACAAGCGCTGCGTGTGGTCAGTGTGGGGATCGAACCCACGACCTTGGCGTTATTAGCACCACGCTCTAACCAGCTGAGCTAACCGACCAACGCTGGCGGCTTGGCGAAAGCAAATGCCTATATTGCCGGTGCCCACAACCACGGCTGCTCTGCATTTTCTGCTTCTCATCGATCGCACGATAGTCTGAAGTATTTCCTTTCGTTGCAAAGCTTTTCAACATAAAAAAACATTTACTTTTCCGAACGCGCATACTCGAGTTAACCATTTGCTCTGATATCTAAAATTAAGCACAATGTCCGGACGCACGCAATTTCAATCGCAACGCCACCAGCTCAGCTGCAGCTTCTCACGTTGACAAATTT
Source organism: Chiloscyllium punctatum (assembly GCF_047496795.1). Taxonomy (NCBI): domain Eukaryota; kingdom Metazoa; phylum Chordata; class Chondrichthyes; order Orectolobiformes; family Hemiscylliidae; genus Chiloscyllium; species Chiloscyllium punctatum. Next base: position 2,760,979 of record NC_092739.1, read on the forward strand.
CGTCTGGAGAACCGTACCTTCAAGGATCGCTCACTGTTCTTCTGGATACTCACAGACCTTTGGAGTCAGGGTTATGTGCTGCTGATTAACTGCTACGAACCTTATGCCAAATGCATTGGAATTGTAATCTATCAGTGAGGTTCTTTCTGCTCCCGAACGACGCAGTTGCTTTGGTGTCAGCAACAGCTCAGAAGTCAATTGCACGTTTTGCTCAATGACTCATGTTGCTTATGCAATCTTCGTTTGACAGCAAGTTATCAGGCCTTCCTGCAGAGTTTTTCAGCGACAGGTCAGCTGCTAAAACGATTGCTTCAGACAGCATGCTACACCCTACATTTGAAAATGGAAAAGGTGCAAACGTTTACAGGCTGAACACTCGCTCACTATTTCGCCTGGCGCGTCAGAGGCTGGGAGCTGATCTTACGGAGGTTTTTCAATCATGAGGGGGATGAATCGGGTAAATAGACAAGTTCCTTTCGCTCAGGTGGGGCATTTCAGAACTAGAGGGTATAAATCTGGTGTGGGAGGGTGAGAATTCGAAAGGCAGTGAGGGGCAACGGCTGCACGCAGAGGGTGGTGCGTTTCTGGAATAACTTACCAGACCAGCTGGTGATGGATGGTATAATTCCAATACTGTTAAGGAATCTGGGCGTGTACTTGAATAGGAAGGGTTGAGAGAGAAATGGGTCAAGTGCATGCAATCGCGGCTGGATGAGTTGAGGATATCTGTTCGGAATGGACGAGTGCGACCGAAGACTGTGTTTTCAGTGCTGTCCACATCTAATGGCTCTATGATAGTGCAGGTGAAATGATAAAAAAGATGAATAAAAAAAAGAAGTAGAATTGTCTGAAGTTGTTGAATTCAAACAACTTCAGGTAATTTTATTTCAATTATTTTATTTATCTTTTTTAGTTGTGTTTTTTTTTTCACTGTTCTGTACCTCTTATTTCTTGACTGTCTCTCTTTCTCTCGCTCCCCACTCTCTCAATACCTTTTTCCTCTCCTCTTCCCGCTTTGCTACCCTTCTCCCCTGTTTTCCATTTTGTCTCTGCTTCACCCATCCCTCACATATTTTGTCACATAGCGCTGGCTTGAGCCTGGGTCATTCACGCCTCTTAATCTCCCTTTAATCTCTCCATGCACTGTCATTATCACCTTTGCATCTGGAGCCTTGACTCACCTTCTCTCAGCGTGGTGGAAATAGCTCCATAATACTCCCCTTTGTTTTTATCTTTATCTTTAATCAGTTAGACTCGAAACGTCAGCTCTTTTCTCTCCTTGCAGATGGTGCCAGACCTGCTGAGATTTTCCAGCATTTTCTCTTTTGGTTTCAGATTCCAGCATTCTCAGTAATTTGCTTTTATTAATGGCTCTGTGATATTGCTGGTGATATGATAACTCCAGTGTCGATGCATGAGAGGTGAGCAAGCGAACGAATTGCCTCTGGAAGTCGTGTGACGAGTATTAACAGAGATCCAGGAAAATAACACGAACGAATCTTTGATTGAATTGAAGCCTGAACTCTGGTCCCCTCCGAGACTGTGCCAGGTCTGCGTTTTTCCTGCGCATATTTCATGTTCTGCATTTGTTGGCGAAAACAACTGAGACTGGTTGTTTTGCTGCCGACAACATCCACCAGTACGGCGATAAAGTCGTGCGTCTATCCCTGTCAAATGTTTTATTGCGCAGGTGGCGCTTCCGGCTTTGTGGAGCACGTCGCTTGGAAACACAGCAACCAGTGTTGGTCAGTGAGGGGATCGAACCCACGACCTTGGCGTTATTAGCACCACGCTCTAACCAGCTGAGCTAACCGACCAACGCTGGCGGCTTGGCGAAAGCAAATGCCTATATTGCCGGTGCCCACAACCACGGCTGCTCTGCATTTTCTGCTTCTCATCGATCGCACGATAGTCTGAAGTATTTCCTTTCGTTGCAAAGCTTTTCAACATAAAAAAACATTTACTTTTCCGAACGCGCATACTCGAGTTAACCATTTGCTCTGATATCTAAAATTAAGCACAATGTCCGGACGCATGCAATCTCAATCGCAACGCCACCAGCTCAGCTGCAGCTTCTCACGTTGACAAATTTCGTCTGGAGAACCGTACCTTCAAGGATCGCTCACTGTTCTTCTGGATACTCACAGACCTTTGGAGTCAGGGTTATGTGCTGCTGATTAACTGCTACGAACCTTATGCCAAATGCATTGGAATTGTAATCTATCAGTGAGGTTCTTTCTGCTCCCGAACGACGCAGTTGCTTTGGTGTCAGCAACAGCTCAGAAGTCAATTGCACGTTTTGCTCAATGACTCATGTTGCTTATGCAATCTTCGTTTGACAGCAAGTTATCAGGCCTTCCTGCAGAGTTTGTCAGCGACAGGTCAGCTGCTAAAACGATTGCTTCAGACAGCATGCTACACCCTACATTTGAAAATGGAAAAGGTGCAAACGTTTACAGGCTGAACACTCGCTCACTATTTCGCCTGGCGCGTCAGAGGCTGGGAGCTGATCTTACGGAGGTTTTTCAATCATGAGGGGGATGAATCGGGTAAATAGACAAGTTCCTTTCGCTCAGGTGGTGCAGTTCAGAACTAGAGGGTATAAATCTGGTGTGGGAGGGTGAGAATTCGAAAGGCAGTGAGGGGCAACGGCTGCACGCAGAGGGTGGTGCGTTTCTGGAATAACTTACCAGACCAGCTGGTGATGGATGGTATAATTCCAATACTGTTAAGGAATCTGGGCGTGTACTTGAATAGGAAGGGTTGAGAGAGAAATGGGTCAAGTGCATGCAATCGCGGCTGGATGAGTTGAGGATATCTGTTCGGAATGGACGAGTGCGACCGAAGACTGTGTTTTCAGTGCTGTCCACATCTAATGGCTCTATGATAGTGCAGGTGAAATGATAAAAAAGATGAATAAAAAAAAGAAGTAGAATTGTCTGAAGTTGTTGAATTCAAACAACTTCAGGTAATTTTTTTTCAATTATTTTATTTATCTTTTTTAGTTGTGTTTTTTTTTTCACTGTTCTGTACCTCTTATTTCTTGACTGTCTCTCTTTCTCTCGCTCCCCACTCTCTCAATACCTTTTTGCTCTCCTCTTCCCGCTTTGCTACCCTTCTCCCCTGTTTTCCATTTTGTCTCTGCTTCACCCATCCCTCACATATTTTGTCACATAGCGCTGGCTTGAGCCTGGGTCATTCACGCCTCTTAATCTCCCTTTAATCTCTCCATGCACTGTCATTATCACCTTTGCATCTGGAGCCTTGACTCACCTTCTCTCAGCGTGGTGGAAATAGCTCCATAATACTCCCCCTTTGTTTTTATCTTTATCTTTAATCAGTTAGACTCGAAACGTCAGCTCTTTTCTCTCCTTGCAGATGGTGCCAGACCTGCTGAGATTTTCCAGCATTTTCTCTTTTGGTTTCAGATTCCAGCATCCGCAGTAATTTGCTTTTATTAATGGCTCTGTGATATTGCTGGTGATATGATAACTCCAGTGTCGATGCATGAGAGGTGAGCAAGCGAACGAATTGCCTCTGGAAGTCGTGTGACGAGTATTAACAGAGATCCAGGAAAATAACACGAACGAATCTTTGATTGAATGGAAGCATGAACTCTGGTTCCCCTCCGAGACTGTGCCAGGTCTGCCTTTTTCCTGCACATATTTCATGTTTTGCATTTGTTGGCGAAAACAACTGAGACTGGTTGTTTTGCTGCCGACAACATCCACCAGTCATCACTTGTACGGCGATCAAGTCGTGCGTCTATCCCTGTCAAATGTTTTATTGCGCAGGTGGCGCTTCCGGCTTTGTGTAGCACGTCGCTTGGAAACACAGCAACCACACAAGCGCTGCGTGTGGTCAGTGTGGGGATCGAACCCATGACCTTGGCGTTATTAGCACCACGCTCTAACCAGCTGAGCTAACCGACCAACGCTGGCGGCTCGGCGAAAGCGAATGCCTATATTGCCGGTGCCCACAACCACGGCTGCTCTGCATTTTCTGCTTCTCATCGATCGCACGATAGTCTGAAGTATTTCCTTTCGTTGCAAAGCTTTTCAACATAAAAAAACATTTACTTTTCCGAACGCGCATACTCGAGTTAACCATTTGCTCTGATATCTAAAATTAAGCACAATGTCCGGACGCATGCAATTTCAATCGCAACGCCACCAACTCAGCTGCAGCTTCTCACGTTGACAAATTTCGTCTGGAGAACCGTACCTTCAAGGATCGCTCACTGTTCTTCTGGATACTCACAGACCTTTGGAGTCAGGGTTATGTGCTGCTGATTAACTGCTACGAACCTTATGCCAAATGCATTGGAATTGTAATCTATCAGTGAGGTTCTTTCTGCTCCCGAACGACGCAGTTGCTTTGGTGTCAGCAACAGCTCAGAAGTCAATTGCACGTTTTGCTCAATGACTCATGTTGCTTATGCAATCTTCGTTTGACAGCAAGTTATCAGGACTTCCTGCAGAGTTTGTCAGCGACAGGTCAGCTGCTAAAACGATTGCTTCAGACAGCATGCTACACCCTACATTTGAAAATGGAAAAGGTGCAAACGTTTACAGGCTGAACACTCGCTCACTATTTCGCCTGGCGCGTCAGAGGCTGGGAGCTGACCTTACGGAGGTTTTTCAATCATGAGGGGGATGAATCGGGTAAATAGACAAGTTCCTTTCGCTCAGGTGGGGCATTTCAGAACTAGAGGGTATAAATCTGGTGTGGGAGGGTGAGAATTCGAAAGGCAGTGAGGGGCAACGGCTGCACGCAGAGGGTGGTGCGTTTCTGGAATAACTTACCAGACCAGCTGGTGATGGATGGTATAATTCCAATACTGTTAAGGAATCTGGGCGTGTACTTGAATAGGAAGGGTTGAGAGAGAAATGGGTCAAGTGCATGCAATCGCGGCTGGATGAGTTGAGGATATCTGTTCGGAATGGACGAGTGCGACCGAAGACTGTGTTTTCAGTGCTGTCCACATCTATTGGCTCTATGATAGTGCAGGTGAAATGATAAAAAAGATGAATAAAAAAAAGAAGTAAAATTGTCTGAAGTTGTTGAATTCAAACAACTTCAGGTAATTTTATTTCAATTATTTTATTTATCTTTTTTAGTTGTGTTTTTTTTTCACTGTTCTGTACCTCTTATTTCTTGACTGTCTCTCTTTCTCTCGCTCCCCACTCTCTCAATACCTTTTTGCTCTCCTCTTCCCGCTTTGCTACCCTTCTCCCCTGTTTTCCATTTTGTCTCTGCTTCACCCATCCCTCACATATTTTGTCACATAGCGCTGGCTTGAGCCTGGGTCATTCACGCCTCTTAATCTCCCTTTAATCTCTCCATGCACTGTCATTATCACCTTTGCATCTGGAGCCTTGACTCACCTTCTCTCAGCGTGGTGGAAATAGCTCCATAATACTCCCCCTTTGTTTTTATCTTTATCTTTAATCAGTTAGACTCGAAACGTCAGCTCTTTTCTCTCCTTGCAGATGGTGCCAGACCTGCTGAGATTTTCCAGCATTTTCTCTTTTGGTTTCAGATTCCAGCATCCTCAGTAATTTGCTTTTATTAATGGCTCTGTGATATTGCTGGTGATATGATAACTCCAGTGTCGATGCATGAGAGGTGAGCAAGCGAACGAATTGCCTCTGGAAGTCGTGTGACGAGTATTAACAGAGATCCAGGAAAATAACACGAACGAATCTTTGATTGAATGGAAGCATGAACTCTGGTTCCCCTCCGAGACTGTGCCAGGTCTGCCTTTTTCCTGCACATATTTCATGTTTTGCATTTGTTGGCGAAAACAACTGAGACTGGTTGTTTTGCTGCCGACAACATCCACCAGTCATCACTTGTACGGCGATCAAGTCGTGCGTCTATCCCTGTCAAATGTTTTATTGCGCAGGTGGCGCTTCCGGCTTTGTGGAGCACGTCGCTTGGAAACACAACAACCACACAAGCGCTGCGTGTGGTCAGTGTGGGGATCGAACCCACGACCTTGGCGTTATTAGCACCACGCTCTAACCAGCTGAGCTAACCGACCAACGCTGGCGGCTTGGCGAAAGCAAATGCCTATATTGCCGGTGCCCACAACCACGGCTGCTCTGCATTTTCTGCTTCTCATCGATCGCACGATAGTCTGAAGTATTTCCTTTCGTTGCAAAGCTTTTCAACATAAAAAAACATTTACTTTTCCGAACGCGCATACTCGAGTTAACCATTTGCTCTGATATCTAAAATTAAGCACAATGTCCGGACGCATGCAATTTCAATCGCAACGCCACCAGCTCAGCTGCAGCTTCTCACGTTGACAAATTTCGTCTGGAGAACCGTACCTTCAAGGATCGCTCACTGTTCTTCTGGATACTCACAGACCTTTGGAGTCAGGGTTATGTGCTGCTGATTAACTGCTACGAACCTTATGCCAAATGCATTGGAATTGTAATCTATCAGTGAGGTTCTTTCTGCTCCCGAACGACGCAGTTGCTTTGGTGTCAGCAACAGCTCAGAAGTCAATTGCACGTTTTGCTCAATGACTCATGTTGCTTATGCAATCTTCGTTTGACAGCAAGTTATCAGGCCTTCCTGCAGAGTTTGTCAGCGACAGGTCAGCTGCTAAAACGATTGCTTCAGACAGCATGCTACACCCTACATTTGAAAATGGAAAAGGTGCAAACGTTTACAGGCTGAACACTCGCTCACTATTTCGCCTGGCGCGTCAGAGGCTGGGAGCTGATCTTACGGAGGTTTTTCAATCATGAGGGGGATGAATCGGGTAAATAGACAAGTTCCTTTCGCTCAGGTGGGGCAGTTCAGAACTAGAGGGTATAAATCTGGTGTGGGAGGGTGAGAATTCGAAAGGCAGAGAGGGGCAACGGCTGCACGCAGAGGGTGGTGCGTTTCTGGAATAACTTACCAGACCAGCTGGTGATGGATGGTATAATTCCAATACTGTTAAGGAATCTGGACGTGTACTTGAATCGGAAGGGTTGAGAGAGAAATGGGTCAAGTGCATGCAATCGCGGCTGGATGAGTTGAGGATATCTGTTCGGAATGGACGAGTGCGACCGAAGACTGTGTTTTCAGTGCTGTCCACATCTATTGGCTCTATGATAGTGCAGGTGAAATGATAAAAAAGATGAATAAAAAAAAGAAGTAAAATTGTCTGAAGTTGTTGAATTCAAACAACTTCAGGTAATTTTATTTCAATTATTTTATTTATCTTTTTTAGTTGTGTTTTTTTTTCACTGTTCTGTACCTCTTATTTCTTGACTGTCTCTCTTTCTCTCGCTCCCCACTCTCTCAATACCTTTTTCCTCTCCTCTTCCCGCTTTGCTACCCTTCTCCCCTGTTTTCCATTTTGTCTCTGCTTCACCCATCCCTCACATATTTTGTCACAAAGCGCTGCCTTGAGCCTGGGTCATTCACGCCTCTTAATCTCCCTTTAATCTCTCCATGCACTGTCATTATCACCTTTGCATCTGGAGCCTTGACTCACCTTCTCTCAGCGTGGTGGAAATAGCTCCATAATACTCCCCCTTTGTTTTTATCTTTATCTTTAATCAGTTAGACTCGAAACGTCAGCTCTTTTCTCTCCTTGCAGATGGTGCCAGACCTGCTGAGATTTTCCAGCATTTTCTCTTTTGGTTTCAGATTCCAGCATCCGCAGTAATTTGCTTTTATTAATGGCTCTGTGATATTGCTGGTGATATGATAACTCCAGTGTCGATGCATGAGAGGTGAGCAAGCGAACGAATTGCCTCTGGAAGTCGTGTGACGAGTATTAACAGAGATCCAGGAAAATAACACGAACGAATCTTTGATTGAATTGAAGCCTGAACTCTGGTTCCCTTCCGAGACTGCCAGTTCTGCCTTTTTCTTGCACATATTTCATGTTTTGCATTTGTTGGCGAAAACAACTGAGACTGGTTGTTTTGCTGCCGACAACATCCACCAGTCATCACCTGTACGGCGATCAAGTCGTGCGTCTATCCCTGTCAAATGTTTTATTGCGCAGGTGGCGCTTCCGGCTTTGTGGAGCACGTCGCTTGGAAACACAGCAACCACACAAGCGCTGCGTGTGGTCAGTGTGGGGATCGAACCCACGACCTTGGCGTTATTAGCACCACGCTCTAACCAGCTGAGCTAACCGACCAACGCTGGCGGCTTGGCGAAAGCAAATGCCTATATTGCCGGTGCCCACAACCACGGCTGCTCTGCATTTTCTGCTTCTCATCGATCGCACGATAGTCTGAAGTATTTCCTTTCGTTGCAAAGCTTTTCAACATAAAAAAACATTTACTTTTCCGAACGCGCATACTCGAGTTAACCATTTGCTCTGATATCTAAAATTAAGCACAATGTCCGGACGCACGCAATTTCAATCGCAACGCCACCAGCTCAGCTGCAGCTTCTCACGTTGACAAATTTCGTCTGGAGAACCGTACCTTCAAGGATCGCTCACTGTTCTTCTGGATACTCACAGACCTTTGGAGTCAGGGTTATGTGCTGCTGATTAACTGCTACGAACCTTATGCCAAATGCATTGGAATTGTAATCTATCAGTGAGGTTCTTTCTGCTCCCGAACGACGCAGTTGCTTTGGTGTCAGCAACAGCTCAGAAGTCAATTGCACGTTTTGCTCAATGACTCATGTTGCTTATGCAATCTTCGTTTGACAGCAAGTTATCAGGCCTTCCTGCAGAGTTTTTCAGCGACAGGTCAGCTGCTAAAACGATTGCTTCAGACAGCATGCTACACCCTACATTTGAAAATGGAAAAGGTGCAAACGTTTACAGGCTGAACACTCGCTCACTATTTCGCCTGGCGCGTCAGAGGCTGGGAGCTGATCTTACGGAGGTTTTTCAATCATGAGGGGGATGAATCGGGTAAATAGACAAGTTCCTTTCGCTCAGGTGGGGCATTTCAGAACTAGAGGGTATAAATCTGGTGTGGGAGGGTGAGAATTCGAAAGGCAGTGAGGGGCAACGGCTGCACGCAGAGGGTGGTGCGTTTCTGGAATAACTTACCAGACCAGCTGGTGATGGATGGTATAATTCCAATACTGTTAAGGAATCTGGGCGTGTACTTGAATAGGAAGGGTTGAGAGAGAAATGGGTCAAGTGCATGCAATCGCGGCTGGATGAGTTGAGGATATCTGTTCGGAATGGACGAGTGCGACCGAAGACTGTGTTTTCAGTGCTGTCCACATCTAATGGCTCTATGATAGTGCAGGTGAAATGATAAAAAAGATGAATAAAAAAAAGAAGTAGAATTGTCTGAAGTTGTTGAATTCAAACAACTTCAGGTAATTTTATTTCAATTATTTTATTTATCTTTTTTAGTTGTGTTTTTTTTTTCACTGTTCTGTACCTCTTATTTCTTGACTGTCTCTCTTTCTCTCGCTCCCCACTCTCTCAATACCTTTTTCCTCTCCTCTTCCCGCTTTGCTACCCTTCTCCCCTGTTTTCCATTTTGTCTCTGCTTCACCCATCCCTCACATATTTTGTCACATAGCGCTGGCTTGAGCCTGGGTCATTCACGCCTCTTAATCTCCCTTTAATCTCTCCATGCACTGTCATTATCACCTTTGCATCTGGAGCCTTGACTCACCTTCTCTCAGCGTGGTGGAAATAGCTCCATAATACTCCCCTTTGTTTTTATCTTTATCTTTAATCAGTTAGACTCGAAACGTCAGCTCTTTTCTCTCCTTGCAGATGGTGCCAGACCTGCTGAGATTTTCCAGCATTTTCTCTTTTGGTTTCAGATTCCAGCATTCTCAGTAATTTGCTTTTATTAATGGCTCTGTGATATTGCTGGTGATATGATAACTCCAGTGTCGATGCATGAGAGGTGAGCAAGCGAACGAATTGCCTCTGGAAGTCGTGTGACGAGTATTAACAGAGATCCAGGAAAATAACACGAACGAATCTTTGATTGAATTGAAGCCTGAACTCTGGTCCCCTCCGAGACTGTGCCAGGTCTGCGTTTTTCCTGCGCATATTTCATGTTCTGCATTTGTTGGCGAAAACAACTGAGACTGGTTGTTTTGCTGCCGACAACATCCACCAGTACGGCGATAAAGTCGTGCGTCTATCCCTGTCAAATGTTTTATTGCGCAGGTGGCGCTTCCGGCTTTGTGGAGCACGTCGCTTGGAAACACAGCAACCAGTGTTGGTCAGTGAGGGGATCGAACCCACGACCTTGGCGTTATTAGCACCACGCTCTAACCAGCTGAGCTAACCGACCAACGCTGGCGGCTTGGCGAAAGCAAATGCCTATATTGCCGGTGCCCACAACCACGGCTGCTCTGCATTTTCTGCTTCTCATCGATCGCACGATAGTCTGAAGTATTTCCTTTCGTTGCAAAGCTTTTCAACATAAAAAAACATTTACTTTTCCGAACGCGCATACTCGAGTTAACCATTTGCTCTGATATCTAAAATTAAGCACAATGTCCGGACGCATGCAATCTCAATCGCAACGCCACCAGCTCAGCTGCAGCTTCTCACGTTGACAAATTTCGTCTGGAGAACCGTACCTTCAAGGATCGCTCACTGTTCTTCTGGATACTCACAGACCTTTGGAGTCAGGGTTATGTGCTGCTGATTAACTGCTACGAACCTTATGCCAAATGCATTGGAATTGTAATCTATCAGTGAGGTTCTTTCTGCTCCCGAACGACGCAGTTGCTTTGGTGTCAGCAACAGCTCAGAAGTCAATTGCACGTTTTGCTCAATGACTCATGTTGCTTATGCAATCTTCGTTTGACAGCAAGTTATCAGGCCTTCCTGCAGAGTTTGTCAGCGACAGGTCAGCTGCTAAAACGATTGCTTCAGACAGCATGCTACACCCTACATTTGAAAATGGAAAAGGTGCAAACGTTTACAGGCTGAACACTCGCTCACTATTTCGCCTGGCGCGTCAGAGGCTGGGAGCTGATCTTACGGAGGTTTTTCAATCATGAGGGGGATGAATCGGGTAAATAGACAAGTTCCTTTCGCTCAGGTGGTGCAGTTCAGAACTAGAGGGTATAAATCTGGTGTGGGAGGGTGAGAATTCGAAAGGCAGTGAGGGGCAACGGCTGCACGCAGAGGGTGGTGCGTTTCTGGAATAACTTACCAGACCAGCTGGTGATGGATGGTATAATTCCAATACTGTTAAGGAATCTGGGCGTGTACTTGAATAGGAAGGGTTGAGAGAGAAATGGGTCAAGTGCATGCAATCGCGGCTGGATGAGTTGAGGATATCTGTTCGGAATGGACGAGTGCGACCGAAGACTGTGTTTTCAGTGCTGTCCACATCTAATGGCTCTATGATAGTGCAGGTGAAATGATAAAAAAGATGAATAAAAAAAAGAAGTAGAATTGTCTGAAGTTGTTGAATTCAAACAACTTCAGGTAATTTTTTTTCAATTATTTTATTTATCTTTTTTAGTTGTGTTTTTTTTTTCACTGTTCTGTACCTCTTATTTCTTGACTGTCTCTCTTTCTCTCGCTCCCCACTCTCTCAATACCTTTTTGCTCTCCTCTTCCCGCTTTGCTACCCTTCTCCCCTGTTTTCCATTTTGTCTCTGCTTCACCCATCCCTCACATATTTTGTCACATAGCGCTGGCTTGAGCCTGGGTCATTCACGCCTCTTAATCTCCCTTTAATCTCTCCATGCACTGTCATTATCACCTTTGCATCTGGAGCCTTGACTCACCTTCTCTCAGCGTGGTGGAAATAGCTCCATAATACTCCCCCTTTGTTTTTATCTTTATCTTTAATCAGTTAGACTCGAAACGTCAGCTCTTTTCTCTCCTTGCAGATGGTGCCAGACCTGCTGAGATTTTCCAGCATTTTCTCTTTTGGTTTCAGATTCCAGCATCCGCAGTAATTTGCTTTTATTAATGGCTCTGTGATATTGCTGGTGATATGATAACTCCAGTGTCGATGCATGAGAGGTGAGCAAGCGAACGAATTGCCTCTGGAAGTCGTGTGACGAGTATTAACAGAGATCCAGGAAAATAACACGAACGAATCTTTGATTGAATGGAAGCATGAACTCTGGTTCCCCTCCGAGACTGTGCCAGGTCTGCCTTTTTCCTGCACATATTTCATGTTTTGCATTTGTTGGCGAAAACAACTGAGACTGGTTGTTTTGCTGCCGACAACATCCACCAGTCATCACTTGTACGGCGATCAAGTCGTGCGTCTATCCCTGTCAAATGTTTTATTGCGCAGGTGGCGCTTCCGGCTTTGTGTAGCACGTCGCTTGGAAACACAGCAACCACACAAGCGCTGCGTGTGGTCAGTGTGGGGATCGAACCCATGACCTTGGCGTTATTAGCACCACGCTCTAACCAGCTGAGCTAACCGACCAACGCTGGCGGCTCGGCGAAAGCGAATGCCTATATTGCCGGTGCCCACAACCACGGCTGCTCTGCATTTTCTGCTTCTCATCGATCGCACGATAGTCTGAAGTATTTCCTTTCGTTGCAAAGCTTTTCAACATAAAAAAACATTTACTTTTCCGAACGCGCATACTCGAGTTAACCATTTGCTCTGATATCTAAAATTAAGCACAATGTCCGGACGCATGCAATTTCAATCGCAACGCCACCAACTCAGCTGCAGCTTCTCACGTTGACAAATTTCGTCTGGAGAACCGTACCTTCAAGGATCGCTCACTGTTCTTCTGGATACTCACAGACCTTTGGAGTCAGGGTTATGTGCTGCTGATTAACTGCTACGAACCTTATGCCAAATGCATTGGAATTGTAATCTATCAGTGAGGTTCTTTCTGCTCCCGAACGACGCAGTTGCTTTGGTGTCAGCAACAGCTCAGAAGTCAATTGCACGTTTTGCTCAATGACTCATGTTGCTTATGCAATCTTCGTTTGACAGCAAGTTATCAGGACTTCCTGCAGAGTTTGTCAGCGACAGGTCAGCTGCTAAAACGATTGCTTCAGACAGCATGCTACACCCTACATTTGAAAATGGAAAAGGTGCAAACGTTTACAGGCTGAACACTCGCTCACTATTTCGCCTGGCGCGTCAGAGGCTGGGAGCTGACCTTACGGAGGTTTTTCAATCATGAGGGGGATGAATCGGGTAAATAGACAAGTTCCTTTCGCTCAGGTGGGGCATTTCAGAACTAGAGGGTATAAATCTGGTGTGGGAGGGTGAGAATTCGAAAGGCAGTGAGGGGCAACGGCTGCACGCAGAGGGTGGTGCGTTTCTGGAATAACTTACCAGACCAGCTGGTGATGGATGGTATAATTCCAATACTGTTAAGGAATCTGGGCGTGTACTTGAATAGGAAGGGTTGAGAGAGAAATGGGTCAAGTGCATGCAATCGCGGCTGGATGAGTTGAGGATATCTGTTCGGAATGGACGAGTGCGACCGAAGACTGTGTTTTCAGTGCTGTCCACATCTATTGGCTCTATGATAGTGCAGGTGAAATGATAAAAAAGATGAATAAAAAAAAGAAGTAAAATTGTCTGAAGTTGTTGAATTCAAACAACTTCAGGTAATTTTATTTCAATTATTTTATTTATCTTTTTTAGTTGTGTTTTTTTTTCACTGTTCTGTACCTCTTATTTCTTGACTGTCTCTCTTTCTCTCGCTCCCCACTCTCTCAATACCTTTTTGCTCTCCTCTTCCCGCTTTGCTACCCTTCTCCCCTGTTTTCCATTTTGTCTCTGCTTCACCCATCCCTCACATATTTTGTCACATAGCGCTGGCTTGAGCCTGGGTCATTCACGCCTCTTAATCTCCCTTTAATCTCTCCATGCACTGTCATTATCACCTTTGCATCTGGAGCCTTGACTCACCTTCTCTCAGCGTGGTGGAAATAGCTCCATAATACTCCCCCTTTGTTTTTATCTTTATCTTTAATCAGTTAGACTCGAAACGTCAGCTCTTTTCTCTCCTTGCAGATGGTGCCAGACCTGCTGAGATTTTCCAGCATTTTCTCTTTTGGTTTCAGATTCCAGCATCCTCAGTAATTTGCTTTTATTAATGGCTCTGTGATATTGCTGGTGATATGATAACTCCAGTGTCGATGCATGAGAGGTGAGCAAGCGAACGAATTGCCTCTGGAAGTCGTGTGACGAGTATTAACAGAGATCCAGGAAAATAACACGAACGAATCTTTGATTGAATGGAAGCATGAACTCTGGTTCCCCTCCGAGACTGTGCCAGGTCTGCCTTTTTCCTGCACATATTTCATGTTTTGCATTTGTTGGCGAAAACAACTGAGACTGGTTGTTTTGCTGCCGACAACATCCACCAGTCATCACTTGTACGGCGATCAAGTCGTGCGTCTATCCCTGTCAAATGTTTTATTGCGCAGGTGGCGCTTCCGGCTTTGTGGAGCACGTCGCTTGGAAACACAACAACCACACAAGCGCTGCGTGTGGTCAGTGTGGGGATCGAACCCACGACCTTGGCGTTATTAGCACCACGCTCTAACCAGCTGAGCTAACCGACCAACGCTGGCGGCTTGGCGAAAGCAAATGCCTATATTGCCGGTGCCCACAACCACGGCTGCTCTGCATTTTCTGCTTCTCATCGATCGCACGATAGTCTGAAGTATTTCCTTTCGTTGCAAAGCTTTTCAACATAAAAAAACATTTACTTTTCCGAACGCGCATACTCGAGTTAACCATTTGCTCTGATATCTAAAATTAAGCACAATGTCCGGACGCATGCAATTTCAATCGCAACGCCACCAGCTCAGCTGCAGCTTCTCACGTTGACAAATTTCGTCTGGAGAACCGTACCTTCAAGGATCGCTCACTGTTCTTCTGGATACTCACAGACCTTTGGAGTCAGGGTTATGTGCTGCTGATTAACTGCTACGAACCTTATGCCAAATGCATTGGAATTGTAATCTATCAGTGAGGTTCTTTCTGCTCCCGAACGACGCAGTTGCTTTGGTGTCAGCAACAGCTCAGAAGTCAATTGCACGTTTTGCTCAATGACTCATGTTGCTTATGCAATCTTCGTTTGACAGCAAGTTATCAGGCCTTCCTGCAGAGTTTGTCAGCGACAGGTCAGCTGCTAAAACGATTGCTTCAGACAGCATGCTACACCCTACATTTGAAAATGGAAAAGGTGCAAACGTTTACAGGCTGAACACTCGCTCACTATTTCGCCTGGCGCGTCAGAGGCTGGGAGCTGATCTTACGGAGGTTTTTCAATCATGAGGGGGATGAATCGGGTAAATAGACAAGTTCCTTTCGCTCAGGTGGGGCATTTCAGAACTAGAGGGTATAAATCTGGTGTGGGAGGGTGAGAATTCGAAAGGCAGTGAGGGGCAACGGCTGCACGCAGAGGGTGGTGCGTTTCTGGAATAACTTACCAGACCAGCTGGTGATGGATGGTATAATTCCAATACTGTTAAGGAATCTGGGCGTGTACTTGAATAGGAAGGGTTGAGAGAGAAATGGGTCAAGTGCATGCAATCGCGGCTGGATGAGTTGAGGATATCTGTTCGGAATGGACGAGTGCGACCGAAGACTGTGTTTTCAGTGCTGTCCACATCTAATGGCTCTATGATAGTGCAGGTGAAATGATAAAAAAGATGAATAAAAAAAAGAAGTAGAATTGTCTGAAGTTGTTGAATTCAAACAACTTCAGGTAATTTTATTTCAATTATTTTATTTATCTTTTTTAGTTGTGTTTTTTTTTTCACTGTTCTGTACCTCTTATTTCTTGACTGTCTCTCTTTCTCTCGCTCCCCACTCTCTCAATACCTTTTTCCTCTCCTCTTCCCGCTTTGCTACCCTTCTCCCCTGTTTTCCATTTTGTCTCTGCTTCACCCATCCCTCACATATTTTGTCACATAGCGCTGGCTTGAGCCTGGGTCATTCACGCCTCTTAATCTCCCTTTAATCTCTCCATGCACTGTCATTATCACCTTTGCATCTGGAGCCTTGACTCACCTTCTCTCAGCGTGGTGGAAATAGCTCCATAAGACTCCCCCTTTGTTTTTATCTTTATCTTTAATCAGTTAGACTCGAAACGTCAGCTCTTTTCTCTCCTTGCAGATGGTGCCAGACCTGCTGAGATTTTCCAGCATTTTCTCTTTTGGTTTCAGATTCCAGCATCCTCAGTAATTTGCTTTTATTAATGGCTCTGTGATATTGCTGGTGATATGATAACTCCAGTGTCGATGCATGAGAGGTGAGCAAGCGAACGAATTGCCTCTGGAAGTCGTGTGACGAGTATTAACAGAGATCCAGGAAAATAACACGAACGAATCTTTGATTGAATGGAAGCATGAACTCTGGTTCCCCTCCGAGACTGTGCCAGGTCTGCCTTTTTCCTGCACATATTTCATGTTTTGCATTTGTTGGCGAAAGCAACTGAGACTGGTTGTTTTGCTGCCGACAACATCCACCAGTCATCACTTGCACGGCGATCAAGTCGTGCGTCTATCCCTGTCAAATGTTTTATTGCGCAGGTGGCGCTTCCGGCTTTGTGGAGCACGTCGCTTGGAAACACAGCAACCACACAAGCGCTGCGTGTGGTCAGTGTGGGGATCGAACCCACGACCTGGGCGTTATTAGCACCACGCTCTAACCAACAGAGCTAACCGACCAACGCTGGCGACATGGCGAAAGCAAATGCCTATATTGCCGGTGCCCACAACCACGGCTGCTCTGCATTTTCTGCTTCTCATCGATCGCACGATAGTCTGAAGTATTTCCTTTCGTTGCAAAGCTTTTCAACATAAAAAAACATTTACTTTTCCGAACGCGCATACTCGAGTTAACCATTTGCTCTGATATCTAAAATTAAGCACAATGTCCGGACGCATGCAATTTCAATCGCAACGCCACCAGCTCAGCTGCAGCTTCTCACGTTGACAAATTTCGTCTGGAGAACCGTACCTTCAAGGATCGCTCACTGTTCTTCTGGATACTCACAGACCTTTGGAGTCAGGGTTATGTGCTGCTGATTAACTGCTACGAACCTTATGCCAAATGCATTGGAATTGTAATCTATCAGTGAGGTTCTTTCTGCTCCCGAACGACGCAGTTGCTTTGGTGTCAGCAACAGCTCAGAAGTCAATTGCACGTTTTGCTCAATGACTCATGTTGCTTATGCAATCTTCGTTTGACAGCAAGTTATCAGGCCTTCCTGCAGAGTTTGTCAGCGACAGGTCAGCTGCTAAAACGATTGCTTCAGACAGCATGCTACACCCTACATTTGAAAATGGAAAAGGTGCAAACGTTTACAGGCTGAACACTCGCTCACTATTTCGCCTGGCGCGTCAGAGGCTGGGAGCTGATCTTACGGAGGTTTTTCAATCATGAGGGGGATGAATCGGGTAAATAGACAAGTTCCTTTCGCTCAGGTGGGGCATTTCAGAACTAGAGGGTATAAATCTGGTGTGGGAGGGTGAGAATTCGAAAGGCAGTGAGGGGCAACGGCTGCACGCAGAGGGTGGTGCGTTTCTGGAATAACTTACCAGACCAGCTGGTGATGGATGGTATAATTCCAATACTGTTAAGGAATCTGGGCGTGTACTTGAATAGGAAGGGTTGAGAGAGAAATGGGTCAAGTGCATGCAATCGCGGCTGGATGAGTTGAGGATATCTGTTCGGAATGGACGAGTGCGACCGAAGACTGTGTTTTCAGTGCTGTCCACATCTAATGGCTCTATGATAGTGCAGGTGAAATGATAAAAAAGATGAATAAAAAAAAGAAGTAGAATTGTCTGAAGTTGTTGAATTCAAACAACTTCAGGTAATTTTATTTCAATTATTTTATTTATCTTTTTTAGTTGTGTTTTTTTTTTCACTGTTCTGTACCTCTTATTTCTTGACTGTCTCTCTTTCTCTCGCTCCCCACTCTCTCAATACCTTTTTCCTCTCCTCTTCCCGCTTTGCTACCCTTCTCCCCTGTTTTCCATTTTGTCTCTGCTTCACCCATCCCTCACATATTTTGTCACATAGCGCTGGCTTGAGCCTGGGTCATTCACGCCTCTTAATCTCCCTTTAATCTCTCCATGCACTGTCATTATCACCTTTGCATCTGGAGCCTTGACTCACCTTCTCTCAGCGTGGTGGAAATAGCTCCATAATACTCCCCCTTTGTTTTTATCTTTATCTTTAATCAGTTAGACTCGAAACGTCAGCTCTTTTCTCTCCTTGCAGATGGTGCCAGACCTGCAGAGATTTTCCAGCATTTTCTCTTTTGGTTTCAGATTCCAGCAACCTCAGTAATTTGCTTTTATTAATGGCTCTGTGATATTGCTGGTGATATGATAACTCCAGTGTCGATGCATGAGAGGTGAGCAAGCGAACGAATTGCCTCTGGAAGTCGTGTGACGAGTATTAACAGAGATCCAGGAAAATAACACGAACGAATCTTTGATTGAATGGAAGCATGAACTCTGGTTCCCCTCCGAGACTGTGCCAGGTCTGCCTTTTTCCTGCACATATTTCATGTTTTGCATTTGTTGGCGAAAACAACTGAGACTGGTTGTTTTGCTGCCGACAACATCCACCAGTCATCACCTGTACGGCGATCAAGTCGTGCGTCTATCGCGGTCAAATGTTTTATTGCGCAGGTGGCGCTTCCGGCTTTGTGGAGCACGTCGCTTGGAAACACAGCAACCACACAAGCGCTGCGTGTGGTCAGTGTGGGGATCGAACCCACGACCTTGGCGTTATTAGCACCACGCTCTAACCAGCTGAGCTAACCGACCAACGCTGGCGGCTTGGCGAAAGCAAATGCCTATATTGCCGGTGCCCACAACCACGGCTGCTCTGCATTTTCTGCTTCTCATCGATCGCACGATAGTCTGAAGTATTTCCTTTCGTTGCAAAGCTTTTCAACATAAAAAAACATTTACTTTTCCGAACGCGCATACTCGAGTTAACCATTTGCTCTGATATCTAAAATTAAGCACAATGTCCGGACGCATGCAATTTCAATCGCAACGCCACCAGCTCAGCTGCAGCTTCTCACGTTGACAAATTTCGTCTGGAGAACCGTACCTTCAAGGATCGCTCACTGTTCTTCTGGATACTCACAGACCTTTGGAGTCAGGGTTATGTGCTGCTGATTAACTGCTACGAACCTTATGCCAAATGCATTGGAATTGTAATCTATCAGTGAGGTTCTTTCTGCTCCCGAACGACGCAGTTGCTTTGGTGTCAGCAACAGCTCAGAAGTCAATTGCACGTTTTGCTCAATGACTCATGTTGCTTATGCAATCTTCGTTTGACAGCAAGTTATCAGGCCTTCCTGCAGAGTTTGTCAGCGACAGGTCAGCTGCTAAAACGATTGCTTCAGACAGCATGCTACACCCTACATTTGAAAATGGAAAAGGTGCAAACGTTTACAGGCTGAACACTCGCTCACTATTTCGCCTGGCGCGTCAGAGGCTGGGAGCTGATCTTACGGAGGTTTTTCAATCATGAGGGGGATGAATCGGGTAAATAGACAAGTTCCTTTCGCTCAGGTGGGGCATTTCAGAACTAGAGGGTATAAATCTGGTGTGGGAGGGTGAGAATTCGAAAGGCAGTGAGGGGCAACGGCTGCACGCAGAGGGTGGTGCGTTTCTGGAATAACTTACCAGACCAGCTGGTGATGGATGGTATAATTCCAATACTGTTAAGGAATCTGGGCGTGTACTTGAATAGGAAGGGTTGAGAGAGAAATGGGTCAAGTGCATGCAATCGCGGCTGGATCAGTTGAGGATATCTGTTCGGAATGGACGAGTGCGACCGAAGACTGTGTTTTCAGTGCTGTCCACATCTAATGGCTCTATGATAGTGCAGGTGAAATGATAAAAAAGATGAATAAAAAAAAGAAGTAGAATTGTCTGAAGTTGTTGAATTCAAACAACTTCTGGTAATTTTATTTCAATTATTTTATTTATCTTTTTTAGTTGTGTTTTTTTTTTCACTGTTCTGTACCTCTTATTTCTTGACTGTCTCTCTTTCTCTCGCTCCCCACTCTCTCAATACCTTTTTGCTCTCCTCTTCCCGCTTTGCTACCCTTCTCCCCTGTTTTCCATTTTGTCTCTGCTTCACCCATCCCTCACATATTTTGTCACATAGCGCTGGCTTGAGCCTGGGTCATTCACGCCTCTTAATCTCCCTTTAATCTCTCCATGCACTGTCATTATCACCTTTGCATCTGGAGCCTTGACTCACCTTCTCTCAGCGTGGTGGAAATAGCTCCATAATACTCCCCCTTTGTTTTTATCTTTATCTTTAATCAGTTAGACTCGAAACGTCAGCTCTTTTCTCTCCTTGCAGATGGTGCCAGACCTGCTGAGATTTTCCAGCATTTTCTCTTTTGGTTTCAGATTCCAGCATCCTCAGTAATTTGCTTTTATTAATGGCTCTGTGATATTGCTGGTGATATGATAACTCCAGTGTCGATGCATGAGAGGTGAGCAAGCGAACGAATTGCCTCTGGAAGTCGTGTGACGAGTATTAACAGAGATCCAGGAAAATAACACGAACGAATCTTTGATTGAATGGAAGCATGAACTCTGGTTCCCCTCCGAGACTGTGCCAGGTCTGCCTTTTTCCTGCACATATTTCATGTTTTGCATTTGTTGGCGAAAACAACTGAGACTGGTTGTTTTGCTGCCGACAACATCCACCAGTCATCACTTGTACGGCGATCAAGTCGTGCGTCTATCCCGGTCAAATGTTTTATTGCGCAGGTGGCGCTTCCGGCTTTGTGGAGCACGTCGCAGGAAACACAGCAACAGTGTGGTCAGTGTGGGGATCGAACCCACGACCTTGGCGTTATTAGCACCACGCTCTAACCAGCTGAGCTAACCGACCAACGCTGGCGGCTTGGCGAAAGCAAATGCCTATATTGCCGGTGCCCACAACCACGGCTGCTCTGCATTTTCTGCTTCTCATCGATCGCATGATAGTCTGAAGTATTTCCTTTCGTTGCAAAGCTTTTCAACATAAAAAAACATTTACTTTTCCGAACGCGCATACTCGAGTTAACCATTTGCTCTGATATCTAAAATTAAGCACAATGTCCGGACGCATGCAATTTCAATCGCAACGCCACCAGCTCAGCTGCAGCTTCTCACGTTGACAAATTTCGTCTGGAGAACCGTACCTTCAAGGATCGCTCACTGTTCTTCTGGATACTCACAGACCTTTGGAGTCAGGGTTATGTGCTGCTGATTAACTGCTACGAACCTTATGCCAAATGCATTGGAATTGTAATCTATCAGTGAGGTTCTTTCTGCTCCCGAACGACGCAGTTGCTTTGGTGTCAGCAACAGCTCAGAAGTCAATTGCACGTTTTGCTCAATGACTCATGTTGCTTATGCAATCTTCGTTTGACAGCAAGTTATCAGGCCTTCCTGCAGAGTTTGTCAGCGACAGGTCAGCTGCTAAAACGATTGCTTCAGACAGCATGCTACACCCTACATTTGAAAATGGAAAAGGTGCAAACGTTTACAGGCTGAACACTCGCTCACTATTTCGCCTGGCGCGTCAGAGGCTGGGAGCTGATCTTACGGAGGTTTTTCAATCATGAGGGGGATGAATCGGGTAAATAGACAAGTTCCTTTCGCTCAGGTGGGGCATTTCAGAACTAGAGGGTATAAATCTGGTGTGGGAGGGTGAGAATTCGAAAGGCAGTGAGGGGCAACGGCTGCACGCAGAGGGTGGTGCGTTTCTGGAATAACTTACCAGACCAGCTGGTGATGGATGGTATAATTCCAATACTGTTAAGGAATCTGGGCGTGTACTTGAATAGGAAGGGTTGAGAGAGAAATGGGTCAAGTGCATGCAATCGCGGCTGGATCAGTTGAGGATATCTGTTCGGAATGGACGAGTGCGACCGAAGACTGTGTTTTCAGTGCTGTCCACATCTAATGGCTCTATGATAGTGCAGGTGAAATGATAAAAAAGATGAATAAAAAAAAGAAGTAGAATTGTCTGAAGTTGTTGAATTCAAACAAATTCAGGTAATTTTATTTCAATTATTTTATTTATCTTTTTTAGTTGTGTTTTTTTTTTCACTGTTCTGTACCTCTTATTTCTTGACTGTCTCTCTTTCTCTCGCTCCCCACTCTCTCAATACCTTTTTGCTCTCCTCTTCCCGCTTTGCTACCCTTCTCCCCTGTTTTCCATTTTGTCTCTGCTTCACCCATCCCTCACATATTTTGTCACATAGCGCTGGCTTGAGCCTGGGTCATTCACGCCTCTTAATCTCCCTTTAATCTCTCCATGCACTGTCATTATCACCTTTGCATCTGGAGCCTTGACTCACCTTCTCTCAGCGTGGTGGAAATAGCTCCATAATACTCCCCCTTTGTTTTTATCTTTATCTTTAATCAGTTAGACTCGAAACGTCAGCTCTTTTCTCTCCTTGCAGATGGTGCCAGACCTGCTGAGATTTTCCAGCATTTTCTCTTTTGGTTTCAGATTCCAGCATCCTCAGTAATTTGCTTTTATTAATGGCTCTGTGATATTGCTGGTGATATGATAACTCCAGTGTCGATGCATGAGAGGTGAGCAAGCGAACGAATTGCCTCTGGAAGTCGTGTGACGAGTATTAACAGAGATCCAGGAAAATAACACGAACGAATCTTTGATTGAATGGAAGCATGAACTCTGGTTCCCCTCCGAGACTGTGCCAGGTCTGCCTTTTTCCTGCACATATTTCATGTTTTGCGTTTGTTGGCGAAAACAACTGAGACTGGTTGTTTTGCTGCCGACAACATCCACCAGTCATCACTTGTACGGCGATCAAGTCGTGCGTCTATCCCGGTCAAATGTTTTATTGCGCAGGTGGCGCTTCCGGCTTTGTGGAGCACGTCGCTTGGAAACACAGCAACCACACAAGCGCTGCGTGTGGTCAGTGTGGGGATCGAACCCACGACCTTGGCGCTATTAGCACCACGCTCTAACCAGCTGTGCTAACCGACGAACGCTGGCGGCTTGGCGAAAGCAAATGCCTATATTGCCGGTGCCCACAACCACGGCTGCTCTGCATTTTCTGCTTCTCATCGATCGCACGATAGTCTGAAGTATTTCCTTTCGTTGCAAAGCTTTTCAACATAAAAAAACATTTACTTTTCCGAACGCGCATACTCGAGTTAACCATTTGCTCTGATATCTAAAATTAAGCACAATGTCCGGACGCATGCAATTTCAATCGCAACGCCACCAGCTCAGCTGCAGCTTCTCACGTTGACAAATTTCGTCTGGAGAACCGTACCTTCAAGGATCGCTCACTGTTCTTCTGGATACTCACAGACCTTTGGAGTCAGGGTTATGTGCTGCTGATTAACTGCTACGAACCTTATGCCAAATGCATTGGAATTGTAATCTATCAGTGAGGTTCTTTCTGCTCCCGAACGACGCAGTTGCTTTGGTGTCAGCAACAGCTCAGAAGTCAATTGCACGTTTTGCTCAATGACTCATGTTGCTTATGCAATCTTCGTTTGACAGCAAGTTATCAGGCCTTCCTGCAGAGTTTGTCAGCGACAGGTCAGCTGCTAAAACGATTGCTTCAGACAGCATGCTACACCCTACATTTGAAAATGGAAAAGGTGCAAACGTTTACAGGCTGAACACTCGCTCACTATTTCGCCTGGCGCGTCAGAGGCTGGGAGCTGATCTTACGGAGGTTTTTCAATCATGAGGGGGATGAATCGGGTAAATAGACAAGTTCCTTTCGCTCAGGTGGGGCATTTCAGAACTAGAGGGTATAAATCTGGTGTGGGAGGGTGAGAATTCGAAAGGCAGTGAGGGGCAACGGCTGCACGCAGAGGGTGGTGCGTTTCTGGAATAACTTACCAGACCAGCTGGTGATGGATGGTATAATTCCAATACTGTTAAGGAATCTGGGCGTGTACTTGAATAGGAAGGGTTGAGAGAGAAATGGGTCAAGTGCATGCAATCGCGGCTGGATCAGTTGAGGATATCTGTTCGGAATGGACGAGTGCGACCGAAGACTGTGTTTTCAGTGCTGTCCACATCTAATGGCTGTATGATAGTGCAGGTGAAATGATAAAAACGATGAATAAAAAAAAGAAGTAGAATTGTCTGAAGTTGTTGAATTCAAACAACTTCAGGTAATTTTATTTCAATTATTTTATTTATCTTTTTTAGTTGTGTTTTTTTTTCACTGTTCTGTACCTCTTATTTCTTGACTGTCTCTCTTTCTCTCGCTCCCCACTCTCTCAATACCTTTTTGCTCTCCTCTTCCCGCTTTGCTACCCTTCTCCCCTGTTTTCCATTTTGTCTCTGCTTCACCCATCCCTCACATATTTTGTCACATAGCGCTGGCTTGAGCCTGGGTCATTCACGCCTCTTAATCTCCCTTTAATCTCTCCATGCACTGTCATTATCACCTTTGCATCTGGAGCCTTGACTCACCTTCTCTCAGCGTGGTGGAAATAGCTCCATAATACTCCCCCTTTGTTTTTATCTTTATCTTTAATCAGTTAGACTCGAAACGTCAGCTCTTTTCTCTCCTTGCAGATGGTGCCAGACCTGCTGAGATTTTCCAGCATTTTCTCTTTTGGTTTCAGATTCCAGCATCCGCAGTAATTTGCTTTTATTAATGGCTCTGTGATATTGCTGGTGATATGATAACTCCAGTGTCGATGCATGAGAGGTGAGCAAGCGAACGAATTGCCTCTGGAAGTCGTGTGACGAGTATTAACAGAGATCCAGGAAAATAACACGAACGAATCTTTGATTGAATTGAAGCATGAACTCTGGTTCCCCTCCGAGACTGTGCCAGGTCTGCCTTTTTCCTGCACATATTTCATGTTTTGCATTTGTTGGCGAAAACAACAGAGACTGGTTGTTTTGCTGCCGACAACATCCACCAGTCATCACTTGTACGGCGATCAAGTCGTGCGTCTATCCCTGTCAAATGTTTTATTGCGCAGGTGGCGCTTCCGGCTTGGTGGAGCACGTCGCTTGGAAACACAGCAACCACACAAGCGCTGCGTGTGGTCAGTGTGGGGATCGAACCCACGACCTTGGCGTTATTAGCACCACGCTCTAACCAGCTGAGCTAACCGACCAACGCTGGCGGCTTGGCGAAAGCAAATGCCTATATTGCCGGTGCCCACAACCACGGCTGCTCTGCATTTTCTGCTTCTCATCGATCGCACGATAGTCTGAAGTATTTCCTTTCGTTGCAAAGCTTTTCAACATAAAAAAACATTTACTTTTCCGAACGCGCATACTCGAGTTAACCATTTGCTCTGATATCTAAAATTAAGCACAATGTCCGGACGCATGCAATTTCAATCGCAACGCCACCAGCTCAGCTGCAGCTTCTCACGTTGACAAATTTCGTCTGGAGAACCGTACCTTCAAGGATCGCTCACTGTTCTTCTGGATACTCACAGACCTTTGGAGTCAGGGTTATGTGCTGCTGATTAACTGCTACGAACCTTATGCCAAATGCATTGGAATTGTAATCTATCAGTGAGGTTCTTTCTGCTCCCGAACGACGCAGTTGCTTTGGTGTCAGCAACAGCTCAGAAGTCAATTGCACGTTTTGCTCAATGACTCATGTTGCTTATGCAATCTTTGTTTGACAGCAAGTTATCAGGCCTTCCTGCAGAGTTGGTCAGCGACAGGTCAGCTGCTAAAACGATTGCTTCAGACAGCATGCTACACCCTACATTTGAAAATGGAAAAGGTGCAAACGTTTACAGGCTGAACACTCGCTCACTATTTCGCCTGGCGCGTCAGAGGCTGGGAGCTGATCTTACGGAGGTTTTTCAATCATGAGGGGGATGAATCGGGTAAATAGACAAGTTCCTTTCGCTCAGGTGGGGCATTTCAGAACTAGAGGGTATAAATCTGGTGTGGGAGGGTGAGAATTCGAAAGGCAGTGAGGGGCAACGGCTGCACGCAGAGGGTGGTGCGTTTCTGGAATAACTTACCAGACCAGCTGGTGATGGATGGTATAATTCCAATACTGTTAAGGAATCTGGGCGTGTACTTGAATAGGAAGGGTTGAGAGAGAAATGGGTCAAGTGCATGCAATCGCGGCTGGATGAGTTGAGGATATCTGTTCGGAATGGACGAGTGCGACCGAAGACTGTGTTTTCAGTGCTGTCCACATCTAATGGCTCTATGATAGTGCAGGTGAAATGATAAAAAAGATGAATAAAAAAAAGAAGTAGAATTGTCTGAAGTTGTTGAATTCAAACAAATTCAGGTAATTTTATTTCAATTATTTTATTTATCTTTTTTAGTTGTGTTTTTTTTTTCACTGTTCTGTACCTCTTATTTCTTGACTGTCTCTCTTTCTCTCGCTCCCCACTCTCTCAATAGCTTTTTGCTCTCCTCTTCCCGCTTTGCTACCCTTCTCCCCTGTTTTCCATTTTGTCTCTGCTTCACCCATCCCTCACATATTTTGTCACATAGCGCTGGCTTGAGCCTGGGTCATTCACGCCTCTTAATCTCCCTTTAATCTCTCCATGCACTGTCATTATCACCTTTGCATCTGGAGCCTTGACTCACCTTCTCTCAGCGTGGTGGAAATAGCTCCATAATACTCCCCCTTTGTTTTTATCTTTATCTTTAATCAGTTAGACTCGAAACGTCAGCTCTTTTCTCTCCTTGCAGATGGTGCCAGACCTGCTGAGATTTTCCAGCATTTTCTCTTTTGGTTTCAGATTCCAGCATCCTCAGTAATTTGCTTTTATTAATGGCTCTGTGATATTGCTGGTGATATGATAACTCCAGTGTCGATGCATGAGAGGTGAGCAAGCGAACGAATTGCCTCTGGAAGTCGTGTGACGAGTATTAACAGAGATCCAGGAAAATAACACGAACGAATCTTTGATTGAATGGAAGCATGAACTCTGGTTCCCCTCCGAGACTGTGCCAGGTCTGCCTTTTTCCTGCACATATTTCATGTTTTGCATTTGTTGGCGAAAACAACTGAGACTGGTTGTTTTGCTGCCGACAACATCCACCAGTCATCACTTGTACGGCGATCAAGTCGTGCGTCTATCCCTGTCAAATGTTTTATTGCGCAGGTGGCGCTTCCGGCTTTGTGGAGCACGTCGCAGGAAACACAGCTTCAGTGTGGTCAGTGTGGGGATCGAACCCACGACCTTGGCGTTATTAGCACCACGCTCTAACCAGCTGAGCTAACCGACCAACGCTGGCGGCTTGGCGAAAGCAAATGCCTATATTGCCGGTGCCCACAACCACGGCTGCTCTGCATTTTCTGCTTCTCATCGATCGCATGATAGTCTGAAGTATTTCCTTTCGTTGCAAAGCTTTTCAACATAAAAAAACATTTACTTTTCCGAACGCGCATACTCGAGTTAACCATTTGCTCTGATATCTAAAATTAAGCACAATGTCCGGACGCATGCAATTTCAATCGCAACGCCACCAGCTCAGCTGCAGCTTCTCACGTTGACAAATTTCGTCTGGAGAACCGTACCTTCAAGGATCGCTCACTGTTCTTCTGGATACTCACAGACCTTTGGAGTCAGGGTTATGTGCTGCTGATTAACTGCTACGAACCTTATGCCAAATGCATTGGAATTGTAATCTATCAGTGAGGTTCTTTCTGCTCCCGAACGACGCAGTTGCTTTGGTGTCAGCAACAGCTCAGAAGTCAATTGCACGTTTTGCTCAATGACTCATGTTGCTTATGCAATCTTCGTTTGACAGCAAGTTATCAGGCCTTCCTGCAGAGTTTGTCAGCGACAGGTCAGCTGCTAAAACGATTGCTTCAGACAGCATGCTACACCCTACATTTGAAAATGGAAAAGGTGCAAACGTTTACAGGCTGAACACTCGCTCACTATTTCGCCTGGCGCGTCAGAGGCTGGGAGCTGATCTTACGGAGGTTTTTCAATCATGAGGGGGATGAATCGGGTAAATAGACAAGTTCCTTTCGCTCAGGTGGGGCATTTCAGAACTAGAGGGTATAAATCTGGTGTGGGAGGGTGAGAATTCGAAAGGCAGTGAGGGGCAACGGCTGCACGCAGAGGGTGGTGCGTTTCTGGAATAACTTACCAGACCAGCTGGTGATGGATGGTATAATTCCAATACTGTTAAGGAATCTGGGCGTGTACTTGAATAGGAAGGGTTGAGAGAGAAATGGGTCAAGTGCATGCAATCGCGGCTGGATCAGTTGAGGATATCTGTTCGGAATGGACGAGTGCGACCGAAGACTGTGTTTTCAGTGCTGTCCACATCTAATGGCTCTATGATAGTGCAGGTGAAATGATAAAAAAGATGAATAAAAAAAAGAAGTAGAATTGTCTGAAGTTGTTGAATTCAAACAAATTCAGGTAATTTTATTTCAATTATTTTATTTATCTTTTTTAGTTGTGTTTTTTTTTTCACTGTTCTGTACCTCTTATTTCTTGACTGTCTCTCTTTCTCTCGCTCCCCACTCTCTCAATACCTTTTTGCTCTCCTCTGCCCGCTTTGCTACCCTTCTCCCCTGTTTTCCATTTTGTCTCTGCTTCACCCATCCCTCACATATTTTGTCACATAGCGCTGGCTTGAGCCTGGGTCATTCACGCCTCTTAATCTCCCTTTAATCTCTCCATGCACTGTCATTATCACCTTTGCATCTGGAGCCTTGACTCACCTTCTCTCAGCGTGGTGGAAATAGCTCCATAATACTCCCCCTTTGTTTTTATCTTTATCTTTAATCAGTTAGACTCGAAACGTCAGCTCTTTTCTCTCCTTGCAGATGGTGCCAGACCTGCTGAGATTTTCCAGCATTTTCTCTTTTGGTTTCAGATTCCAGCATCCTCAGTAATTTGCTTTTATTAATGGCTCTGTGATATTGCTGGTGATATGATAACTCCAGTGTCGATGCATGAGAGGTGAGCAAGCGAACGAATTGCCTCTGGAAGTCGTGTGACGAGTATTAACAGAGATCCAGGAAAATAACACGAACGAATCTTTGATTGAATGGAAGCATGAACTCTGGTTCCCCTCCGAGACTGTGCCAGGTCTGCCTTTTTCCTGCACATATTTCATGTTTTGCGTTTGTTGGCGAAAACAACTGAGACTGGTTGTTTTGCTGCCGACAACATCCACCAGTCATCACTTGTACGGCGATCAAGTCGTGCGTCTATCCCGGTCAAATGTTTTATTGCGCAGGTGGCGCTTCCGGCTTTGTGGAGCACGTCGCTTGGAAACACAGCAACCACACAAGCGCTGCGTGTGGTCAGTGTGGGGATCGAACCCACGACCTTGGCGCTTTTAGCACCACGCTCTAACCAGCTGTGCTAACCGACGAACGCTGGCGGCTTGGCGAAAGCAAATGCCTATATTGCCGGTGCCCACAACCACGGCTGCTCTGCATTTTCTGCTTCTCATCGATCGCACGATGGTCTGAAGTATTTCCTTTCGTTGCAAAGCTTTTCAACATAAAAAAACATTTACTTTTCCGAACGCGCATACTCGAGTTAACCATTTGCTCTGATATCTAAAATTAAGCACAATGTCCGGACGCATGCAATTTCAATCGCAACGCCACCAGCTCAGCTGCAGCTTCTCACGTTGACAAATTTCGTCTGGAGAACCGTACCTTCAAGGATCGCTCACTGTTCTTCTGGATACTCACAGACCTTTGGAGTCAGGGTTATGTGCTGCTGATTAACTGCTACGAACCTTATGCCAAATGCATTGGAATTGTAATCTATCAGTGAGGTTCTTTCTGCTCCCGAACGACGCAGTTGCTTTGGTGTCAGCAACAGCTCAGAAGTCAATTGCACGTTTTGCTCAATGACTCATGTTGCTTATGCAATCTTCGTTTGACAGCAAGTTATCAGGCCTTCCTGCAGAGTTGGTCAGCGACAGGTCAGCTGCTAAAACGATTGCTTCAGACAGCATGCTACACCCTACATTTGAAAATGGAAAAGGTGCAAACGTTTACAGGCTGAACACTCGCTCACTATTTCGCCTGGCGCGTCAGAGGCTGGGAGCTGATCTTACGGAGGTTTTTCAATCATGAGGGGGATGAATCGGGTAAATAGACAAGTTCCTTTCGCTCAGGTGGGGCATTTCAGAACTAGAGGGTATAAATCTGGTGTGGGAGGGTGAGAATTCGAAAGGCAGTGAGGGGCAACGGCTGCACGCAGAGGGTGGTGCGTTTCTGGAATAACTTACCAGACCAGCTGGTGATGGATGGTATAATTCCAATACTGTTAAGGAATCTGGGCGTGTACTTGAATAGGAAGGGTTGAGAGAGAAATGGGTCAAGTGCATGCAATCGCGGCTGGATCAGTTGAGGATATCTGTTCGGAATGGACGAGTGCGACCGAAGACTGTGTTTTCAGTGCTGTCCACATCTAATGGCTCTATGATAGTGCAGGTGAAATGATAAAAAAGATGAATAAAAAAAAGAAGTAGAATTGTCTGAAGTTGTTGAATTCAAACAACTTCAGGTAATTTTATTTCAATTATTTTATTTATCTTTTTTAGTTGTGTTTTTTTTTTCACTGTTCTGTACCTCTTATTTCTTGACTGTCTCTCTTTCTCTCGCTCCCCACTCTCTCAATACCTTTTTCCTCTCCTCTTCCCGCTTTGCTACCCTTCTCCCCTGTTTTCCATTTTGTCTCTGCTTCACCCATCCCTCACATATTTTGTCACATAGCGCTGGCTTGAGCCTGGGTCATTCACGCCTCTTAATCTCCCTTTAATCTCTCCATGCACTGTCATTATCACCTTTGCATCTGGAGCCTTGACTCACCTTCTCTCAGCGTGGTGGAAATAGCTCCATAATACTCCCCCTTTGTTTTTATCTTTATCTTTAATCAGTTAGACTCGAAACGTCAGCTCTTTTCTCTCCTTGCAGATGGTGCCAGACCTGCTGAGATTTTCCAGCATTTTCTCTTTTGGTTTCAGATTCCAGCATCCTCAGTAATTTGCTTTTATTAATGGCTCTGTGATATTGCTGGTGATATGATAACTCCAGTGTCGATGCATGAGAGGTGAGCAAGCGAACGAATTGCCTCTGGAAGTCGTGTGACGAGTATTAACAGAGATCCAGGAAAATAACACGAACGAATCTTTGATTGAATGGAAGCATGAACTCTGGTTCCCCTCCGATACTGTGCCAGGTCTGCCTTTTTCCTGCACATATTTCATGTTTTGCATTTGTTGGCGAAAACAACTGAGACTGGTTGTTTTGCTGCCGACAACATCCACCAGTTGTACGGCGATCAAGTCGTGTGTCTATCCCTGTCAAATGTTTTATTGCGCAGGTGGCGCTTCCGGCTTTGTGGAGCACGTCGCTTGGAAACACAGCAACAGTGTGGTCAGTGTGGGGATCGAACCCACGACCTTGGCGTTATTAGCACCACGCTCTAACCAGCTGAGCTAACCGACCAACGCTGGCGGCTTGGCGAAAGCAAATGCCTATATTGCCGGTGCCCACAACCACGGCTGCTCTGCATTTTCTGCTTCTCATCGATCGCACGATAGTCTGAAGTATTTCCTTTCGTTGCAAAGCTTTTCAACATAAAAAAACATTTACTTTTCCGAACGCGCATACTCGAGTTAACCATTTGCTCTGATATCTAAAATTAAGCACAATGTCCGGACGCATGCAATTTCAATCGCAACGCCACCAGCTCAGCTGCAGCTTCTCACGTTGACAAATTTCGTCTGGAGAACCGTACCTTCAAGGATCGCTCACTGTTCTTCTGGATACTCACAGACCTTTGGAGTCAGGGTTATGTGCTGCTGATTAACTGCTACGAACCTTATGCCAAATGCATTGGAATTGTAATCTATCAGTGAGGTTCTTTCTGCTCCCGAACGACGCAGTTGCTTTGGTGTCAGCAACAGCTCAGAAGTCAATTGCACGTTTTGCTCAATGACTCATGTTGCTTATGCAATCTTCGTTTGACAGCAAGTTATCAGGCCTTCCTGCAGAGTTTGTCAGCGACAGGTCAGCTGCTAAAACGATTGCTTCAGACAGCATGCTACACCCTACATTTGAAAATGGAAAAGGTGCAAACGTTTACAGGCTGAACACTCGCTCACTATTTCGCCTGGCGCGTCAGAGGCTGGGAGCTGATCTTACGGAGGTTTTTCAATCATGAGGGGGATGAATCGGGTAAATAGACAAGTTCCTTTCGCTCAGGTGGGGCATTTCAGAACTAGAGGGTATAAATCTGGTGTGGGAGGGTGAGAATTCGAAAGGCAGTGAGGGGCAACGGCTGCACGCAGAGGGTGGTGCGTTTCTGGAATAACTTACCAGACCAGCTGGTGATGGATGGTATAATTCCAATACTGTTAAGGAATCTGGGCGTGTACTTGAATAGGAAGGGTTGAGAGAGAAATGGGTCAAGTGCATGCAATCGCGGCTGGATCAGTTGAGGATATCTGTTCGGAATGGACGAGTGCGACCGAAGACTGTGTTTTCAGTGCTGTCCACATCTAATGGCTCTATGATAGTGCAGGTGAAATGATAAAAACGATGAATAAAAAAAAGAAGTAGAATTGTCTGAAGTTGTTGAATTCAAACAACTTCAGGTAATTTTATTTCAATTATTTTATTTATCTTTTTTAGTTGTGTTTTTTTTTCACTGTTCTGTACCTCTTATTTCTTGACTGTCTCTCTTTCTCTCGCTCCCCACTCTCTCAATACCTTTTTGCTCTCCTCTTCCCGCTTTGCTACCCTTCTCCCCTGTTTTCCATTTTGTCTCTGCTTCACCCATCCCTCACATATTTTGTCACATAGCGCTGGCTTGAGCCTGGGTCATTCACGCCTCTTAATCTCCCTTTAATCTCTCCATGCACTGTCATTATCACCTTTGCATCTGGAGCCTTGACTCACCTTCTCTCAGCGTGGTGGAAATAGCTCCATAATACTCCCCCTTTGTTTTTATCTTTATCTTTAATCAGTTAGACTCGAAACGTCAGCTCTTTTCTCTCCTTGCAGATGGTGCCAGACCTGCTGAGATTTTCCAGCATTTTCTCTTTTGGTTTCAGATTCCAGCATCCGCAGTAATTTGCTTTTATTAATGGCTCTGTGATATTGCTGGTGATATGATAACTCCAGTGTCGATGCATGAGAGGTGAGCAAGCGAACGAATTGCCTCTGGAAGTCGTGTGACGAGTATTAACAGAGATCCAGGAAAATAACACGAACGAATCTTTGATTGAATGGAAGCATGAACTCTGGTTCCCCTCCGAGACTGTGCCAGGTCTGCCTTTTTCCTGCACATATTTCATGTTTTGGATTTGTTGGCGAAAACAACTGAGACTGGTTGTTTTGCTGCCGACAACATCCACCAGTCATCACTTGTACGGCGATCAAGTCGTGCGTCTATCCCGGTCAAATGTTTTATTGCGCAGGTGGCGCTTCCGGCTTGGTGGAGCACGTCGCTTGGAAACACAGCAACCACACAAGCGCTGCGTGTGGTCAGTGTGGGGATCGAACCCACGACCTTGGCGTTATTAGCACCACGCTCTAACCAGCTGAGCTAACCGACCAACGCTGGCGGCTTGGCGAAAGCAAATGCCTATATTGCCGGTGCCCACAACCACGGCTGCTCTGCATTTTCTGCTTCTCATCGATCGCACGATAGTCTGAAGTATTTCCTTTCGTTGCAAAGCTTTTCAACATAAAAAAACATTTACTTTTCCGAACGCGCATACTCGAGTTAACCATTTGCTCTGATATCTAAAATTAAGCACAATGTCCGGACGCATGCAATTTCAATCGCAACGCCACCAGCTCAGCTGCAGCTTCTCACGTTGACAAATTTCGTCTGGAGAACCGTACCTTCAAGGATCGCTCACTGTTCTTCTGGATACTCACAGACCTTTGGAGTCAGGGTTATGTGCTGCTGATTAACTGCTACGAACCTTATGCCAAATGCATTGGAATTGTAATCTATCAGTGAGGTTCTTTCTGCTCCCGAACGACGCAGTTGCTTTGGTGTCAGCAACAGCTCAGAAGTCAATTGCACGTTTTGCTCAATGACTCATGTTGCTTATGCAATCTTCGTTTGACAGCAAGTTATCAGGCCTTCCTGCAGAGTTTGTCAGCGACAGGTCAGCTGCTAAAACGATTGCTTCAGACAGCATGCTACACCCTACATTTGAAAATGGAAAAGGTGCAAACGTTTACAGGCTGAACACTCGCTCACTATTTCGCCTGGCGCGTCAGAGGCTGGGAGCTGATCTTACGGAGGTTTTTCAATCATGAGGGGGATGAATCGGGTAAATAGACAAGTTCCTTTCGCTCAGGTGGGGCATTTCAGAACTAGAGGGTATAAATCTGGTGTGGGAGGGTGAGAATTCGAAAGGCAGTGAGGGGCAACGGCTGCACGCAGAGGGTGGTGCGTTTCTGGAATAACTTACCAGACCAGCTGGTGATGGATGGTATAATTCCAATACTGTTAAGGAATCTGGGCGTGTACTTGAATAGGAAGGGTTGAGAGAGAAATGGGTCAAGTGCATGCAATCGCGGCTGGATCAGTTGAGGATATCTGTTCGGAATGGACGAGTGCGACCGAAGACTGTGTTTTCAGTGCTGTCCACATCTAATGGCTCTATGATAGTGCAGGTGAAATGATAAAAAAGATGAATAAAAAAAAGAAGTAGAATTGTCTGAAGTTGTTGAATTCAAACAAATTCAGGTAATTTTATTTCAATTATTTTATTTATCTTTTTTAGTTGTGTTTTTTTTTTCACTGTTCTGTACCTCTTATTTCTTGACTGTCTCTCTTTCTCTCGCTCCCCACTCTCTCAATACCTTTTTGCTCTCCTCTTCCCGCTTTGCTACCCTTCTCCCCTGTTTTCCATTTTGTCTCTGCTTCACCCATCCCTCACATATTTTGTCACATAGCGCTGGCTTGAGCCTGGGTCATTCACGCCTCTTAATCTCCCTTTAATCTCTCCATGCACTGTCATTATCACCTTTGCATCTGGAGCCTTGACTCACCTTCTCTCAGCGTGGTGGAAATAGCTCCATAATACTCCCCTTTGTTTTTATCTTTATCTTTAATCAGTTAGACTCGAAACGTCAGCTCTTTTCTCTCCTTGCAGATGGTGCCAGACCTGCTGAGATTTTCCAGCATTTTCTCTTTTGGTTTCAGATTCCAGCATCCTCAGTAATTTGCTTTTATTAATGGCTCTGTGATATTGCTGGTGATATGATAACTCCAGTGTCGATGCATGAGAGGTGAGCAAGCGAACGAATTGCCTCTGGAAGTCGTGTGACGAGTATTAACAGAGATCCAGGAAAATAACACGAACGAATCTTTGATTGAATGGAAGCATGAACTCTGGTTCCCCTCCGAGACTGTGCCAGGTCTGCCTTTTTCCTGCACATATTTCATGTTTTGCATTTGTTGGCGAAAACAACTGAGACTGGTTGTTTTGCTGCCGACAACATCCACCAGTCATCACTTGTACGGCGATCAAGTCGTGCGTCTATCCCTGTCAAATGTTTTATTGCGCAGGTGGCGCTTCCGGCTTTGTGGAGCACGTCGCTTGGAAACACAGCAACAGTGTGGTCAGTGTGGGGATCGAACCCACGACCTTGGCGTTATTAGCACCACGCTCTAACCAGCTGAGCTCACCGACCAACGCTGGCGGCTTGGCGAAAGCAAATGCCTATATTGCCGGTGCCCACAACCACGGCTGCTCTGCATTTTCTGCTTCTCATCGATCGCACGATAGTCTGAAGTATTTCCTTTCGTTGCAAAGCTTTTCAACATAAAAAAACATTTACTTTTCCGAACGCGCATACTCGAGTTAACCATTTGCTCTGATATCTAAAATTAAGCACAATGTCCGGACGCATGCAATTTCAATCGCAACGCCACCAGCTCAGCTGCAGCTTCTCACGTTGACAAATTTCGTCTGGAGAACCGTACCTTCAAGGATCGCTCACTGTTCTTCTGGATACTCACAGACCTTTGGAGTCAGGGTTATGTGCTGCTGATTAACTGCTACGAACCTTATGCCAAATGCATTGGAATTGTAATCTATCAGTGAGGTTCTTTCTGCTCCCGAACGACGCAGTTGCTTTGGTGTCAGCAACAGCTCAGAAGTCAATTGCACGTTTTGCTCAATGACTCATGTTGCTTATGCAATCTTCGTTTGACAGCAAGTTATCAGGCCTTCCTGCAGAGTTTGTCAGCGACAGGTCAGCTGCTAAAACGATTGCTTCAGACAGCATGCTACACCCTACATTTGAAAATGGAAAAGGTGCAAACGTTTACAGGCTGAACACTCGCTCACTATTTCGCCTGGCGCGTCAGAGGCTGGGAGCTGATCTTACGGAGGTTTTTCAATCATGAGGGGGATGAATCGGGTAAATAGACAAGTTCCTTTCGCTCAGGTGGGGCATTTCAGAACTAGAGGGTATAAATCTGGTGTGGGAGGGTGAGAATTCGAAAGGCAGTGAGGGGCAACGGCTGCACGCAGAGGGTGGTGCGTTTCTGGAATAACTTACCAGACCAGCTGGTGATGGATGGTATAATTCCAATACTGTTAAGGAATCTGGGCGTGTACTTGAATAGGAAGGGTTGAGAGAGAAATGGGTCAAGTGCATGCAATCGCGGCTGGATCAGTTGAGGATATCTGTTCGGAATGGACGAGTGCGACCGAAGACTGTGTTTTCAGTGCTGTCCACATCTAATGGCTCTATGATAGTGCAGGTGAAATGATAAAAAAGATGAATAAAAAAAAGAAGTAGAATTGTCTGAAGTTGTTGAATTCAAACAACTTCAGGTAATTTTATTTCAATTATTTTATTTATCTTTTTTAGTTGTGTTTTTTTTTCACTGTTCTGTACCTCTTATTTCTTGACTGTCTCTCTTTCTCTCGCTCCCCACTCTCTCAATACCTTTTTGCTCTCCTCTTCCCGCTTTGCTACCCTTCTCCCCTGTTTTCCATTTTGTCTCTGCTTCACCCATCCCTCACATATTTTGTCACATAGCGCTGGCTTGAGCCTGGGTCATTCACGCCTCTTAATCTCCCTTTAATCTCTCCATGCACTGTCATTATCACCTTTGCATCTGGAGCCTTGACTCACCTTCTCTCAGCGTGGTGGAAATAGCTCCATAATACTCCCCCTTTGTTTTTATCTTTATCTTTAATCAGTTAGACTCGAAACGTCAGCTCTTTTCTCTCCTTGCAGATGGTGCCAGACCTGCTGAGATTTTCCAGCATTTTCTCTTTTGGTTTCAGATTCCAGCATCCGCAGTAATTTGCTTTTATTAATGGCTCTGTGATATTGCTGGTGATATGATAACTCCAGTGTCGATGCATGAGAGGTGAGCAAGCGAACGAATTGCCTCTGGAAGTCGTGTGACGAGTATTAACAGAGATCCAGGAAAATAACACGAACGAATCTTTGATTGAATTGAAGCATGAACTCTGGTTCCCCTCCGAGACTGTGCCAGGTCTGCCTTTTTCCTGCACATATTTCATGTTTTGCATTTGTTGGCGAAAACAACTGAGACTGGTTGTTTTGCTGCCGACAACATCCACCAGTCATCACTTGTACGGCGATCAAGTCGTGCGTCTATCCCTGTCAAATGTTTTATTGCGCAGGTGGCGCTTCCGGCTTGGTGGAGCACGTCGCTTGGAAACACAGCAACCACACAAGCGCTGCGTGTGGTCAGTGTGGGGATCGAACCCACGACCTTGGCGTTATTAGCACCACGCTCTAACCAGCTGAGCTAACCGACCAACGCTGGCGGCTTGGCGAAAGCAAATGCCTATATTGCCGGTGCCCACAACCACGGCTGCTCTGCATTTTCTGCTTCTCATCGATCGCACGATAGTCTGAAGTATTTCCTTTCGTTGCAAAGCTTTTCAACATAAAAAAACATTTACTTTTCCGAACGCGCATACTCGAGTTAACCATTTGCTCTGATATCTAAAATTAAGCACAATGTCCGGACGCATGCAATTTCAATCGCAACGCCACCAGCTCAGCTGCAGCTTCTCACGTTGACAAATTTCGTCTGGAGAACCGTACCTTCAAGGATCGCTCACTGTTCTTCTGGATACTCACAGACCTTTGGAGTCAGGGTTATGTGCTGCTGATTAACTGCTACGAACCTTATGCCAAATGCATTGGAATTGTAATCTATCAGTGAGGTTCTTTCTGCTCCCGAACGACGCAGTTGCTTTGGTGTCAGCAACAGCTCAGAAGTCAATTGCACGTTTTGCTCAATGACTCATGTTGCTTATGCAATCTTCGTTTGACAGCAAGTTATCAGGCCTTCCTGCAGAGTTTGTCAGCGACAGGTCAGCTGCTAAAACGATTGCTTCAGACAGCATGCTACACCCTACATTTGAAAATGGAAAAGGTGCAAACGTTTACAGGCTGAACACTCGCTCACTATTTCGCCTGGCGCGTCAGAGGCTGGGAGCTGATCTTACGGAGGTTTTTCAATCATGAGGGGGATGAATCGGGTAAATAGACAAGTTCCTTTCGCTCAGGTGGGGCATTTCAGAACTAGAGGGTATAAATCTGGTGTGGGAGGGTGAGAATTCGAAAGGCAGTGAGGGGCAACGGCTGCACGCAGAGGGTGGTGCGTTTCTGGAATAACTTACCAGACCAGCTGGTGATGGATGGTATAATTCCAATACTGTTAAGGAATCTGGGCGTGTACTTGAATAGGAAGGGTTGAGAGAGAAATGGGTCAAGTGCATGCAATCGCGGCTGGATCAGTTGAGGATATCTGTTCGGAATGGACGAGTGCGACCGAAGACTGTGTTTTCAGTGCTGTCCACATCTAATGGCTCTATGATAGTGCAGGTGAAATGATAAAAAAGATGAATAAAAAAAAGAAGTAGAATTGTCTGAAGTTGTTGAATTCAAACAAATTCAGGTAATTTTATTTCAATTATTTTATTTATCTTTTTTAGTTGTGTTTTTTTTTTCACTGTTCTGTACCTCTTATTTCTTGACTGTCTCTCTTTCTCTCGCTCCCCACTCTCTCAATACCTTTTTGCTCTCCTCTTCCCGCTTTGCTACCCTTCTCCCCTGTTTTCCATTTTGTCTCTGCTTCACCCATCCCTCACATATTTTGTCACATAGCGCTGGCTTGAGCCTGGGTCATTCACGCCTCTTAATCTCCCTTTAATCTCTCCATGCACTGTCATTATCACCTTTGCATCTGGAGCCTTGACTCACCTTCTCTCAGCGTGGTGGAAATAGCTCCATAATACTCCCCCTTTGTTTTTATCTTTATCTTTAATCAGTTAGACTCGAAACGTCAGCTCTTTTCTCTCCTTGCAGATGGTGCCAGACCTGCTGAGATTTTCCAGCATTTTCTCTTTTGGTTTCAGATTCCAGCATCCTCAGTAATTTGCTTTTATTAATGGCTCTGTGATATTGCTGGTGATATGATAACTCCAGTGTCGATGCATGAGAGGTGAGCAAGCGAACGAATTGCCTCTGGAAGTCGTGTGACGAGTATTAACAGAGATCCAGGAAAATAACACGAACGAATCTTTGATTGAATGGAAGCATGAACTCTGGTTCCCCTCCGAGACTGTGCCAGGTCTGCCTTTTTCCTGCACATATTTCATGTTTTGCATTTGTTGGCGAAAACAACTGAGACTGGTTGTTTTGCTGCCGACAACATCCACCAGTCATCACTTGTACGGCGATCAAGTCGTGCGTCTATCCCTGTCAAATGTTTTATTGCGCAGGTGGCGCTTCCGGCTTTGTGGAGCACGTCGCTTGGAAACACAGCAACAGTGTGGTCAGTGTGGGGATCGAACCCACGACCTTGGCGTTATTAGCACCACGCTCTAACCAGCTGAGCTCACCGACCAACGCTGGCGGCTTGGCGAAAGCAAATGCCTATATTGCCGGTGCCCACAACCACGGCTGCTCTGCATTTTCTGCTTCTCATCGATCGCACGATAGTCTGAAGTATTTCCTTTCGTTGCAAAGCTTTTCAACATAAAAAAACATTTACTTTTCCGAACGCGCATACTCGAGTTAACCATTTGCTCTGATATCTAAAATTAAGCACAATGTCCGGACGCATGCAATTTCAATCGCAACGCCACCAGCTCAGCTGCAGCTTCTCACGTTGACAAATTTCGTCTGGAGAACCGTACCTTCAAGGATCGCTCACTGTTCTTCTGGATACTCACAGACCTTTGGAGTCAGGGTTATGTGCTGCTGATTAACTGCTACGAACCTTATGCCAAATGCATTGGA
This sequence comes from Chiloscyllium punctatum, assembly GCF_047496795.1. Classification (NCBI taxonomy): domain Eukaryota; kingdom Metazoa; phylum Chordata; class Chondrichthyes; order Orectolobiformes; family Hemiscylliidae; genus Chiloscyllium; species Chiloscyllium punctatum. The sequence continues at coordinate 2,801,155 of NC_092739.1, forward strand.
ATTGTAATCTATCAGTGAGGTTCTTTCTGCTCCCGAACGACGCAGTTGCTTTGGTGTCAGCAACAGCTCAGAAGTCAATTGCACGTTTTGCTCAATGACTCATGTTGCTTATGCAATCTTCGTTTGACAGCAAGTTATCAGGCCTTCCTGCAGAGTTTGTCAGCGACAGGTCAGCTGCTAAAACGATTGCTTCAGACAGCATGCTACACCCTACATTTGAAAATGGAAAAGGTGCAAACGTTTACAGGCTGAACACTCGCTCACTATTTCGCCTGGCGCGTCAGAGGCTGGGAGCTGATCTTACGGAGGTTTTTCAATCATGAGGGGGATGAATCGGGTAAATAGACAAGTTCCTTTCGCTCAGGTGGGGCATTTCAGAACTAGAGGGTATAAATCTGGTGTGGGAGGGTGAGAATTCGAAAGGCAGTGAGGGGCAACGGCTGCACGCAGAGGGTGGTGCGTTTCTGGAATAACTTACCAGACCAGCTGGTGATGGATGGTATAATTCCAATACTGTTAAGGAATCTGGGCGTGTACTTGAATAGGAAGGGTTGAGAGAGAAATGGGTCAAGTGCATGCAATCGCGGCTGGATCAGTTGAGGATATCTGTTCGGAATGGACGAGTGCGACCGAAGACTGTGTTTTCAGTGCTGTCCACATCTAATGGCTCTATGATAGTGCAGGTGAAATGATAAAAAAGATGAATAAAAAAAAGAAGTAGAATTGTCTGAAGTTGTTGAATTCAAACAACTTCAGGTAATTTTATTTCAATTATTTTATTTATCTTTTTTAGTTGTGTTTTTTTTTCACTGTTCTGTACCTCTTATTTCTTGACTGTCTCTCTTTCTCTCGCTCCCCACTCTCTCAATACCTTTTTGCTCTCCTCTTCCCGCTTTGCTACCCTTCTCCCCTGTTTTCCATTTTGTCTCTGCTTCACCCATCCCTCACATATTTTGTCACATAGCGCTGGCTTGAGCCTGGGTCATTCACGCCTCTTAATCTCCCTTTAATCTCTCCATGCACTGTCATTATCACCTTTGCATCTGGAGCCTTGACTCACCTTCTCTCAGCGTGGTGGAAATAGCTCCATAATACTCCCCCTTTGTTTTTATCTTTATCTTTAATCAGTTAGACTCGAAACGTCAGCTCTTTTCTCTCCTTGCAGATGGTGCCAGACCTGCTGAGATTTTCCAGCATTTTCTCTTTTGGTTTCAGATTCCAGCATCCGCAGTAATTTGCTTTTATTAATGGCTCTGTGATATTGCTGGTGATATGATAACTCCAGTGTCGATGCATGAGAGGTGAGCAAGCGAACGAATTGCCTCTGGAAGTCGTGTGACGAGTATTAACAGAGATCCAGGAAAATAACACGAACGAATCTTTGATTGAATTGAAGCATGAACTCTGGTTCCCCTCCGAGACTGTGCCAGGTCTGCCTTTTTCCTGCACATATTTCATGTTTTGCATTTGTTGGCGAAAACAACTGAGACTGGTTGTTTTGCTGCCGACAACATCCACCAGTCATCACTTGTACGGCGATCAAGTCGTGCGTCTATCCCTGTCAAATGTTTTATTGCGCAGGTGGCGCTTCCGGCTTGGTGGAGCACGTCGCTTGGAAACACAGCAACCACACAAGCGCTGCGTGTGGTCAGTGTGGGGATCGAACCCACGACCTTGGCGTTATTAGCACCACGCTCTAACCAGCTGAGCTAACCGACCAACGCTGGCGGCTTGGCGAAAGCAAATGCCTATATTGCCGGTGCCCACAACCACGGCTGCTCTGCATTTTCTGCTTCTCATCGATCGCACGATAGTCTGAAGTATTTCCTTTCGTTGCAAAGCTTTTCAACATAAAAAAACATTTACTTTTCCGAACGCGCATACTCGAGTTAACCATTTGCTCTGATATCTAAAATTAAGCACAATGTCCGGACGCATGCAATTTCAATCGCAACGCCACCAGCTCAGCTGCAGCTTCTCACGTTGACAAATTTCGTCTGGAGAACCGTACCTTCAAGGATCGCTCACTGTTCTTCTGGATACTCACAGACCTTTGGAGTCAGGGTTATGTGCTGCTGATTAACTGCTACGAACCTTATGCCAAATGCATTGGAATTGTAATCTATCAGTGAGGTTCTTTCTGCTCCCGAACGACGCAGTTGCTTTGGTGTCAGCAACAGCTCAGAAGTCAATTGCACGTTTTGCTCAATGACTCATGTTGCTTATGCAATCTTCGTTTGACAGCAAGTTATCAGGCCTTCCTGCAGAGTTTGTCAGCGACAGGTCAGCTGCTAAAACGATTGCTTCAGACAGCATGCTACACCCTACATTTGAAAATGGAAAAGGTGCAAACGTTTACAGGCTGAACACTCGCTCACTATTTCGCCTGGCGCGTCAGAGGCTGGGAGCTGATCTTACGGAGGTTTTTCAATCATGAGGGGGATGAATCGGGTAAATAGACAAGTTCCTTTCGCTCAGGTGGGGCATTTCAGAACTAGAGGGTATAAATCTGGTGTGGGAGGGTGAGAATTCGAAAGGCAGTGAGGGGCAACGGCTGCACGCAGAGGGTGGTGCGTTTCTGGAATAACTTACCAGACCAGCTGGTGATGGATGGTATAATTCCAATACTGTTAAGGAATCTGGGCGTGTACTTGAATAGGAAGGGTTGAGAGAGAAATGGGTCAAGTGCATGCAATCGCGGCTGGATCAGTTGAGGATATCTGTTCGGAATGGACGAGTGCGACCGAAGACTGTGTTTTCAGTGCTGTCCACATCTAATGGCTCTATGATAGTGCAGGTGAAATGATAAAAAAGATGAATAAAAAAAAGAAGTAGAATTGTCTGAAGTTGTTGAATTCAAACAACTTCAGGTAATTTTATTTCAATTATTTTATTTATCTTTTTTAGTTGTGTTTTTTTTTTCACTGTTCTGTACCTCTTATTTCTTGACTGTCTCTCTTTCTCTCGCTCCCCACTCTCTCAATACCTTTTTGCTCTCCTCTTCCCGCTTTGCTACCCTTCTCCCCTGTTTTCCATTTTGTCTCTGCTTCACCCATCCCTCACATATTTTGTCACATAGCGCTGGCTTGAGCCTGGGTCATTCACGCCTCTTAATCTCCCTTTAATCTCTCCATGCACTGTCATTATCACCTTTGCATCTGGAGCCTTGACTCACCTTCTCTCAGCGTGGTGGAAATAGCTCCATAATACTCCCCCTTTGTTTTTATCTTTATCTTTAATCAGTTAGACTCGAAACGTCAGCTCTTTTCTCTCCTTGCAGATGGTGCCAGACCTGCTGAGATTTTCCAGCATTTTCTCTTTTGGTTTCAGATTCCAGCATCCTCAGTAATTTGCCTTTATTAATGGCTCTGTGATATTGCTGGTGATATGATAACTCCAGTGTCGATGCATGAGAGGTGAGCAAGCGAACGAATTGCCTCTGGAAGTCGTGTGACGAGTATTAACAGAGATCCAGGAAAATAACACGAACGAATCTTTGATTGAATTGAAGCATGAACTCTGGTTCCCCTCCGAGACTGTGCCAGGTCTGCCTTTTTCCTGCACATATTTCATGTTTTGCATTTGTTGGCGAAAACAACTGAGACTGGTTGTTTTGCTGCCGACAACATCCACCAGTCATCACTTGTACGGCGATCAAGGCGTGCGTCTATCCCTGTCAAATGTTTTATTGCGCAGGTGGCGCTTCCGGCTTGGTGGAGCACGTCGCTTGGAAACACAGCAACAGTGTGGTCAGTGTGGGGATCGAACCCACGACCTTGGCGTTATTAGCACCACGCTCTAACCAGCTGAGCTAACCGACCAACGCTGGCGGCTTGGCGAAAGCAAATGCCTATATTGCCGGTGCCCACAACCACGGCTGCTCTGCATTTTCTGCTTCTCATCGATCGCATGATAGTCTGAAGTATTTCCTTTCGTTGCAAAGCTTTTCAACATAAAAAAACATTTACTTTTCCGAACGCGCATACTCGAGTTAACCATTTGCTCTGATATCTAAAATTAAGCACAATGTCCGGACGCATGCAATTTCAATCGCAACGCCACCAGCTCAGCTGCAGCTTCTCACGTTGACAAATTTCGTCTGGAGAACCGTACCTTCAAGGATCGCTCACTGTTCTTCTGGATACTCACAGACCTTTGGAGTCAGGGTTATGTGCTGCTGATAAACTGCTACGAACCTTATGCCAAATGCATTGGAATTGTAATCTATCAGTGAGGTTCTTTCTGCTCCCGAACGACGCAGTTGCTTTGGTGTCAGCAACAGCTCAGAAGTCAATTGCACGTTTTGCTCAATGACTCATGTTGCTTATGCAATCTTCGTTTGACAGCAAGTTATCAGGCCTTCCTGCAGAGTTTGTCAGCGACAGGTCAGCTGCTAAAACGATTGCTTCAGACAGCATGCTACACCCTACATTTGAAAATGGAAAAGGTGCAAACGTTTACAGGCTGAACACTCGCTCACTATTTCGCCTGGCGCGTCAGAGGCTGGGAGCTGATCTTACGGAGGTTTTTCAATCATGAGGGGGATGAATCGGGTAAATAGACAAGTTCCTTTCGCTCAGGTGGGGCATTTCAGAACTAGAGGGTATAAATCTGGTGTGGGAGGGTGAGAATTCGAAAGGCAGTGAGGGGCAACGGCTGCACGCAGAGGGTGGTGCGTTTCTGGAATAACTTACCAGACCAGCTGGTGATGGATGGTATAATTCCAATACTGTTAAGGAATCTGGGCGTGTACTTGAATAGGAAGGGTTGAGAGAGAAATGGGTCAAGTGCATGCAATCGCGGCTGGATCAGTTGAGGATATCTGTTCGGAATGGACGAGTGCGACCGAAGACTGTGTTTTCAGTGCTGTCCACATCTAATGGCTCTATGATAGTGCAGGTGAAATGATAAAAAAGATGAATAAAAAAAAGAAGTAGAATTGTCTGAAGTTGTTGAATTCAAACAACTTCAGGTAATTTTATTTCAATTATTTTATTTATCTTTTTTAGTTGTGTTTTTTTTTCACTGTTCTGTACCTCTTATTTCTTGACTGTCTCTCTTTCTCTCGCTCCCCACTCTCTCAATACCTTTTTGCTCTCCTCTTCCCGCTTTGCTACCCTTCTCCCCTGTTTTCCATTTTGTCTCTGCTTCACCCATCCCTCACATATTTTGTCACATAGCGCTGGCTTGAGCCTGGGTCATTCACGCCTCTTAATCTCCCTTTAATCTCTCCATGCACTGTCATTATCACCTTTGCATCTGGAGCCTTGACTCACCTTCTCTCAGCGTGGTGGAAATAGCTCCATAATACTCCCCCTTTGTTTTTATCTTTATCTTTAATCAGTTAGACTCGAAACGTCAGCTCTTTTCTCTCCTTGCAGATGGTGCCAGACCTGCTGAGATTTTCCAGCATTTTCTCTTTTGGTTTCAGATTCCAGCATCCTCAGTAATTTGCTTTTATTAATGGCTCTGTGATATTGCTGGTGATATGATAACTCCAGTGTCGATGCATGAGAGGTGAGCAAGCGAACGAATTGCCTCTGGAAGTCGTGTGACGAGTATTAACAGAGATCCAGGAAAATAACACGAACGAATCTTTGATTGAATGGAAGCATGAACTCTGGTTCCCCTCCGAGACTGTGCCAGGTCTGCCTTTTTCCTGCACATATTTCATGTTTTGCATTTGTTGGCGAAAACAACTGAGACTGGTTGTTTTGCTGCCGACAACTTCCACCAGTCATCACTTGTACGGCGATCAAGTCGTGCGTCTATCCCTGTCAAATGTTTTATTGCGCAGGTGGCGCTTCCGGCTTGGTGGAGCACGTCGCTTGGAAACACAGCAACAGTGTGGTCAGTGTGGGGATCGAACCCACGACCTTGGCGTTATTAGCACCACGCTCTAACCAGCTGAGCTAACCGACCAACGCTGGCGGCTTGGCGAAAGCAAATGCCTATATTGCCGGTGCCCACAACCACGGCTGCTCTGCATTTTCTGCTTCTCATCGATCGCATGATAGTCTGAAGTATTTCCTTTCGTTGCAAAGCTTTTCAACATAAAAAAACATTTACTTTTCCGAACGCGCATACTCGAGTTAACCATTTGCTCTGATATCTAAAATTAAGCACAATGTCCGGACGCATGCAATTTCAATCGCAACGCCACCAGCTCAGCTGCAGCTTCTCACGTTGACAAATTTCGTCTGGAGAACCGTACCTTCAAGGATCGCTCACTGTTCTTCTGGATACTCACAGACCTTTGGAGTCAGGGTTATGTGCTGCTGATAAACTGCTACGAACCTTATGCCAAATGCATTGGAATTGTAATCTATCAGTGAGGTTCTTTCTGCTCCCGAACGACGCAGTTGCTTTGGTGTCAGCAACAGCTCAGAAGTCAATTGCACGTTTTGCTCAATGACTCATGTTGCTTATGCAATCTTCGTTTGACAGCAAGTTATCAGGCCTTCCTGCAGAGTTTGTCAGCGACAGGTCAGCTGCTAAAACGATTGCTTCAGACAGCATGCTACACCCTACATTTGAAAATGGAAAAGGTGCAAACGTTTACAGGCTGAACACTCGCTCACTATTTCGCCTGGCGCGTCAGAGGCTGGGAGCTGATCTTACGGAGGTTTTTCAATCATGAGGGGGATGAATCGGGTAAATAGACAAGTTCCTTTCGCTCAGGTGGGGCATTTCAGAACTAGAGGGTATAAATCTGGTGTGGGAGGGTGAGAATTCGAAAGGCAGTGAGGGGCAACGGCTGCACGCAGAGGGTGGTGCGTTTCTGGAATAACTTACCAGACCAGCTGGTGATGGATGGTATAATTCCAATACTGTTAAGGAATCTGGGCGTGTACTTGAATAGGAAGGGTTGAGAGAGAAATGGGTCAAGTGCATGCAATCGCGGCTGGATCAGTTGAGGATATCTGTTCGGAATGGACGAGTGCGACCGAAGACTGTGTTTTCAGTGCTGTCCACATCTAATGGCTCTATGATAGTGCAGGTGAAATGATAAAAAAGATGAATAAAAAAAAGAAGTAGAATTGTCTGAAGTTGTTGAATTCAAACAACTTCAGGTAATTTTATTTCAATTATTTTATTTATCTTTTTTAGTTGTGTTTTTTTTTCACTGTTCTGTACCTCTTATTTCTTGACTGTCTCTCTTTCTCTCGCTCCCCACTCTCTCAATACCTTTTTGCTCTCCTCTTCCCGCTTTGCTACCCTTCTCCCCTGTTTTCCATTTTGTCTCTGCTTCACCCATCCCTCACATATTTTGTCACATAGCGCTGGCTTGAGCCTGGGTCATTCACGCCTCTTAATCTCCCTTTAATCTCTCCATGCACTGTCATTATCACCTTTGCATCTGGAGCCTTGACTCACCTTCTCTCAGCGTGGTGGAAATAGCTCCATAATACTCCCCCTTTGTTTTTATCTTTATCTTTAATCAGTTAGACTCGAAACGTCAGCTCTTTTCTCTCCTTGCAGATGGTGCCAGACCTGCTGAGATTTTCCAGCATTTTCTCTTTTGGTTTCAGATTCCAGCATCCTCAGTAATTTGCTTTTATTAATGGCTCTGTGATATTGCTGGTGATATGATAACTCCAGTGTCGATGCATGAGAGGTGAGCAAGCGAACGAATTGCCTCTGGAAGTCGTGTGACGAGTATTAACAGAGATCCAGGAAAATAACACGAACGAATCTTTGATTGAATGGAAGCATGAACTCTGGTTCCCCTCCGAGACTGTGCCAGGTCTGCCTTTTTCCTGCACATATTTCATGTTTTGCATTTGTTGGCGAAAACAACTGAGACTGGTTGTTTTGCTGCCGACAACATCCACCAGTCATCACTTGTACGGCGATCAAGTCGTGCGTCTATCCCTGTCAAATGTTTTATTGCGCAGGTGGCGCTTCCGGCTTGGTGGAGCACGTCGCTTGGAAACACAGCAACAGTGTGGTCAGTGTGGGGATCGAACCCACGACCTTGGCGTTATTAGCACCACGCTCTAACCAGCTGAGCTAACCGACCAACGCTGGCGGCTTGGCGAAAGCAAATGCCTATATTGCCGGTGCCCACAACCACGGCTGCTCTGCATTTTCTGCTTCTCATCGATCGCATGATAGTCTGAAGTATTTCCTTTCGTTGCAAAGCTTTTCAACATAAAAAAACATTTACTTTTCCGAACGCGCATACTCGAGTTAACCATTTGCTCTGATATCTAAAATTAAGCACAATGTCCGGACGCATGCAATTTCAATCGCAACGCCACCAGCTCAGCTGCAGCTTCTCACGTTGACAAATTTCGTCTGGAGAACCGTACCTTCAAGGATCGCTCACTGTTCTTCTGGATACTCACAGACCTTTGGAGTCAGGGTTATGTGCTGCTGATAAACTGCTACGAACCTTATGCCAAATGCATTGGAATTGTAATCTATCAGTGAGGTTCTTTCTGCTCCCGAACGACGCAGTTGCTTTGGTGTCAGCAACAGCTCAGAAGTCAATTGCACGTTTTGCTCAATGACTCATGTTGCTTATGCAATCTTCGTTTGACAGCAAGTTATCAGGCCTTCCTGCAGAGTTTGTCAGCGACAGGTCAGCTGCTAAAACGATTGCTTCAGACAGCATGCTACACCCTACATTTGAAAATGGAAAAGGTGCAAACGTTTACAGGCTGAACACTCGCTCACTATTTCGCCTGGCGCGTCAGAGGCTGGGAGCTGATCTTACGGAGGTTTTTCAATCATGAGGGGGATGAATCGGGTAAATAGACAAGTTCCTTTCGCTCAGGTGGGGCAGTTCAGAACTAGAGGGTATAAATCTGGTGTGGGAGGGTGAGAATTCGAAAGGCAGTGAGGGGCAACGGCTGCACGCAGAGGGTGGTGCGTTTCTGGAATAACTTACCAGACCAGCTGGTGATGGATGGTATAATTCCAATACTGTTAAGGAATCTGGGCGTGTACTTGAATAGGAAGGGTTGAGAGAGAAATGGGTCAAGTGCATGCAATCGCGGCTGGATCAGTTGAGGATATCTGTTCGGAATGGACGAGTGCGACCGAAGACTGTGTTTTCAGTGCTGTCCACATCTAATGGCTCTATGATAGTGCAGGTGAAATGATAAAAAAGATGAATAAAAAAAAGAAGTAGAATTGTCTGAAGTTGTTGAATTCAAACAACTTCAGGTAATTTTATTTCAATTATTTTATTTATCTTTTTTAGTTGTGTTTTTTTTTCACTGTTCTGTACCTCTTATTTCTTGACTGTCTCTCTTTCTCTCGCTCCCCACTCTCTCAATACCTTTTTCCTCTCCTCTTCCCGCTTTGCTACCCTTCTCCCCTGTTTTCCATTTTGTCTCTGCTTCACCCATCCCTCACATATTTTGTCACATAGCGCTGGCTTGAGCCTGGGTCATTCACGCCTCTTAATCTCCCTTTAATCTCTCCATGCACTGTCATTATCACCTTTGCATCTGGAGCCTTGACTCACCTTCTCTCAGCGTGGTGGAAATAGCTCCATAATACTCCCCCTTTGTTTTTATCTTTATCTTTAATCAGTTAGACTCGAAACGTCAGCTCTTTTCTCTCCTTGCAGATGGTGCCAGACCTGCTGAGATTTTCCAGCATTTTCTCTTTTGGTTTCAGATTCCAGCATCCTCAGTAATTTGCTTTTATTAATGGCTCTGTGATATTGCTGGTGATATGATAACTCCAGTGTCGATGCATGAGAGGTGAGCAAGCGAACGAATTGCCTCTGGAAGTCGTGTGACGAGTATTAACAGAGATCCAGGAAAATAACACGAACGAATCTTTGATTGAATGGAAGCATGAACTCTGGTTCCCCTCCGAGACTGTGCCAGGTCTGCCTTTTTCCTGCACATATTTCATGTTTTGCATTTGTTGGCGAAAACAACTGAGACTGGTTGTTTTGCTGCCGACAACATCCACCAGTCATCACTTGTACGGCGATCAAGTCGTGCGTCTATCCCTGTCAAATGTTTTATTGCGCAGGTGGCGCTTCCGGCTTGGTGGAGCACGTCGCTTGGAAACACAGCAACAGTGTGGTCAGTGTGGGGATCGAACCCACGACCTTGGCGTTATTAGCACCACGCTCTAACCAGCTGAGCTAACCGACCAACGCTGGCGGCTTGGCGAAAGCAAATGCCTATATTGCCGGTGCCCACAACCACGGCTGCTCTGCATTTTCTGCTTCTCATCGATCGCATGATAGTCTGAAGTATTTCCTTTCGTTGCAAAGCTTTTCAACATAAAAAAACATTTACTTTTCCGAACGCGCATACTCGAGTTAACCATTTGCTCTGATATCTAAAATTAAGCACAATGTCCGGACGCATGCAATTTCAATCGCAACGCCACCAGCTCAGCTGCAGCTTCTCACGTTGACAAATTTCGTCTGGAGAACCGTACCTTCAAGGATCGCTCACTGTTCTTCTGGATACTCACAGACCTTTGGAGTCAGGGTTATGTGCTGCTGATAAACTGCTACGAACCTTATGCCAAATGCATTGGAATTGTAATCTATCAGTGAGGTTCTTTCTGCTCCCGAACGACGCAGTTGCTTTGGTGTCAGCAACAGCTCAGAAGTCAATTGCACGTTTTGCTCAATGACTCATGTTGCTTATGCAATCTTCGTTTGACAGCAAGTTATCAGGCCTTCCTGCAGAGTTTGTCAGCGACAGGTCAGCTGCTAAAACGATTGCTTCAGACAGCATGCTACACCCTACATTTGAAAATGGAAAAGGTGCAAACGTTTACAGGCTGAACACTCGCTCACTATTTCGCCTGGCGCGTCAGAGGCTGGGAGCTGATCTTACGGAGGTTTTTCAATCATGAGGGGGATGAATCGGGTAAATAGACAAGTTCCTTTCGCTCAGGTGGGGCAGTTCAGAACTAGAGGGTATAAATCTGGTGTGGGAGGGTGAGAATTCGAAAGGCAGTGAGGGGCAACGGCTGCACGCAGAGGGTGGTGCGTTTCTGGAATAACTTACCAGACCAGCTGGTGATGGATGGTATAATTCCAATACTGTTAAGGAATCTGGGCGTGTACTTGAATAGGAAGGGTTGAGAGAGAAATGGGTCAAGTGCATGCAATCGCGGCTGGATCAGTTGAGGATATCTGTTCGGAATGGACGAGTGCGACCGAAGACTGTGTTTTCAGTGCTGTCCACATCTAATGGCTCTATGATAGTGCAGGTGAAATGATAAAAAAGATGAATAAAAAAAAGAAGTAGAATTGTCTGAAGTTGTTGAATTCAAACAACTTCAGGTAATTTTATTTCAATTATTTTATTTATCTTTTTTAGTTGTGTTTTTTTTTCACTGTTCTGTACCTCTTATTTCTTGACTGTCTCTCTTTCTCTCGCTCCCCACTCTCTCAATACCTTTTTCCTCTCCTCTTCCCGCTTTGCTACCCTTCTCCCCTGTTTTCCATTTTGTCTCTGCTTCACCCATCCCTCACATATTTTGTCACATAGCGCTGGCTTGAGCCTGGGTCATTCACGCCTCTTAATCTCCCTTTAATCTCTCCATGCACTGTCATTATCACCTTTGCATCTGGAGCCTTGACTCACCTTCTCTCAGCGTGGTGGAAATAGCTCCATAATACTCCCCCTTTGTTTTTATCTTTATCTTTAATCAGTTAGACTCGAAACGTCAGCTCTTTTCTCTCCTTGCAGATGGTGCCAGACCTGCTGAGATTTTCCAGCATTTTCTCTTTTGGTTTCAGATTCCAGCATCCTCAGTAATTTGCTTTTATTAATGGCTCTGTGATATTGCTGGTGATATGATAACTCCAGTGTCGATGCATGAGAGGTGAGCAAGCGAACGAATTGCCTCTGGAAGTCGTGTGACGAGTATTAACAGAGATCCAGGAAAATAACACGAACGAATCTTTGATTGAATGGAAGCATGAACTCTGGCTCCCCTCCGAGACTGTGCCAGGTCTGCCTTTTTCCTGCACATATTTCATGTTTTGCATTTGTTGGCGAAAACAACTGAGACTGGTTGTTTTGCTGCCGACAACATCCACCACTCATCACTTGTACGGCGATCAAGTCGTGCGTCTATCCCTGTCAAATGTTTTATTGCGCAGGTGGCGCTTCCGGCTTGGTGGAGCACGTCGCTTGGAAACACAGCAACAGTGTGGTCAGTGTGGGGATCGAACCCACGACCTTGGCGTTATTAGCACCACGCTCTAACCAGCTGAGCTAACCGACCAACGCTGGCGGCTTGGCGAAAGCAAATGCCTATATTGCCGGTGCCCACAACCACGGCTGCTCTGCATTTTCTGCTTCTCATCGATCGCATGATAGTCTGAAGTATTTCCTTTCGTTGCAAAGCTTTTCAACATAAAAAAACATTTACTTTTCCGAACGCGCATACTCGAGTTAACCATTTGCTCTGATATCTAAAATTAAGCACAATGTCCGGACGCATGCAATTTCAATCGCAACGCCACCAGCTCAGCTGCAGCTTCTCACGTTGACAAATTTCGTCTGGAGAACCGTACCTTCAAGGATCGCTCACTGTTCTTCTGGATACTCACAGACCTTTGGAGTCAGGGTTATGTGCTGCTGATAAACTGCTACGAACCTTATGCCAAATGCATTGGAATTGTAATCTATCAGTGAGGTTCTTTCTGCTCCCGAACGACGCAGTTGCTTTGGTGTCAGCAACAGCTCAGAAGTCAATTGCACGTTTTGCTCAATGACTCATGTTGCTTATGCAATCTTCGTTTGACAGCAAGTTATCAGGCCTTCCTGCAGAGTTTGTCAGCGACAGGTCAGCTGCTAAAACGATTGCTTCAGACAGCATGCTACACCCTACATTTGAAAATGGAAAAGGTGCAAACGTTTACAGGCTGAACACTCGCTCACTATTTCGCCTGGCGCGTCAGAGGCTGGGAGCTGATCTTACGGAGGTTTTTCAATCATGAGGGGGATGAATCGGGTAAATAGACAAGTTCCTTTCGCTCAGGTGGGGCAGTTCAGAACTAGAGGGTATAAATCTGGTGTGGGAGGGTGAGAATTCGAAAGGCAGTGAGGGGCAACGGCTGCACGCAGAGGGTGGTGCGTTTCTGGAATAACTTACCAGACCAGCTGGTGATGGATGGTATAATTCCAATACTGTTAAGGAATCTGGGCGTGTACTTGAATAGGAAGGGTTGAGAGAGAAATGGGTCAAGTGCATGCAATCGCGGCTGGATCAGTTGAGGATATCTGTTCGGAATGGACGAGTGCGACCGAAGACTGTGTTTTCAGTGCTGTCCACATCTAATGGCTCTATGATAGTGCAGGTGAAATGATAAAAAAGATGAATAAAAAAAAGAAGTAGAATTGTCTGAAGTTGTTGAATTCAAACAACTTCAGGTAATTTTATTTCAATTATTTTATTTATCTTTTTTAGTTGTGTTTTTTTTTCACTGTTCTGTACCTCTTATTTCTTGACTGTCTCTCTTTCTCTCGCTCCCCACTCTCTCAATACCTTTTTCCTCTCCTCTTCCCGCTTTGCTACCCTTCTCCCCTGTTTTCCATTTTGTCTCTGCTTCACCCATCCCTCACATATTTTGTCACATAGCGCTGGCTTGAGCCTGGGTCATTCACGCCTCTTAATCTCCCTTTAATCTCTCCATGCACTGTCATTATCACCTTTGCATCTGGAGCCTTGACTCACCTTCTCTCAGCGTGGTGGAAATAGCTCCATAATACTCCCCCTTTGTTTTTATCTTTATCTTTAATCAGTTAGACTCGAAACGTCAGCTCTTTTCTCTCCTTGCAGATGGTGCCAGACCTGCTGAGATTTTCCAGCATTTTCTCTTTTGGTTTCAGATTCCAGCATCCTCAGTAATTTGCTTTTATTAATGGCTCTGTGATATTGCTGGTGATATGATAACTCCAGTGTCGATGCATGAGAGGTGAGCAAGCGAACGAATTGCCTCTGGAAGTCGTGTGACGAGTATTAACAGAGATCCAGGAAAATAACACGAACGAATCTTTGATTGAATGGAAGCATGAACTCTGGCTCCCCTCCGAGACTGTGCCAGGTCTGCCTTTTTCCTGCACATATTTCATGTTTTGCATTTGTTGGCGAAAACAACTGAGACTGGTTGTTTTGCTGCCGACAACATCCACCACTCATCACTTGTACGGCGATCAAGTCGTGCGTCTATCCCTGTCAAATGTTTTATTGCGCAGGTGGCGCTTCCGGCTTGGTGGAGCACGTCGCTTGGAAACACAGCAACCACACAAGCGCTGCGTGTGGTCAGTGTGGGGATCGAACCCACGACCTTGGCGTTATTAGCACCACGCTCTAACCAGCTGAGCTAACCGACCAACGCTGGCGGCTTGGCGAAAGCAAATGCCTATATTGCCGGTGCCCACAACCACGGCTGCTCTGCATTTTCTGCTTCTCATCGATCGCACGATAGTCTGAAGTATTTCCTTTCGTTGCAAAGCTTTTCAACATAAAAAAACATTTACTTTTCCGAACGCGCATACTCGAGTTAACCATTTGCTCTGATATCTAAAATTAAGCACAATGTCCGGACGCATGCAATTTCAATCGCAACGCCACCAGCTCAGCTGCAGCTTCTCACGTTGACAAATTTCGTCTGGAGAACCGTACCTTCAAGGATCGCTCACTGTTCTTCTGGATACTCACAGACCTTTGGAGTCAGGGTTATGTGCTGCTGATTAACTGCTACGAACCTTATGCCAAATGCATTGGAATTGTAATCTATCAGTGAGGTTCTTTCTGCTCCCGAACGACGCAGTTGCTTTGGTGTCAGCAACAGCTCAGAAGTCAATTGCACGTTTTGCTCAATGACTCATGTTGCTTATGCAATCTTCGTTTGACAGCAAGTTATCAGGCCTTCCTGCAGAGTTTGTCAGCGACAGGTCAGCTGCTAAAACGATTGCTTCAGACAGCATGCTACACCCTACATTTGAAAATGGAAAAGGTGCAAACGTTTACAGGCTGAACACTCGCTCACTATTTCGCCTGGCGCGTCAGAGGCTGGGAGCTGATCTTACGGAGGTTTTTCAATCATGAGGGGGATGAATCGGGTAAATAGACAAGTTCCTTTCGCTCAGGTGGGGCAGTTCAGAACTAGAGGGTATAAATCTGGTGTGGGAGGGTGAGAATTCGAAAGGCAGTGAGGGGCAACGGCTGCACGCAGAGGGTGGTGCGTTTCTGGAATAACTTACCAGACCAGCTGGTGATGGATGGTATAATTCCAATACTGTTAAGGAATCTGGGCGTGTACTTGAATAGGAAGGGTTGAGAGAGAAATGGGTCAAGTGCATGCAATCGCGGCTGGATGAGTTGAGGATATCTGTTCGGAATGGACGAGTGCGACCGAAGACTGTGTTTTAGACAATAGACAATAGACAATAGACAATAGATGCAGGAGTAGGCCATTCTGCCCTTCGAGCCTGCACCGCCATTCAATATGATCATGGCTTATCATTCCTAATTAGTATCCTGTTCCAGCCTTATCTCCATACCCCTTGACTCCACTATCTTTAAGAGCTCTATCCAATTCTTTCTTAAAAGAATCCAGAGACTGGGCCTCCACTGCCCTCTGTGGCAGAGCATTCCACACAGCCACCACTCTCTGTGTGAAGTAGTTTCTCCTCATCTCTGTCCTAAATGGTCTACCCCGTATTTTTAAGTTGTGTCCTCTGGTTCGGCACTCCCCCATCAACGGAAATATGTTCCCTCCTGCCAGAGTGTCCAGTCCTTTCATAAGCCTATACGTTTCAATCAGATCCCCTCTCAGTCTTCTAAACTCAAGGGTATACAAGCCCAGTCGCTTCAGTCTTTCCGTGTAAGGCAATCCTGCCATTCCAGGAATTGACCTCGTGAACCTACGCTGCACTCCCTCAATAGCCAGAATGTCTTTCCTCAAATTTGGAGACCAGAACTGTACACAGTACTCCAGGTGTGGTCTCACCAGGGCCCTGTACAGCTGCAGAAGCACCTCTTTGCTTCTATACTCAATCCCTCTTGTTATGAAGGCCAGCATGCTATTAGCCTTCTTCACGACCTGCTGTACCTGCATGCTTGCCTTCATTGACTGGTGGACAAGAACACCCAGATCTCTCTGAACAGCCCCTTTACCTAATTTGATACCATTGAGGTAGTAATCTGCCTTCCTGTTCTTGCCACCAAAGTGGATAACCAGACATTTATCCACATTAAACTGCATCTGCCATGCATCTGCCCACTCACCTAACTTGTCCAGGTCACCCTGTAATCCCCTAACATCCTCATCACATTTCACCCTACCACCTAGCTTTGTGTCATCAGCAAATTTGCTAATGTTATTGCTGATACCATCTTCTATATCATTTACATATATTGTAAAAAGCTTCGGTCCCAGCACGGATCCCTGCGGTACCCCACTGGTCACTGCCTGCCATTTCGAAATGGAGCCGTTAATCACTACCCTTTGTTTCCTGTTAGCCAACCAATTCTCTATCCAATCTAGTACTTTGCCCCCAATCCCGTGCGCCCTAATTTTACTCACTAACCTCTTGTGTGGGACTTTATCAAAAGCTTTCTGAAAGTCCAGGTACACTACATCCACTGGATCTCCCTCGTCCATCTTCCGAGTTACATCCTCAAAAAATTCAAGAAGATTAGTCAAGCATGATTTCCCCTTCATAAATCCATGCTGACTCTGTCCTATCCTGTTACTATTATCCAGATGTGCCGTAATTTCATCCTTTATAATAGACTCCAGCATCTTTCCCACCACTGAGGTCAGACTAACTGGTCTATAATTTCCTGCTTTCTCCCGCCCACCCTTCTTAAAAAGTGGCACAACATTAGCCGCCCTCCAATCCTCAGGAACCAACCCCGATTCTATTGAACTCTGGAAAATAATCACCAGCGCATCCACGATTTCCCGAGCCACCTCCTTCAGTACCCTGGGATGCAGGCCATCAGGTCCCGGAGACTTATCAACCTTCAGACCTAACAGTCTCTCCAACACCAAATCCTGGCAAATAGAAATTCCCTTAAGTTCAGGTCCTTCAGCCACTGTTACCTCAGGGAGATTGCTTGTGTCTTCCCCAGTGAACACAGATCTGAAGTACCCATTTAATTCCTCTGCCATTTCTTCGTTCCCAGTAATATATTCCCCTGCTTCTGTCTTCAAGGGCCCAATTTTTGTCCTAACCATTTTTTTGCCTTGGACATACCTAAAAAAGCTTTTACTATCCTCCTTTATATTCTTGGCCAGTTTACCTTCGTACCTCATTTTTTCTCTGCGTATTTCCTTCTTACTAATCCTCTGTTGTTCTTTAAAAGCTTCCCAGTCCTCAGTTTTCCCGCTTATCTTCGCTAAGTTATACTTTTTCTCTTTTAACCTTATATGTTTCTTTACTTCCCTTGTCAGCCACGGCCGCCCATGTCTCCTCCTGGGATCTTTCTTCCTTTTAGGAATGAACTGATCCTGCATCTTCTGCATTATACACAAAAATATCTGCCATTGTTCCTCCACGGTCTTCCCTGTTAAGGTATTAAACCATTGAACTTTGGCCAGTTGCTCCCTCATAGCTCCATATTTCCCTTTATTCAACTGAAATATTGTCACTTCAGATTGTACCCACTCCCTCTCAAATTGCAGATTGAAGCTTATTGTATTATGGTCACTACTTCCCAATGGCTCCTTCACTTCGAGGTCACTGACCAATTCTGGTTCAGTGCTGTCCACATCTAATGGCTCTATGATAGTGCAGGTGAAATGATAAAAAAGATGAATAAAAAAAAGAAGTAGAATTGTCTGAAGTTGTTGAATTCAAACAACTTCAGGTAATTTTATTTCAATTATTTTATTTATCTTTTTTAGTTGTGTTTTTTTTTCACTGTTCTGTACCTCTTATTTCTTGACTGTCTCTCTTTCTCTCGCTCCCCACTCTCTCAATACCTTTTTGCTCTCCTCTTCCCGCTTTGCTACCCTTCTCCCCTGTTTTCCATTTTGTCTCTGCTTCACCCATCCCTCACATATTTTGTCACGTAGCGCTGGCTTGAGCCTGGGTCATTCACGCCTCTTAATCTCCCTTTAATCTCTCCATGCACTGTCATTATCACCTTTGCATCTGGAGCCTTGACTCACCTTCTCTCAGCGTGGTGGAAATAGCTCCATAATACTCCCCCTTTGTTTTTATCTTTATCTTTAATCAGTTAGACTCGAAACGTCAGCTCTTTTCTCTCCTTGCAGATGGTGCCAGACCTGCTGAGATTTTCCAGCATTTTCTCTTTTGGTTTCAGATTCCAGCATCCTCAGTAATTTGCTTTTATTAATGGCTCTGTGATATTGCTGGTGATATGATAACTCCAGTGTCGATGCGTGAGAGGTGAGCAAGCGAACGAATTGCCTCTGGAAGTCGTGTGACGAGTATTAACAGAGATCCAGGAAAATAACACGAACGAATCTTTGATTGAATGGAAGCATGAACTCTGGTTCCCCTCCGAGACTGTGCCAGGTCTGCCTTTTTCCTGCACATATTTCATGTTTTGCATTTGTTGGCGAAAACAACTGAGACTGGTTGTTTTGCTGCCGACAACATCCACCAGTCATCACTTGTACGGCGATCAAGTCGTGCGTCTATCCCTGTCAAATGTTTTATTGCGCAGGTGGCGCTTCCGGCTTTGTGGAGCACGTCGCTTGGAAACACAGCAACCACACAAGCGCTGCGTGTGGTCAGTGTGGGGATCGAACCCACGACCTTGGCGTTATTAGCACCACGCTCTAACCAGCTGAGCTAACCGACCAACGCTGGCGGCTTGGCGAAAGCAAATGCCTATATTGCCGGTGCCCACAACCACGGCTGCTCTGCATTTTCTGCTTCTCATCGATCGCACGATAGTCTGAAGTATTTCCTTTCGTTGCAAAGCTTTTCAACATAAAAAAACATTTACTTTTCCGAACGCGCATACTCGAGTTAACCATTTGCTCTGATATCTAAAATTAAGCACAATGTCCGGACGCATGCAATTTCAATCGCAACGCCACCAGCTCAGCTGCAGCTTCTCACGTTGACAAATTTCGTCTGGAGAACCGTACCTTCAAGGATCGCTCACTGTTCTTCTGGATACTCACAGACCTTTGGAGTCAGGGTTATGTGCTGCTGATTAACTGCTACGAACCTTATGCCAAATGCATTGGAATTGTAATCTATCAGTGAGGTTAAACATAGAACAATACAGCGTAGTACAGGCCCCTCGGCCCTCGATGTTGCGCCGATCAAAGCCCACCTAACCTACACTAACCCACTATCCTCCATATACCTATCCAATGCCCGCTTCAATACCCATAAAGAGGGAGAGTCCACTACTGCTACTGGCAGGGCATTCCATGATCTTACGACTCGCTGAGTGAGGAACCTACCCCTAACATCAGTCCTATATCTACCCCCCCTTAATTTAAAGCTATGCCCTCTTGTCATAGCTGACTCCATACGTGGAAAAAGGTTCTCACTGTCAACCCTATCTAACCCCCTAATCATCTTGTACACCTCTATCAAATCACCCCTAAACCTTCTTTTCTCCAATGAAAACAGCCCCAAGTGCCTCAGCCTTTCCTCATACGATCTTCCTACCATACCAGGCAACATCCTGGTAAACTTCCTCTGCACCCGTTCCAGTGCCTCCACATCCTTCCTATAGTATGGCGACCAAAACTGCACACAATATTCCAGATGCGGCCGCACCAGAGTCTTATACAACTGCAGCATGACCTCAGGACTCCGGAACTCAATTCCTCTACCAATAAAAGCCAGTACGCCATATGCCTTCTTCACTGCACTATTTACCTGGGTGGCAACTTTCAGAGATCTGTGTACATGGACACCAAGATCCCTCTGCTCTTCCACACTACCAAGCAGTCTACCATTAGCCCAGTAATCCATCTTTTTATTACTCTTACCAAAGTGAATCACTTCACACTTAGCTACATTGAACTCCATTTGCCACCTTTCTGCCCAGCTCTGCAGCTTCTCTATATCCCGCTGTAACCTGCCATATCCCTCCTCACTGTCTACAACTCCTCCGACTTTCGTATCATCCACAAACTTGCTCACCCAACCTTCTAACCCTTCCTCCAGGTCATTTATAAAAATGACAAACAGCAATGGTCCCAAGACAGATCCTTGCGGAACACCACTAGTGACGGCACTCCAAGATGAACCTTTGCCATCAACTACTACCCTCTGTCTTCTTCCAGAGAGCCAATTCCTAATCCAAACCTCCAACTCACCCTCAATGCCATATCTCTGTATTTTCTGCAGTAGCCTACCATGGGGGACCTTATCAAACGCCTTACTAAAATCCATATATACCACATCTACCGCTTTCCCCTCATCTACCTCCTTCGTCACCTTCTCAAAGAATTCAATAAGGTTTGTGAGGCACGACCTGGCCTTCACAAAACCATGCTGACTATCCTTGATCACATCATTCTTATCCAGATGTGTATAAATCCTATCCCTTACAATTCTCTCTAAGACTTTGCCCACAACAGAAGTGAGACTCACTGGCCTATAGTTACTAGGATTATCCCTACTCCCCTTCTTGAACAAGGGAACCACGTTTGCTAGCCTCCAGTCCTCTGGCACTACTCCTGTAGACAAAGAGGACACAAAAATCAAGGCCAATGGCTCTGCAATCTCCTCCCTTGCTTCCCAGAGAATCCTAGCATAAATGCAATCAGGCCCAGGGGACTTATCTATTTTCACCCTTGCCAGAATTTCCAACACCTCATCTCTACATATCTCAAAGCCATCCATTCTACTTATTCGTGCCGCAGTATTCATATCGACAACAATGTCCCGTTCCTGAGTGAATACTGACGAAAAGTATTCATTCAGCGCCTCCCCAATCTCTTCAGCCTCCACACGCAACTTCCCATTACTATCCTTGATTGGACCTATTCCTTCCCTAGTCATTCTTTTATTCCTAACATACCTATAGAAAGCCTTAGGGTTTTCCCTAATCCTACCAACTAAGGACCTTTCATGTCCCCTCCTTGCTGCTCTTAGCTCTCTCTTCAGGTCCTTCCGGGCTACCTTATAACTCTCAATCGCCCCTATTGAACCTTCACGCCTCATCTTTACAAAGGCCGCCCTCTTCCATTTAACAAGGGATTCCAACTCCTTATTAAACCACGGCTCCCTCACACGACCCTTTCCTCCCTGCCTGATAGGTACGTACTTATCAAGGACACTCAGTAGTTGCTCCTTGAACAAGTTCCACATATCAATTACGCTCTTGCCTTGGAATCTACTTTTCCAATCCACACATCCTAAGTCATGCCTCATCGCATCATAATTTCCCTGCCCCCAGCTATAACTCTTGCCCTGTAGTACACACTTATCCCTCTCCATCACTAGACTAAAAATCACCGAATTGTGGTCACTGTCCCCAAAGTGCTCACCTACCTCTAGTTCTAATACCTGGCCTGGTTCGTTACCCAGAACCAAATCCAGTATGGCCTCACCTCTTGTTGGCTTATCTACATATTGTGTCAGGAAACTCTCCTGCACACATTGCACAAACACTGACCCATCTAACGAACTTGAGCTATAGCTTTCCCAATCAATATCAGGAAAGTTAAAGTCTCCCATAACAATCACCCTATTACTATCACTCTTCTCCTGAATCATCTTCGCAATCCTTTCTTCAACGATTCTAGGACTATTAGGAGGCCTGTAAAAGACTGCTAACAGGGTGACCTCACCTCTCCTATTCCTAACCTCAACCCAAACTACCTCAGATGGCAAATCTTCATCCATCTTCCTTTCCACCGCTGTAATACTATCTTTGACAAGCAAAGCCACACACCCCCCTCTTTTACCCCCACCTCTGACCCTACTAAAACATTTAAACCCTGGAACCTGCAACAACCAATCCTGTCCCTGATCTAGCCATGTCTCCGTAATAGCCACAACATCGAAGTCCCAGGTACCAACCCACGCTGCAAGTTCACCTACCTTATTTCGTATACTTCTGGCATTAAAGTATACACACTTCAAGCCACTCTTCTGTTTACAGGCACCATCCTTTAAGATTGATGCCATATTCCTACCCTCCCTACACTCCAGGTCCTGCACCCTAAAGCTCCAGTCTGGGTTCCCATGCCCCTGCAGAGTTAGTTTAAACCCCCCCCAAGAGCACTAGCAAACCTCCCCCCAAGGATACTGGTGCCCCTCAGGTTCAGGTGCACACCATCCTGTCTATAGAGGTCCCACCTTCCACAGAAAGAACCCCAGTTATCCAAGTACCGAAATCCCTCCCTCCTGCACCATCCCTGTAGCCACGCATTTAACTCTTCTCTCTCCCTATTCCTCGACTCTCTATCAGGTTCTTTCTGCTCCCGAACGACGCAGTTGCTTTGGTGTCAGCAACAGCTCAGAAGTCAATTGCACGTTTTGCTCAATGACTCATGTTGCTTATGCAATCTTCGTTTGACAGCAAGTTATCAGGCCTTCCTGCAGAGTTTGTCAGCGACAGGTGAGCTGCTAAAATGATTGCTTCAGACAGCATGCTACACCCTACATTTGAAAATGGAAAAGGTGCAAACGTTTACAGGCTGAACACTCGCTCACTATTTCGCCTGGCGCGTCAGAGGCTGGGAGCTGATCTTACGGAGGTTTTTCAATCATGAGGGGGATGAATCGGGTAAATAGACAAGTTCCTTTCGCTCAGGTGGGGCAGTTCAGAACTAGAGGGTATAAATCTGGTGTGGGAGGGTGAGAATTCGAAAGGCAGTGAGGGGCAACGGCTGCACGCAGAGGGTGGTGCGTTTCTGGAATAACTTACCAGACCAGCTGGTGATGGATGGTATAATTCCAATACTGTTAAGGAATCTGGACGTGTACTTGAATAGGAAGGGTTTAGAGAGAAATGGGTCAAGTGCATGCAATCGCGGCTGGATCAGTTGAGGATATCTGTTCGGAATGGACGAGTTCGACCGAAGACTGTGTTTTCAGTGCTGTCCATATCTAATGGCTCTATGATAGTGCAGGTGACATGATAAAAAAGGTAAATTTAAAAAATGAAGTAAAATTGTCTGAAGTTGTTGAATTCAAACAACTTCAGGTAATTTTATTTCAATTGTTTTATTTATCTATTATATTTGTGTTTTTTTCACTGTTCTGTACCTCTTATTTCTTGGATTTTCTCTCTTTCTCTCGCTCCCCACTCTCTCAATACATTTTCCCTCTCCTCTTCCCGCTTTGCTACCCTTCTCCCCTGTTTTCCATTTTGTCTCTGCTTCACCCATCCCTCACATATTTTGTCACATAGCGCTGGCTTCAGCCTGGGTCATTCACGTCTCTTAATCTCCCTTTAATCTCTCCATGCACTGTCATTATCACCTTTGCATCTGGAGCCTTGACTCACCTTCTCTCAGCGTGGTGGAAATAGCTCCATAATACTCCCCCTTTGTTTTTAACTTTATCTTGAATCAGTTCGACTCGAAACGTCAGCTCTTTTCTCTCCTTGCAGATGGTGCCAGACCTGCTGAGATTTTCCAGCATTTTGTCTTTTGGGTTCAGATTCCAGCATCCGCAGTAATTTGCTTTTATTAATGGCTCTGTGATATGCTGGTGATATGATAACTCCAGTGTCGATGCATGAGAGGTGAGCAAGCGAACGAATTGCCTCTGGAAGTCGCGTGACGAGTATTAACAGAGATCCAGGAAAATAACATGAACGAATGTTTGATTTGAATTGAAGCCTGAACTCTGGTTCTCCTCCGAGACTGTGCCATATTTCATGTTTTGCATTTGTTGGTGAAAACAATTGAGACGGGTGGTTTTGCTGCAGACAACACCCACCAGCCATCACGGGTACGGGGATCAAGTCGTGCGTCTCGCCCAGTCAAATGTTTTATTGAACGGATGGCGTTTCCGGCTTTGTGGGCACGTCGTTTGGTGACACAGCAACCACACAAGCGCTGCATGTGGTCAGTGTGGGGATCGAACCCGCGACCTTGGCGTTATTAGCACCACGCTTTAACCAGCTGAGCTAACCGACCAACACGCGTGGCCCGGCGAAAGCAGATGCCTACATTGCCTGTGCTCACAACCACGGCGGCTGTCCTTTTTCTGCTTCTTATCGATCGCACGATAGTCTGAAGCATTTCCTTTCGTTGCAAAGCTTTTCAACATAAAAAAACATTTACTTTTCCGAACGCGCATACTCGAGTTAACCATTTGCTCTGATATCTCTATTTTAACTCTATTTTATTACCTTTTTTATTTGTGTTGTTTTTCACCGTTCCTTTAAGGGCGGCACGGTGGCACAGTGGTTAGCACTGCTGCCTCACAGCGGCAGAGACCTGGGTGAAAGTCCCACCTCAGGCGACTGACTGTGTGGAGTTTGCACGTTCTCCCCGTGTCTTCGTGGGTTTCCTCCGGGTGCTCCGGTGTCCTCCCACAGTCCAAAGATGTGCAAGTTAGGTAAATTTGCTGTGCTAAATTGCCCGTAGTGGTAGGTAAGGATGTAGGGGTATGGGTGGGTTGCGCTTCGGCGGGGCGGTGTGGAGTTGTTGGGCCGAAGGGCCTGTTTCCACACTGTAAGTAATCTAATCACTCACTGTTCATAATATTCGAGGTGTGGTCTGATTTGTACCTTGCACAATTTTAGCTAAACCTCCATGTTTTTAGACTCCATTCCCTGTATAATAAATGTCAGCATTTGATTTGCCTTCTCTATTACCTGCTGACCCTGTAATCTACCTTTTTCAGATTGATAAACAAGAACTCCCTCATCCCTTTCTGCTGTCAGTCTGAAACCAAATATTGTTAGCCTGACAGTAAATCAGAAGTATACTGAAATTGTTAGAAATGATCTGTCAACATACAATAACTGGGCAGATGGAAATACATTGTACAGAAGAGAATTTGTTTTTGAGCCTATTGGATTTAATTTGTTGGTGTGAACATAAATGGCAGAATTGTAAGGGGACAGGAGGGGTGTCGTGGTACAGGGGATATGGTGTATTTGAATTATCAGAAGCCTATTATGCAAGTTTCAATAAGCTAAACAGTATCTTTGTAGAGAATAGGGCCTCTTAAATATTAATAAGGTCACCTATGTGTGGAACCAGAGGAGATGGGTGACGTATTGGACAAAATAAACTTGTCAGAATTTACTGTGGTGAAAGACATGGAAGCTCGGGAACTTGGGAAAATAAAGAGTGAAGTCTTGGAAAGAATCCTCTGCAAAGTAGAGAAAATGCTGGAATCTTAAAACAAATAAAGGTAGATCACTCCTCAGTAGCTCATTAGGTCAATCCTAGAATATTGTGGAAAGCTAGGGAAGAGATTGCAGTGTCCCTTCCAGAGATATTTATATTATCAACAGACTCAGTGAGGTGTTGGAAGACTGGAGGGCGGCTAATGCTGTTCCATCACTTAAGGGCTGCAGCGAAAAGTCAGGAAATGACAGCCCCGTGAGCCCAGTGATGGAGAAGTTGTTGGAGGAGATTCTGAAAGAAAGGAGCTCCTTATATTTACAAAGGCAAGGGCTGATTAGAGATAATCAGCATGGCTTTGTGAGTGGGAAACCATGTTTCACAAACTGGATTGACTCTTCGAGAAGGTGGCCAAGAGATAGATGAAAGCAGAGCAGTGAATATTGTCCACGTGGACTTTAGCGAAGCATTTAACAAGGTTCAAAGGGATGTAGTACACCTAGCCAGGAGGAAGAACGACACTTACTTAAGGTTGAGGACACAAGAATCAGACAGGTTTCCAGAGGGTAACGTGGAACAGCACGATGGCTCAGTGGTTAGAATTGCGATCTCATAGCACCACGGACTCCATTTCGATTCCAACCTCACGCGACAGTCTGTGTGCAGTTTGCACATTCTCCCTGTGTCTCTGTGGGTTTCCTCCACGTGCTCTATTTTCCCCCCACAGCCCAAGGATGTACATGTTATGTGACTCAGCCATGCTACATTACCCATAGAGTTCACGGATGTGTAGGTTTGGCGCATTAGTCAGGGCAAATGGAGAGAATTAGGTTGGTGGGATGATTCTGGGTGCTATACTGTTTGGAGGGTTGATATGGAGGTGTTCGGCCAAATGGCCTTTTTCCACACTGTAGCGAATCCCTGGAGATACCAGAAAGGAACTGAGGAATGGACTTAGGACAACTAGAAGGGGGCATGAAAAAGCTTTGTTGGGAAGGATTAAGAAAAACCATAAGGCATTCTCCAATTATGGAAGGAAGATGAGGATGGCAAGAGTGAGGGTAGGGATAGTGGAGGGAACTTGTGCCTGGAGTCACAGGAGGTAGGGGACGTCCTTAATGAATACTGTGCCTGAGCATTCACTGCTGAGAGGGACCTTGTTATTTGTGAGGACAGCGTGAAACAGGCTGATATATGTTAACAGGTGGATGTTAAGAAGGAGGATGTGCTGAGAATTTTGTAAAAGACAAGGATAGATAAGTCGCTGAACCAGACTGGATGAACCCAACGTTACTAGAGGAAGCGAGGGAAGAGATTGCTGCACACTTAGCGATGACCTTTGCATCTTCACTGTCTACTGGAGTCGTACCAGATGATTCGAGGTTGGCAAATGTTATTCCCTTGCTCAGGAAAGGGAATAGGGATGATCCTGGGAATTACAGACCTGTCAGTCTTCTGTCCGTGGTGTGCAGATTATTGGAGAGGACTCTGAGAGAGCGGATCTATGACTCCGTAGAAAACCATAGTTTGATGAGAGATAGTATGGTTTTGTAAGGGGCAGGTCATGCCTCACAAATCTTATTGAATCTATTGAGAATTTGACAAACACTTTTATGGCTCATTCAGAAAGTACGGAGGCATGGGATACTGGGGAACCTGTTTGTCTGGATACAGGATTACTGGCCCACAGAAGACAGGGTGATGATAGATGGAAAGCATTCATCCTGGAGCTCAGTGACTCGTGGTTTTCTGCAGGGAAAGGTTACAGGACCTCATCGCTTTGTGAGTTTAGGAATTACTTGAATGTGTGAGTGGAAGAGTGGGTTAGAAAGTTTGCCAATGAAACGAGGGTTGGTGGAGTGGTTGATACTGTGGAGGGCTGTTGTAGGTTGCAACGGGGCATTGACAGGATGTAGAGCCGGGTTGAGAAGTGGCAGATGGAGTTCAATCTGGAAAAGTGTGAAGTCATTCATTTTGGAAGGTTGAATTTGAATGCAGAATGCAGCGTTAAAGGCAGGATCCTTGGCAGTGTGGAGGAAACGAGGGATCTTGGGTTCCAAGTCCCTAGATCCCTCAAAGTTGCCACCCAAGCTGAGAGCCTTGTTAAGAAGGAATATATTGTGTTGGATTTCATTAGTTTGGGGATTGAGTTTTAAAGCCGTGAGGTTATGCTGCAGCTCTATAGACCTCTGGTTTGACCACTCTTGGAATATTGTGTTCAGTTCTGGTCCCCTCATTACAGGAAGGATGTGGAAGCTTTAGAGAGAGTAAAGAGGAGATTTACCAGGATGCTGCCTGTACTGGAGGGCATGTCCTATGAAGAAAGGTTGAGGGAGCTAAGGTTTTTCTCATTGGAGTGAAGAAGGGTGAGGGATGACTTGGTAGAGGTAAACAAGATGATGAGAGGCACAGAGAGAGTGAATATTGAGAGACATTTTTTACCTTGACATAACTAGCTATTACAAGGGAGTCTAATGTTAAGGTGATTAGGCAGTGGTTAAGGGGAGATTTCAGAGGTAGGTTTGTTACATTTAGAGTGGTGGGTGAGTGCAATGCACTGCCAGCAGTGGCAGTAAAATTAGATGCATTTGGAACATTTAATATACTTCTGGATAGGCACATGGATGGCAGTAAAATGAAGAATATGTAGGTTAGTTTGATATTACAGTCGCATAAAAGATTGGCGTGACAAAGTGGCCGAAGGATCTTGTGCTGTACTGTTCTGTGTTCTACTTTCCATGTGGTAAACTGGGTAATAAGCTCAAATCAATGTAAACGGTTATGACATTCAGGAGGAGCTAGTCAACTGGATACAAAATTGGGCTTGATGGTAGGTGACAGAGGATGATGGGAGACATGTTGTTTTTCTGACTGGAGGCATGTGACCAGCGGTGGAGTGGGTCCACTGGTGTTTGTCATTTGGATAAATGGTTTGGATGGGAGTATTTGTTTCCAGGTAAGTAAACTTTTTTTGGGTGACACTGACATTGGTGGGAAAGTGGACAGTAAAGAAGGTTATCTATGATACAATAGGATGGACA
The DNA here is from genome assembly GCF_047496795.1 of Chiloscyllium punctatum. Taxonomy (NCBI): domain Eukaryota; kingdom Metazoa; phylum Chordata; class Chondrichthyes; order Orectolobiformes; family Hemiscylliidae; genus Chiloscyllium; species Chiloscyllium punctatum. The sequence continues at coordinate 2,829,409 of NC_092739.1, forward strand.
GTACTGCTGGGATAGTGGGCTGAAGAATAGCAGATGGAGTTTAATTACATAAATGTGAAGTGTTCCATTTTGGTGAAACAAACCAGGGTGGGACTTGTACAGTTAATGTTCGGTCCCTGGGTAGTGTTATCAGTCAGAGACCCAGGGATGCAGGTACATAGTTCTTTGAGATTGGCAATACTGGTAGACAGGCTGGTGAAGCAGGTGTTTGGGATGGTTACCTTCATAGGGTAAAGCATTGAGAGTAGGAGTTGGGATGTCATGTTGTGGCTGTACAGGACATTGATGCGGCCTCCATAAAAGCATTGTTGATCTGTAGGAAGAACTCATCTGGTTCACTTAGCTTCTTTTAGGGAAGGACATCTGACATTCTAACCTGGTCTGGCTGACATGTGACTCCAGACCCACAGCAATATGACTGACTCTGAGCTACCCTCTGGGTAATTAGCAGTGGAGCAAAGAATGCTGGTCCAATCACCCTCATCCCATGAATGAATAAATAAAAATACATACGTCCCTCCCTACCTCTGCAAACCCCTCCAGCTGCAGCTGGTTTTGTCACACTGTTCAGGCCCGGACCACTCTCTCACCACCTCCAGCATCTTCACTTCTCCCTGTTCCTATTGTGTCATTAAACCCTGACAATGATTCCCCTTTCCATTGCCCTCCTCCCTGCTAGCAGACCCTTTCCAATCCCTTTAAAACTTACTGCTTAAACTCTCTCTCATTTCAGGATTTTAAGTACTTTGTGGTAATCGTCTAAGCCTCATAATCTGATATGATCCATTTTGTCCTGAGTGAGGGATGGGTGGGAATTTCTTGCTGAGGATTTTCTATTTGAATGGAATGACCTTTTGTTGAGTGTTTTACACTGTTCCTTCAAATGTTTTCCACTGTTCATTTACAGACACATGTTTCAGTCTGTTTAGCCTGTTTACCTTGGTCAGTTCTCTCAAACTCATGTAATTGGCTGTTTTTGTTTCCAGATGTAGCTTGTCCTTTCTGTGATTCACTTTAAAACTTTGTATTTTTTTAAACTGCACCTTACACAATTTCCCAGAGGATCTCCCCAGGTGACATTACTCACTAAGTTTCATGACACAACAGTCGCACTGAGATAGTGACGTCCCTAGCCAGTTGCATAATGTGTTATTCAAAGGAACACTGAAAAAAAATTCCACAATCTCTTCTTCGAATATCACTCTTGCCAGTATGATTGCCAAGATTATATTAATATTCAAGTTTCACTAAATTATCACAATGCCTTTATTAAGAATTCCAATGAGTTCCTCTTTAATGCAAATGATGAGCAATGAAATGTTGTTAAGTCGCCAAAAACTGTTCTGCCGTTTGTGTCCTTGGCAAGTAGTAGCCAGAATTTACATTCAGACTGATTCTACTTCATGATCTGATGCCAAATGCTTCCTCTGTAATACCTTTGTTATCCATTATTGTTAGAGTTACCCATTTTGCCTGAGTATCCGCAAGTTTGTGAACCATTGAATATTTATGTTCCAACTGTTGTTCGTCCTGTAACCATGTCTCCCTGGTGTCTAAATCTCTTTGTCACAAATCAGTCTACCTTTCTGCAGAGACTTCGTCCTTTCAAAAAAAAAGATAATTTAATCTTTCCCACAATTTCCTGTCACAAATCAATTCACTGATATACAGTTTTAGTTAAAATTTGTCCCTTCCTGTTCCTTTCTGCTTGTCTTCGGCCACATCCCCACGCTGTTCTCATGCGTCATCTTTTCTATTTGGATTTGGAAAGCTCCTTTCACCTGAACCCTCTAGGTTTAGCTGTCCATAAACCTACCGACATGATTGGCCAGGACACTGGTCCCAGCTCAGTTCCAGTGGGACCCCATCCTAATGGATTTTTAAAAAAATCAGGTATGGGATGTGGGTGTCTCTGGCTGACCAGCCTTTCTTGCCCAGCCCTAGCTGCCCTTGAGCTGAGTAACTTGCTCGGCCATTTCAGAGGGTAATTGGGAGGCAAACACTTTGCTGTGGGGATGTCGTGCAGACCACGTGAGGGTGGGCAGATGTCCTTCTCTGAATGATAAGTGTTTGGATTTGTTGTATATCAGGAATGGTATTTATAGATGGTCAATTACTATTTTTAAAATAATTTTATTCAAATTCCACCATTTCAGATGATGTGGTTCAAACCTGCCTCTCCTGAACATTAGCTGAGGTTTGGGATACATGCTCTAGCAACAATATCAACAGGCCATTACTTTGTCTGCTCACAGGCTATTTATCCCTGAACACTGATACCAGTGTATCATGACGCTAAACCTGTTTTCCTTCATGATTGTTTGTTCCTGATACCTTCCTGCGTCTGGTGATATCACTCAGTCTCTCTCCATGTGGCATCCCTCACTGTGTGGGTCTAATTGCTGCCTCTGTCAGTGTCTCTCACTCTTACAACTACTCCATTTTCTGAGCCAGCAGAATTCTGCAAAGGCCAGGGATGGAGACTGGGATTTTCCAGATCTCCATGGGACACAGTACTATTCTCCATGTGTAACCCTCACTGCATCAGTCTAATTTCCCATTCTGTCTATTTCTCTGTCTCCTGTAGGTACTCAGGAAGTTCCTGACTCAATAGATTTCCCAGCTGCTGGGTGTCCCATCCATCAGCACGTTGAAGATGGTTGGTCAGGCAGAGAGACAAAGGGCAGGGAGATCTGGAGCCTTCAGTAAACCCTGCACTGAGGTAAGATCACTCACCGTGCAGAGAGAAGCGAGAGGGCTCCAAACATCAGCTAACCATGCTGGAGGGGGAGCAGTGTACAGACACACCCCAGGCTCAATCGCCACGTCTACTGTAAGTTTTGTTGTTCTGAGATAGTATCAGGAGTGTCACAGTTATCAATCCAGGCCTGTGATGTCTTAGTGAGCACCAGGACAACAGAGGGGAAAGCAGGCTTCCCATGAGTGGGTGGGAAAGCTGCCTGGGATCTTTCTGTTCTGTGTTCCTCCTCCAACACTGTACATATTCCATGTCTCGTGGACCAGTGTCTTCAATAATTTGTAACTCCTACAACAGTGCCTGTCCCTGTAACATCCACCTTCCCTATTGTCCCTCCCCATATTTGAAATGTACTGCATTTATTATCCTTCCATGCAACTAGTCCATGCTGACTACTGTTCATGAACAAGTCGCATTTGCATGTGTTTGCTCCATATCCCTTCAAACCTTCTCTTCTCCATATATTACTGCCCAAATGTCTTTTCCATGTTGTAACTTTACTTTTCTCTACCCCTTCCCCAGACGCTTATTCCACACATGCACCATTCTCTATGTGGAAATGTTCTCCTCTGGTCACTTTTAAGTATTTCTTCTCTCACCTCATATTTCTGCCCGCTAGTAATGGATTTCCCTACCCTGGGATAGAAACCTTTACTATTCACATTAAATATACCCCTCGTGGTTTTATAAACCTTTATAAGGTCAACCCTCAACCACCTCCGCCCAAGGGAAATACGAAGGATAATGATACAAATATCTCTGCCATGGTCCCCGCTGTGACTTTGCCACAATGTTGTGGCATACACTTGTTCAGGACCTCAGGCGTTCTCTACCTTTGTGTTCTAAGATCTCCAGAACCACCTCTTCTGTAATGGAGACTCTTTTCAAGACATCATTGTTTCTCTCCCTTTTTTTCCTGGTCTTTGTCCACTGTATGTTCTGACATGAAATAATCATTTCAGGTCACACTCATCTCCTGTGGTTCCAGGCACGGATGGCCTTCTTGATCTTTGAGGGGCTATATTGTCTCTCGAGTTGCTTTTTTGTACTGGTGTGCTGTAGAATCTCTTTGGATTCTCCTTAACTTTATCTTCCAAAGCTATCTCATCGCCCTGTTTTGCTTTCCAGCTTCTCCAGCCTCTTTGTTTCTCCACATGTGAAGCCACATCCCAGGAACAATGTAACTGCACCCCTTGGTCTCTCTCCGTTAGACAACACTGAACAGAGCACTGCCATTAACTGTGTTAGTCCTCCCTGGTTTGTCTTAACAAAATCCAACACCTGATATCAACTGCACCTTTCATTTCTTGACCCATGGCTCAGTTGGTTAAGATCACCTTTGATAACTATATTCATTGCCCACTATAACACCTATTTTACTATCCACAAACATGCTAACACTAATTCATATATTCTCGTTTATGTCAATAATACACATGTGTGGACCCTGCACCGATCCTTATGACACACCGCTGGTCAGAGGCCCCCAGTCTGCACAACAACCCTCTCCCACTACCCTCTGTCTCCTACTGTCAAGCCCATTTTGTGTTTGTTTGTCTTGCTCTCCCTGATCCCATGTGATCTAATCTTACTAACCAGTGCATCAGGCTAAACCCTGTCTAAGGCCTTGCTGAAGTCAGGATAGACAACGTCTACTGCTCTGTCTTCATCCATCTCCTTGGTCACCTCTTCAACAAACTCTATCAAGTTTGAGAGACACCCCTTTGTACGCACAAAACTATGCTGACTATCCCTAATCAATCATTGCCTTTCCAAATGCATGTGACTCCTGTCCCGCGGAATCGCTTCCAACAACATTGGCACCACTGACATCAAACTAATTGGTGTTGATGTCCCTGGCTTTCCCTCGCAGCCTTTCATAAATACTGGCACAACATTAGCCACCCTCCAGGCTCCCGGCTCACCACCTGTGGCTGTCAGCGATAGAAATATCTTTGTAAGTTTCTTCCCTAACTTGCCCCAATGTCCTGAGATGTACTTGATTAGTTCCCAGGGAGTTGTCTAATTTTAATGCGTTTTAAAACCTTCAGCACCTCCTGTTCTCCAATGTGGACTCTTTTGAATACATCACTGTTTATTTCCCTGCTTCCCCAGTGTATTTTCCACAGTAAGTTCTGACTTTAAATTTTTGTTTTGGATCTCACCCATTTCCTGTTGTTTCACGCACAGATGGCTTCATTGATCTTTCAGGGGTCACATTTTGTCTCGAGTTTTTCTTCTGTTGTTAATATACTTGTAGAATCTCTTTGGATTTTCCTGAACCTTATCTGCCAAAGCTCTGTCAGTTCCCCTTTACGCCCTCATGGTTTCCCTCTGAAGAGTATTACTACACCCACAATTGACTTAATTCAGCTGGCTATATAGGACATGTGCCCCCTTTTGTCTGGACCAGAACCTCAATATCCCAAGTCATCCAGTGTTTCCCATTGTCCTTCATACAAACAGGAATATGCTGCCCCTGAAATCTTAATTTATCTCGCTTTTGAAAGAATTCCACTTGCCCGACGTCTCTTTACTTTCAAATAGCCTCCACGAATCAACTTTTGAACAGTCTTGCCTAATACCTTCTGGACTGGGACAAGGCCAGTTTTGATCTTTAACTTGTGGACCAGGCCTGTCCTTTTCCATCGCTATTTCTAAACTAATAAAATTGTGGTGACTTTGCCAAAGTGCTCCCCCACAAACACTTCAGTCCCTTTCTCTTAGGGAGGTCAGGTTTCATCCCTTTCTCCAGTCGGACCAGTTACAGACTGACTGAGACAGTTTTCTTGAACACACTGAACAATTTTCTTCTATCCAAGCTGTGAACATTCTGTCAATACCAGTCTCGGTTTAGAAAGTTAAAATCCACGACCATTACAGCCCTATCATTATTACAGATATCTGAGATCCCCAACATATTTGCTGCTCAATTTCCCACTGACTGTAGTACCGTCATATCAAACTGGTCATCCAGTGTAATTTCTCAGTTCCACTAACACAGCTTCACTGGACGATCTCCAGTAATATCCTCTCTCAGTGCTGCAGTGATGTTTTCACTGATCAAAACACACCAATCCCCCTCCTCTCTTGCCTCCCCTTCTATCTTTCCTGTAGCATCTGTCCCTGGAACATTGAGTTGCCTGTCCTGCCCCTCCCTCAGCTGTATTTCCATAATTCCTGTGATATCCCTGTCCCATGCTTCCATCCATGCCGTGTGTTCATCTGTATAACCTATTAGATCTTTTACATCAATGTAAATGCAGCTTAATTGATGCGTAATCCTTCATTGCCTGCTGTGCTCTTGCCTGACTTGTCGATTTAAATGACTCTCTTGAAATTCTGTCCCAGCCTCAACCTTCAGACTGCAGCCTAAGACCATCCCCCTCACTGTGGACAACACCCTCACCTTTCACGTCATCTACAAACCTACTAATGTTACCTTCTGCTTTCACATCCAAGTGACTAATGCCCATAAGGAACAGCAATGATTCCTGCACAGATCACTGTGATACACCCGATGGGCAAAGGCTTTCAATCAGAAAACCAACCCTCCAACAATTTTGGATCTAATTTGCCAACTTGCCTTGGATCCCATGGGCTCTTCCCTTTTGGACCAGCCTTCCATGTGGGACCTTGTCAAAGGCCTTAATGAATTCCATGTAAACCACAACATCTGCACTGCCCTCATCAATCTCTTCAATCGTAATTTCAAAGAAATCTCAGCTGATTTCATCAGACATTAACTTCCTCTTCCAAATCCGTGCTGACTATCACTAATCGATCCCTGCCTTCCCAGTTATTGATTCATCCTGTCCCTCAGAATTGTTCCCAATTTCCCTCCCCCTGCTGTCAGACTATCTGCTCTGTAATTACCTGGCTTATCCCTGCTGCCCTTCCTGAATAAAGGAACCACATTAGCGATCCTCCAGTCATTCGGCACTTCACCTGTGGCCAGCAAAGTATTAAATATACCCACCAGGGCCCCAGCAATCTCCTCCCTTACCTCCCATAGCCCAGCCTGGGGTGCATTTCATTGGGCACTGAGGAGTTTTCCATCTTTTATGCCTGTGAAAACATTTAATTTCACCTCCGTATTGATCTTAATATGTTCTCGAACATTATCCCCCCAAGTGAAATCTCTGGACTATAAGGTCACCTCTCAATTTCCAGCTCCAGTGAAAAAGGACTCAGCATATCCAGACATTTTTCAGAACTCAAGTCTTCCATATCCAACAACATCCTTTAAATCTCTTCTGAACTACTGAAACTTAATAATATCCTCCCCATAACTGGGCGACAGAACTGGAAAAAGTATTGTAGACGTGGCCTCACCAATGTTCTTAGAATCTCCACATGACCTGCCAAAACTCTCACTCAATGGACTGAGCAATAGTCAGGCATGCCAAGCACTGTCTTATCCATCCTCTGATGCAAACGTCCAGAATTATGGACCTGAACCCGGAGGTCCCTCTGCTCTAAAACACTAACCAAGGTCCTAACATTAATTGTATAAGCTCTACACTTTTTTGTTTTACCAACTGCTTTACCTCGAATTTATTCAGATTGAATAACATCTACAGTTTTTCAGCCCATTCACCCTATCATCAAGATCCCTTTGTAATCTCAAAACATCTCCTTCACTGTCCATGATTCCAACCTCCAGCCTTCCAGCCAATCACACATGGCTGTCAATGGTACAAATACCTTTATTTGGGGCTCCACAGTTTCTTCCCTCGCATTCCACAATGTCCTATGATACACTTAATCAGGTCCTAGGGCATTCCGTACCTTTGTGTTTTAAAACCTACAGCACTACCTCTTATATAACATCCAGTCTTTTCAAGTCATAGAGATGTACAGCATAGAAACAGATCCTTTGGTCTCCAATTCGTCCACGCTGACCAGAAGATCTAAGTAAATCTACTCCCTTTTCCAGCATTTGGCCTATATACTGCTACACCCTTACTAGTCATATACCCATCCATATACCTTTTAAATGTTGTAATTGTATCAGTCTCTGTTACTTTCTCTCTCAGCTCATTCCATACATGCATCACCATGTGGATGAAAAAGCTGTCCCTTCGGGCCCTTTTTAAACCTGGCCCCTCTAACCTTAAACCTATGTCCTCTAGATTTGGACTCCCCAACCCCTGGGGAAAGACCTTGAATGTTTCCACTATCCATGCCCATCATGTTGAGATAAATCTCTTTAAGGTCACCCCTCAGTCTCCGATGCTCCAGCGACAATTACCACAGCTTATTCAGCAACAACCCGGGCAATATCTTGTTAATCTTTTCTGAGCCCATTCAAGTCTCACAACATCCTTCCTATAGCAGGGAGACTGGAATTGCAGAGTACTCCAATTGTGGTCTAACGTATTACTCTTGTTCCCTGAGTCCACAGTAAGTTCTGGAGAGAAAAATTTGTTTCGGGTCTTAGCTGTACTCTGCAGTTCCACACATCGATGGCCTCATTGATCTTTAGTGGGCCCTATTTTGTCCCGACATAATCGTTTACTCTTAATATATTTTTACAATCACTTTTGGATTCCCCTTATCCTTCTCTGACGAGTCTATTTCATGTATCCTTTCTGCATTCCTGATATGTACCCAAAGTATATTCCTACAGCCCCTATGCTCCTCAGGGATTCCCTTGATCCACGTTGCTATGCCTGACATGTGCCCCCTTTTCTTGACCGGATCCTGAACAGTCAACTAGTGTTTCTAAATGCTGACTGCATTGACCTACTCACTAACAGGAATATGCTGGCACTGAACACTCAATTTATCTCATTTCTAAAATATTCTCACTTGCCAGACTTCCCTTTCTCTGCAAAGACACTCCCCAATCACCTTTTGAAAGTTCCTGGCTAATACTATTAAGATTGGTCTGGCCCATTTTATAATTTGAACTTGTGGACCAACCTTGTCCTTTTCCATCGTTATTTTCAAACTCATAGAATTGTAGTCGCTTTGGCAAAATGATTTCCCACTAACATCTCAGTTCCTTTCCCTACCTTGTTTCCCAAGGGGAGGTTAGATTTTGCATCTTTCTTGAGTTGGGCCACTTACATACTGTTTGGGCGTTTTCTGGAACACAATTACCAAATTACTCCCTCCCTAACGTTGAATAGTGGCAGTGCCAATCTAGGTTTAGAAAGTTTAAACCCCCCTACATTACAGCCTTATTATTATCATTGAAATTTGAGATCTCTCGACATATTTGTTCCTCAGTCTGCCACTGGCTATCCAGGGTCAGTACACTCGTAACAAAGTGATGATTCATTCTTAGAACATAGAACATAGAACAATACAGCACAGAACAGGCCCTTCGGCCCACGATGTTGTGCCGAACTTCTATCCTAGATTAAGCACCCATCCATGTACCTATCCAAATGCCGCTTAAAGGTCGCCAATGAATCTGACTCTACCACTCCCACGGGCAGCGCATTCCATGCCCCCACCACTCTCTGGGTGAAGAACCCACCCCTGACATCTCCCCTATACCTTCCACCCTTCACCTTAAATTTATGTCCCCTTGTAACACTCTGTTGTACCCGGGGAAAAAGTTTCTGACTGTCTACTCTATCTATTCCTCTGATCATCTTATAAACCTCTATCAAGTCACCCCTCATCCTTCGCCGTTCCAACGAGAAAAGGCCGAGAACTCTCAACCTATCCTCGTATGACCTACTCTCCATTCCAGGCAACATCCTGGTAAATCTTCTCTGCACCCTCTCCAAAGCTTCCACATCTTTCCTAAAGTGAGGCGACCAGAACTGCACACAGTACTCCAAATGTGGCCTAACCAAAGTCCTGTACAGCTGCAACATCACCTCACGACTCTTGAATTCAATCCCTCTGCTAATGAACGATAATACTCCATAGGCCTTCTTACAAACTCTATCCACCTGAGTGGCAACCTTCAAAGATCTATGTACATAGACCCCAAGATCCCTCTGTTCCTCCACCTGACCAAGAACCCTACCATTAACCCTGTATTCCGCATTCTTATTTGTTCTTCCAAAATGGACAACTTCACACTTGGCAGGGTTGAACTCCATCTGCCACTCCTCAGCCCAGCTCTGCATCATATCTAAGTCCCTCTGCAGCCGACAACAGCCCTCCTCACTGTCCACAACTCCACCTATCTTTGTACCATCTGCAAATTTACTGACCCACCCTTCGACTCCCTCATCTAAGTCATTAATAAAAATTACAAACAGCAGAGGACCCAGAACTGATCCCTGCGGAACTCCACTTGTAACTGGACTCCATGCTGAATATTTACCATCTACCACCACTCTCTGACTTCGACCGGTTAGCCAGTTTTCTATCCAATTGGCCAAATTTCCCTCTATCCCATGCCTCCTGACTTTCCGCATAAGCCTACCATGGGGAACCTTATCAAATGCCTTACTAAAATCCATGTACACTACATCCACTGCTCTACCCTCATCCACATGCTTGGTCACCTCCTCGAAGAATTCAATAAGACTTGTAAGGCAAGACCTACCCTTCACAAATCCGTGCTGGCTGTCCCTAATCAAGCAGTGCCGTTCCAGATACTCGTAAATCCTATCCCTCAGTACCCTTTCCATTACTTTGCCTACCACAGAAGTAAGACTAACTGGCCTGTAATTCCCGGGGTTATCCCTATTCCCTTTTTTGAACAGGGGCACAACATTCGCTACTCTCCAGTCCCCTGGTACCACCCCCGTTGCCAGTGAAGACGAGAAGATCATTGCCAACGGTACTGCAATTTCCTCTCTTGCTTCCCACATAATCCTAGGATATATCCCGTCAGGCCCGGGGGACTTGTCTATCCTCAAGTTGTTCAAAATGTCCAACACATCTTCCTTCCTAACAGATATCTCTTCTAGCTTATCAGTCCGTTTCACAAAATCTTATTTCAGATTTCCACCAAAACAGTGGGCGATCCCACATGTATATCCTCTCTAAGTATTGCTGTGATGTTTCATGTAATCAAAACCCATACCCACGCGTCTTACCTTCTCTTGCCTCCCCTTCGATACTTCCTCTGCTCTCTGTACCTTGAAACATTGAGCTGACAATCCTGTCCCTCCCTCAATGGTATTTCTGTAATAACTATAATCTCCCAGCCCCATATTCCCATCCATCCCCCGAGTTCATCGTTTTTAGTTTAACCATTAGTTTTTTTTACCTATTCCCTGCTATGTTCTTGCCTGTCTTGTCTGTTGAAATTGCTCACTTGGACTTGTGTACCAACGTCAAACTTCTATCTGGCTTTATGACAGTTTAAGGTCCAACACCCTGCTAGATTAGTTTATATCCTCCCAAGCCGCTCCAGCAATTTGCCCCACCAGGATGTCTGTCACCATCCCACTCACAGGTCCATTCCCCACCCTGTGCTGACACCTTCAGGGATCTTTGGACTTATCCACCAAGTTCCCTGTGCTTCTCAGTACTTTACAAGGACCTACCATTCATTATGTCTGTCCTTCGCTTATCATTTCTCCCACAGAGTATTACCTCACTTCGATCACTCCTAAATCCTGCTCAGAATATCATCTGATCGGCATCGGACTGTAGATTGAGACCATCCCCCTCACTGTGAACAACACCCTCACCTTTCATGTCATCTGCAAACCGACTAATAATACCTTCTGTTTCACATCAGAGTTGCTAACGCACAGAATAACCAGCAGTGGTTCCTGCACAGATCCCTGTGGTAAACCCACTGGTGAAAGAATTTCAAACACGAAGAAGTCTATCCACCAATTGTGTATCCAATTTGTCAACTTGCCTTGGAACCCAATGGCTCTTTACTTTTGGACCAGCCTACCATCTGGGATCTTGTCAAAGGACCTTGTCTTCAACTCCATGTAAACCACATCATCTGCACTGCCCTCCTTAATAGACACCATTTCAAAAAAGTCCACTGAATTTCTCAGACAGTATCTTCCTGTATCAAATCCCTGATGATTGAGCCGAGATGATCCTTACTTTGCAAGTGTTGATTTAAACTCAGAATTGTTTCAATAATTTCCATCCCCCCCTGCTGTCAGACTATCTGCTCTGTAATTACCTGGCCTATCCATGCTGCCCTTCTTGAACAAAGGAACCACATTAGCGATCCTCCAGTCATACGGCACTTCACCTGTGGTCAGCAAAGTATTAAATATATCCGCCAGAGCCCCAGCAATCTCCTCCCTTACTTCCCATAGTAGCCGGGGATATATTTCAGTGGGCACTGGGGATTTCTCCACCTTTATGCCTGTGAAAATATTTAATACCTCCTCCTTATTGATCTTAACATGTTCGAGGACTTCACCATTCCAATTGAAATCCCCAGCTACAATGCCTTTCTCCTGTGTGAATACAGATGGGAAGTATTCATTGAAGACCTCACCTACTTCCTCTGGCTCCATGCACAGATTATCCCTTTGGTTTTTAACAGGCCTCACTCTTTCCTCAGTTACCCTTTTATTCTAACTATACTGACAAAGTACCTTGTGACTTTTCCTTAATAGTATTTGACAAGGATATTTTATGGCCATTGTTTGTCCCTCATTTCTAAGGACTCCCTTGCACTCCCTATACTTGTGAATGGCTTCACCTGTTTTTATTGCACTGTATTTTCTTTATCAAACTCAAGATATCACTTGATCAGTATTCGCTGGACTTTCTGCCTTTGCTATTCCTTCAACACACAGGCCCTGAATTCTCACTGCATCACTTTAACATACTCGCACTTTCCAAATATAGACCCAACTGCAAGTAGTCCTCTCAGTCTATGTTTGCCAGATCCTCTCTAATGATAGTGATACTGATAGGAGACTCCGCTGTGAGGGGGACAGACTGGAGTTTCTTTGGCTGCAGAAGAGATCCCAGGATGGTGTGCTGCTTTCCGGGTGCTAGGGTCAAGGATGTCTCTGAGCGGTTACTGAACATTCTGAAGGGGAGGGTGAGTAGCCAGAGATCACATCAGTCCACATGATAGTGGTAGACAATGGGATGGGGTCCTATGAAATGAATGTCAGGAGTTAGGTAAGAAGTTAAAAAGCAGGACTGCAACGGAAGTGGTCTTCAGATTATTCCCAGTGCCACCTGCCCAGTTGAGGACTGAAATAGAAAGGTAGGCCAGATAGATGTGTGGCTGAGGAACTGGGGGAGGAAGTAATGTTTGGATCATTGAGATCTCTTCTGGGCTAGAGGTGACCTGTACAAGTAGGACAGTATTCCTGGGGGAGATTTGTTAGTGTTACCCGGGGAGGGTTTAAACTAGTTTGGCACGGACTCTGAGTAAGAGAGGGCCCATCGACCAGTCATAGGAAAAATGCATCAGCCATCGAGAACATATTTCCTATTCAGGATATCCAGGGGCACAGTCAAGGTAGGGAAAAGACTACTGGTTTAACGCGCATTTATTTCAACACACGAGGCCTGACTGGTAAGTCAGACGATCTCAGAGCATGGATTAGCTCTGGGGTCTAGGATATTACAGCCATAACAGAAACATGGCTGAGAGAAGGGCAGAACTGGCAGCTCAGTGTTTCAGGATACAGAAGCTACAGGCGTGACAGAAAGACAAGTGAGTGAGGAGGGGGAGTAGCACTTTTGATAAGGGAGGGGATGACAACAGTGTTTAGAAAGGATACTCTTAAGGGGTCATCAAATGAGGCCATATGTTTAGAAGTTAAAAACAAAAAGGGGATGGTCACTATGTTGGGACAGTGTTCTAGATTCCCAAAGAGCCAGCGGATACTAGAGGAGCAGATGTGTAGAGAGACTGCAGTTACCTATAGAAATAATAGAGTAGTATTGGTTGGAGATGTTAACTTCCCCTGGATGGACTGGGCCACTCACAGAGTAAAAGGCCTGTGCAGAGTGCAATTTGTCAAATGTGTCCAAGAAAGTTTCCTACATCAAGATGTAGCTCTAACAAGGCCTAACTCTACACAGACGGGTGCAACACTGGACCTCCCCTCAGAAAACTTGGTCGGACAAGTGACTGAATATTTAGTTAAAGAGCACTTTGGGTCCAGTGACCACAACTGTCTTCGTTTTAACATAGTTATGGCAAAAGGTCAGACAGGTCCACAGATGAAACTGGAGCAGGGCCAGGTTTGGGGCCATTAGGCAGGATCGAGCAGAGGTGAATTAAAAATCACAGAACAGGAGGTTATAGTCCAACAGATTAATTTCAAAGCACCAACTTTCGGAGTGCAGGTGATCATCCTAAAAGATGAAAGACAGAAACTAAATGTGTTTGATATTACATTCCATGACGCTGCTATCCTGTTGCTATAAATTCTGTGTCTTATGATTGTGCTGCACAACCACATGATGAAGAAGCAGCGCTCTGAAACCTAGTGCCTCCAAATAAACCTGTTGGACTGTAAACTGGTGTTGTGTGATTTTTAACATTGTCCACCCCAGTCCAACACCGGCTCCTACACACTATGATGACCATCAATTGGGTGAGTCTTTTTGAAGGAAAAGTAATGACTGACAAACGGCAGGGTTTTAAAAGTGTAACCTCAAGAATCCAGGGCCAATATGTCTCTGTTAGGGTGAAGGGAAAATCTGGCAGGTTTAGTGCTCCCTGTCTGCTGAGTGCTATTGAGGCTCTGTTCATGCCCAAGAAAACGGCATACATTGGGTTTAATCTATCCATATCTTCTTCCAGTCCGAAAGACACGATCAATCTGTGGGGATCTGTAGAAATAATAGAGTAGTAGTATCTATCCTTCAATCCTCTCAGGTCCCTGCTGCAGTCAGGATCTGTAGAACTCACTCCAATGCCTGTTACTCTTCTGATCCAGTTCCTAAAAGACCCACTATCTGTGTAACATCCTCCCGTGGCTATCTCCCACCCTGTTAGTGCAAGCTCCCCCAATCTCTCCATCCATCTACTCATCTCCAGAACCTTCTCCAGCTCTTACACCCCTATCTGTGTAAACATCAACCTCCCCACCAAACTAATGCTCCCTTATCAGTGAAACTGTCTCCAACCAAAATGGCTGTCTTTACCTCCTGGTAAAAAATGTCCGACTCCACACCCTCTATATCTAAATAACCTGCAGAACCTTAGCCTTTCTATAACTATAAACATCTTCAGTCACAACTGCCCTCCATATATCTGTGTGTTCTTCTAATCTATAAAACCGTCCAGATTTCCATAAACTGCTCCATTCACCGAAAACACTCCGGTCTGTGTAAAACACCCCATCCTACCAACGTCCTTGTGCCTGTAAACTGCTTCATCCTTCCCAATCTCCCCATCTCCATGAACATCTGCAGGCCCTATAGCTCTGTAACCTCCTGTGGCTCTATGGTCCTCCCTCCCTGTGAAGCTACCTCCAGTGCCCACACCCCTCCCAGTCTGGGACGTCTGCTCCAGATCAGACCATTGCTGTCTCTGTTACCTCCTGACAATCCGAGCACATCTTCCTATTTGTGCCCCTTCATTCAGATCCCATCTCTCCAGCTTTCGGAAACCTCTTTGTGCCATTGTAACCCTCCCTATTTAGAATGTAGAACAGGACAGCACAGCCTAGACCCTTCGGCCTTAATGTTGTGCTGACCTTTTATCCTACAGACCCTACATTTTACTATCACCAATTTGCCTATCTAAGAATTGCTTACATGTCCCTAATGTATTGGACTCTGCTACTACTGTTGGAAGTGCATTCCATGCACCTGCTACACGATGTGTAAAGAACCCACCTCTGACATCGCCTATAAACCTTCCTCCAATCACCATCAATTTATGCCACCTCGTTATTTCCATTTTTGCAATGGGAAAGGTATCTGGTTATCGTGTCTATCTAAGTCTCAAATCATCTGGTTCACCTCGATCAAGTCACATGTCATCCTTTTTCATTCCAATGAGAAAAGCCCTAACTCCCTCAGACTTTCTTCATAAGGCCTGCCCTCCAGTCCAGACAGCATCCTGATAAATCTCCTCTGCACTCTCTCTAAAGCTTCCACATCTTTCTGATAATGAGGCAATCAGAATTGAATACAACATACCAAGTTTTGCCCAACCAGGGCTTGATAAAGCTGCAGCATAACCTCGTAGCTCTTAAACTCAATCCCCCTGCTAATGAAAGCCAACAAACCACATGCCTTCTGAACAAGGATATTAACTTGAGTAGCAGCTTTGAGGGATCAATGGACGTGGACCCCAAGATTCTTCTGTTCCTCCACACTGTCACGAATCCTGTCTTTCTCCCTGTAAAGGCTTTCTGCGGAATCCTTCAATCTTAAAACCTCCCTATCTTGGTAACTTGTTCCAGTCCCTCCAACACTCATAAACTGGGACTCTTCAAGTCCCAACAATCCTCCTTACCTCTCTAACCTCCTTTATTAGTATCTTCCCTCAAAATTACTGAAACCTCTATTTGCCACAGCAATACTCCTGATATCTGCATAACTCTCAGAATGGCTGTGCACAGCTTCAGGTTCCCAGGCTGGGAGATGAGTGTTCAGATATGAATCTATTTGCCCATTCTGTCTGTGTGCCTGACATTGACCTGGTGCTGCTGTGGTAGAAAACACTCTTCATGCATGTGGTAACCTCCAAATCTACGTTACTGAGCAGAGCTCACCTCATCGAACCCTTCCTTTGGAAAGTTCTTTATTTTGTCATTATTTTCAAGCGGCAGTTTCACACGATGCAGGAATTGGGGAGTTTCCATTTTGAGAGAATGAAACCTTTATCACTGGAAATTGGGAAGCCTTTAAAAATGAAAACGGAAGTCCACAGACGGTATACAGTGAAAGTAAAGGCCGATAGATGTACAGAATACTGGATGAAGAGAGAAATTGAGGTTTCAGTGAAGAAAAAGAAGGAAACATATTTCAGGAGAGAGTGTGAATCCTGAGAATAGTATAAAGGCAGTAGGAGTGTACTAAAGCAAAAATCGTGAGGGAGAAAAGAGGGCACGCGATAGCTTGGACAAATATTGGTAAGGAGAATCCAACTGGTTTTTATAATAAGATAAAGGACAAAATGGTAATTAGGGAGAGAATAGGGCCACTTGAAGATCAGCAAGGCAGCCTGCACGTGGAGCTGCAGGAGATGGGGGAGATACTAAACAAGTATTTTACATCAGTGTTTACTGTGAGGAGGACATGAAAGATATCGAATGTGGCTACAGGGATGGTGCAGGAGGCAGGGTTTCGGGTTTTTGGATAATTGGAGCTATTTCTGGGATGGGACCTATACAAGCAGAATGGTCATCATCTAAACCAGAGGGGTACCAACATCTGGGGCGGGTGGTGGTGGAGGGGAGGGATTCACTAAAGCTATTAAGGTGGATTTAAACTCATACAGCAGGGGGATGGGAACCAAAATTGTAGGACAGGTACAGAAGAGGATGAGAGTCGGGAGTTCCAAAATCAAGTATCTGACACTGGCAAGCGAAAACTTGGATTGAAGTGTATGTACTTCAACGTGAGGAGCATCCGAAATAAAGTGGGTGAACTGGTAGCATGGGTTGGTACCAGGGACTTCGATGTTGTGGCCATTACAAAGAAATGTATAGAGCAGGGACAGGAATGGCTGTTGCAGGTTCCGGGATTCAGATCTTTCAGTAAGAACAGAGAAGATGGTAAAAGATGGGGGAGGTGTGGCATTGTTGATCAGGGACAATATTGCAGTTGTAGAAAGGATGTTTGTGGACTCGTTAATTGAGGTAGTATGGGCTGAGGGTAGACACAGGAAAGGAGAAGTCACCATGCTGGGAGTTTTCTATAAGCCTCCGAATAGTCCTAGAGCTGTAGAGGAAAGGATAGCAAAGATGATTCTCGATAGGAGTAAGAGAGGCAGTGTAGTTGTCATGGGGGACTACATCTATCCAAATATTGACTGGGATCACGATAGTACGAGTACGATAGATGGGTCAGTTTTTGTCCAGTGTGTGCAGGAGGGCTTCCTGACACAGTATGTAGACAGGTCTACAAGGAGCAAAGCCACTTTAGATTTAGTACTGGGTAACGATCCTGGTCAGGTGTTTGATTTGGAAGTAGATGAGCACAATGCAGATAGCGATCACAATTCTGTCAGGTTTACTTTTGTGATGGAAAGGATAGGTGTACTCCACCAAGAATGAGTTACAGCTGGGGGAAGGGAAATTACGATGCAATTATGAAAGATTTCGGAAGCGTAGAATGGGGAAGGAAACTGCAGGGGATGAGCACATTAAAAATGTGGAGCTTATTCAAGGAAAAGCTCCTGTGTGTCCTAGATAAGTATGTACCTGTCTGGCAGGGAGGAAGATATAGAACACGTGAGCCGTGGTTTACTAAGGAAGTGGAATACCTGGTCAAGACTAAAAAGAAGGCTTATATTAGGACAAAATGTGAAAATTCAGGGCTCTTGAGGGTTCCAAGGAAGTCAGGAAAGACCTAAAAAGAGAGCTCAGATGAGCCAGGAGGCGACATGAGAAGTTGTTGGTGGATAGGATCATGGTTAACCATAAGGCTTTCCACAGGTGTGTCAGGAATAAAAGAATGATGAGAGTTAAATTAGGGCCAATCAAGGATAATAGTGGAAAGTTGTGTGTGGAGTCAGAGGAGCTAGGGGAAACACTAAATAAATATTTTTCGACATTGTTCACTACAGAAAATTAAAATGTTGGCGAGAAAGATACAGAGATACTTGTATCTAGACTTGAAGAGATTGAGGTTCACAAGGAAGAGGTATTAGAAATACTGCAGAGTGTGAAAATAGACAAGTTCCCTGGGCCGGATGGGATCTATCCTAAGATCATCTGGGAAGCAAGGGAAGAGATTGCCGAGCCTTTGGCATTGATCTTCAAATCATCATTATCTACAGGAATAGTGCTTGAGGACTGGAGGATAGCAAATGTGGTTCCCTTGTTCCAAAAGGGTAGTAGAGACAACCCTGGTAATTACAGACCTGTGAGCCTCACTTCAGTTCTTGGTAAAGTGTTGGCAGATGTTATAAGAGATAGGATTTATAACCATCTAGAGAAGAATAATCTGATCAGGGACAGTGAAGGGTAGGTCATGCCTAACGAATCTTATTGACTTTTTTAACAAAGTGACCAAACAGGTAGATGAGAGTGAACCGGTTGATGTGGTGGAAATGGATTTCAGCAAGGCGTTCGATAAGGTTCCCCACAGTAGACTATTATACAAAATGTGGAGGCATGGGATTGTGGGACACATAGCAGTTATTGGTTAGCTGAAAGAAAACAGAGGGTTGTAGTTGATGGGGCATGTTCATCTTGGTGTTCAGTTACTAGCGGCGTAGCGCAAGGGTCGGTGTTGGGTCCACTGCTCGTCATCATTTTTATAAATTACCTGGATGAGGGTTTAGAAGGGAGGGTTAGTAAGTTTGCGGATGACAATAAGGTCGGCAGAATTATGGATTGTGATGAAGGATGTAGTAGGTTGCAGAGAGACATAGATAGGATGCAGAGCTGGGCTGAGAGTTGGCAAATGGAGTTTAATGTGGACAAGTGTGAGGTGATACACTTTGGACGGAGTAATCGGAATTCAAAGTACTGAGCTAATGGTAAGATTCTTGGTAGTGCAGCTGAGCAGAAAGATCTCGATGTCCATGTACACAGATCCCTGAGAGTTGCCACCCAGATTGACAGGGTTGTTAAGAAGGCATACAGTGTTTTGGCCTTTATTAATAGAGGGATTAAGTTCTGGAACCAGGAAGTTATGCTACAGCTGTACAAAGCTCTGGTATGACCACACTTGGAGTTTTTTGTACAGTTCTGGTCACCGCACTATAAGAAAGATGTGGAAGCTTTGGAAAGTGTGCAGAGGAGATTTAATAGGATGTTGCCTGGAATGGAAGGAATGTCTTACGAGGAAAATCTGAGGGCCTTGACACTGTTCTCATTAGACAGAAGAAGGTTGAGAGGTGACTCAATAGAGACATACTAGATAATCAGAGGGTTAGATAGGGTGGACAGGGAAAGCCTTGTTCCAAGTATGGGAACGGCAAACACAAGGGGACACAACTTTAAAGTGAGGAGAGATAGGTAAAAGACAGATGTCAGAGGCAGTTTCTTTACTCAGAGTAGTAAGGGTATGGAATGCATTGCCTGCAAAGATTGTAGTTTCACCAAGTTTATGTGCATTTAAGTCGTCATTGGACAGGCATATGGACGTACATGGAATAGTGCAGGTGGGATGGGCTTCAGATTAGTATGACAGGGCCGATGGGCCTGTACTGCGCTATAATGTTCTATGTTCTATGTAGGGAAATAGATGGTGTCAACTTGCAAAATGTCCATATTACAGAGGACGAGGTGCTGGATGTCTTGAAACGCAGAAGGGTGAATAAATCCGCAGGACCTTATCAATCTTAGAATCATAGAGATGTACAGCATGGAAAAAGATCATTTAGTCCAACCCGTCTATGCCGACCAGATATCCCAACCGAATCTAGTCCCACCTGCCAGCACCTGGCCCATATTCATCCAAACCCTTCCTATCCATATATACATCCAAATGCCTCTTAAATGTTTCACTGTACCAACCTCCACTACTTCCTCTGGCAGTTCATTCCATACACATACCACGCTCTGTGTGAAAACGTTGCCCCTTAGGTCTCTTTTATATCTTTCCCCTCTCACCCTAAACCTACGCTCTCTCGTTCTTGATTCCCCCACCCCAGGGAAAAAACTTTGTCTAACCTGTCCATGCCCCTCATAATTTTGTAAACCTATATAAGGCCACCCCTCAGCCTCCGACTCTCCAGAGAAAACAGCCCCAGCCTTTCCAGTCTCTCCCTATAGCTCAAATCCTCCAACCCTGGCAACATCCTTGTAAATCTTTTCTGAACTCTTTCAAGTTTCGCAACATCTTTCTGATAGGAAGGAGACCAGAATTAAATGCAATATTCCAAAAGTTCCCTAACCAATGTCCAGTACAGCCGCAACATGACCTCCCATCTCCTGCACTCAGTACTCTGACCAATAAAGGAAAGCATACCAAACGCATTCTTCACTATCCTATCTACCTGTGGCTCCACTTTCAAGGAGCTATGAACCTGCATTCCAAGGTTCTTGGTTCAGCAACACTCCCTAGGGCCTTACCAGGACCTGATCAGGTGTACCCTAGGCCTCTGTCAGAAGCTAGAGAAGTGATTGCTGTGCCCCGTGCTAAAATATTTGTATAATTGATAGTCACAGATGAGGTGCCAGAAAACTGGAGGTTGGCTAACGTGGTGCCACTGTTTAAGCAAGATGGTAAGGAAAAGCCAAGGAACTACAGACCGGTTCGCCTGATGTCAGTGGTGGGCACGTTGAAGGAGGGAATCATGAGGGACAGAATTTGCATGTATTTGAAAAGGGAGTTTCTAATTTGGGATAGTCAGCATTGCTTTGTGGGTGGGAAATCATGTCCCAAGAAATTGATTGCAGTGTTTGAAGAAGTAACAAAAAGGATTGATGAGGGCACAGCTGTCGATGTGAGCAATATAAGTTCAATAAGGTGTTTGAAAAGTTTCCACATGGGAGATTGGTGAGCAAGGTTAAATTTCATGGAATACATGGAAAACCATCCATTTGGATACAGAACTGGCTCAAATGTAGAAAACAGAGGGTGGTGGTGGATGGTTGTTTTTCAGACTGGAGGCCTGTGACTAGTGGAGTGCCACAAGGATCGGTGCTGGATCCACTATTTTTGTCATTTATATAAATGATCTGGATGTGAATATAGGCGGTGGAAAGTGTAAGTTTGCAGAAGACATCAAATTTGGAGGTGTTGTGGATAGCGAAGAATGTTACCTCAGATTACAACGGGATCCGGATCAAATGGGCCAATGGGCTGAGGTGTGGCAGATGGAGTTTAATTTAGATAAATGTGAGGTGCGGCATTTTGGGAAAGCAAATCTCAGCAGGATTTATGTACTTAATGGTATGTTCCTGGTGAGTGTTGCTCAACAAAGAAACTTTGGAATGCAGGTTCATAGCTCCTTGTAAGTGGATTCGCAGGTAGATAGGATAATGAAGAAGGTGTTTGGTATGGTTGCGTTTACTGATCAGAGCATTAAGTGGAGGAGTTGGGAGGTCATGTTCTGGCTGTACTGGACATTGGATGAGCCACTTGTGGAATATTGCATGCAGTTCCTGTCTCCTCCTGATCGGAAGGATGTTGTGTAAATTGAAACGTTTCAGAAAAGATTTACAGGGATGTTGCCAGGATTGGAGGATTTGAGCTACAGGGAGAGGTTAAAATATTTGGAGATATTTGAGCCTGAGGGGAGACCATATGGAGGTTTATAAGAGAGGTATGGATAGGTTTAACAGCCACGGTCATTTCCCTGAGATAGTGGAGTCCAGAACCGGGCAACCTGTTCATGGTGAGAAGGGAAAAATATGAAAAGAACCTAAGGGACAACTTTTACAGGCAGAGGGTGATGTGTGTATGGAATGAACTGCTAGAGGAAGTGGTGGAGGTTGGTGCAATTACTACATTTGGAAGGCATCTGGATGGGTGTGCGAAGAGGAAGAATTGAGAGAGATTTGGGCCAAGTGCTGGCAAATAAGACGAGATTATGTTAGGATATGTGGGTGGCGTGGATGAATTGGACCGAAGGCTCTGTTTCTGTGCTGTACATCTCTATGACTGTAAGTGTTTTTCACTGTCCATTTACAGCCACACATTTCACTGTTTCCCCTGTTTACCTTGGTCAGTTCCCCTCTCAAACACACATAAATGGTTTTGGTTGTGGTTGTAGGGTGTGCTTTATGGTCACTTTAAAAATCCATCATCTTGCTGACTTCCACTACACTACAATTTCCCAGAGGATATCTCATTGTAATAATGCTCCTTCACTCAGCGTCATCACCCAACGGACGATCTGAGATAGTCACCTCCCTGGCCGTTTGCACAATATGTTATTCAAAGAAACACTGACAAAAACATTCCAGAGATTGAAGTTTCCCAAAATTATCACAGTGCCTTTGCATTACACAGGAATTCATTCGAACTTGTAACAGTGTTGAGCAATGAAATGCTGCTAGGCATCCTAAAAAAACATTCTCCTGCTTGTGTTTTTGACACGTGTTGCCCAGAATTTCCATTCAGGCCGATTTAGCTGCATAATCTAAGACCAAATGCTTTCTCTGTAATCCCTTTGTTACCCATTACTGTCAGGGTTACCCATCCTGCACTCCCATTCTGCCTGAGACCCCTCAAGGATGTGTGGAATTGAATATTTAGGTTCCACCTTTTGTTTCTCCAAATATTTTGGTGACCAAATCTTATTTATCTGTGTGTCACAAGTCCATCCACCTTATTGAATATACTTTGTCCATTCCAAAGAAAGAACATTGTTATTGACTTTTTCCACGAATTTCCTGTCACAGCCTAATTCACTGATGTACAGTTTTAGTTAAACTCTGCCCTATCCTGTTCCTTTCTGGTTGGCTTCAGCTACATTCCATGCTGTTGCGATGCTTCACCCCTTTTCTATTTGGATTTGGAAAGTTCCTTCCACCTGAACCCTGTCCCTGCATCCTTCATGTCAGTTTAAAGCCCTGTCCATAAACCTACCGACATGATTAGCCAGGACATTGCTCCCAGCAGCGTTGTTTTTTTTTAATTCACATGGGGGATGTTACTCTCTATGGCTGGCCAGCGTGTATTTCCCACCCCGAGCTGCCCTTGAGCTGGGTGGCTTGCTGGATCATTTCAGGGGGCAGTTGAGAGTCAACCTCCTTGCTCTGCGTCTGGAGTCACATGTCGGTCAGACCTGCTGTCGATAACAGCTGACGTCCTTCTTTAAAGGATATTAAGCAGTTAGATGGTTATAGCTGATACTGGCATTAAATTCTGGATGAACAGTCTGGTGAGAATAGCACGAGGCCATCACCTCTCCCACTCGTAGCTCAACCATCACTGAGCACTGATCCTACTGCACTATGAACCAAAAACCTTTCATCATGCCCATTGCTTGATCCTGAAATCATTCTTGCACTCTGGTGATATCACTCAGTATCTCTCCATTTGGTATCCCTCACTGTTGCTGCCTCTGTCAATGTCTCTCACTCTTGCAGCTACTCCAGATCCTGAGCCAACAGAATTCCCCATTCCAGAGAGACGCAGCAGCACAGGCCAGGGATGGATACTGGGATTTTCCAGATCTCTGTGGCACTCGGTACCATTCTCCCTGTGTAACCCTCACTGCATCAGTCTAATTTCCCATTCTCTTTATTTCTCTGTCTTCTCTAGGTACTCAGGAAGTTCCTGACTTAATAGACTTCCCAACTGCTGGGTGTCTCATCAATCACCACATTGAAGATGGTTGGTCGGCCAGAGAGACAAAGGTAAGGGTGATCTGGAGTCCTCAATAAATCCTGCAGTGAGATAAGATCATTCACAGGGAACAGAGCAGAGAGCATTTAAATAGCTCAAAACATCAGCCCTCAAGACATGACGTAGATACAGTGCTGAAGGGTGAACACAGAGCATGAAGCTCCCAGGCTCAGTCCCCACCCTTTATGAGAGGATTACTTTTAGCTCTGCTGCACTGAGACTGTCTGAGATAGCATCGGGAGTGTCACAGTTATCAATCCAGGCCTATGCTGTCATACTGAGCATCAGGACAATGGAGGGGAAAGCAGGCCGACCACGAGAAGGTGCTATTGAAGCCTGGGATCTTTATGTTCTCCTTTACACTCCAACATTTTCTATTGTCACACCATAGAGTCATATGTCAAGGAAACAGACCCTTCAGTAAAACTCATCTGAGCTAGTGCCTTGAATGCTTCTAACTCTGAGAACAGTTCCTATCTCTGTAACCTCACCCCCTCCCTACAATCCCTCTGCAAATTTAAAACATACTTCAATGCTGACTATCTCCCGGTGACTGTAAAATGCTCCAGGCTGGATGACATGCCAAATCTCAGGAATCTCCTCCTCCCATCATTACAATAATCTCTCTTTCTGTCATCTTGCACAATACCTCCAGCCCACCCTGTCTCTGTAACATCCTCCAGCCTCGACCATTTGAACCTCCTCCAGCTCCTAGAGCACATGATATCACTGTAATCTTCAATCACTATAACATTCCTGCCTCCCATCCTACACCACCACAGGACCTCTAATTCATCCATCATCCTTATAGACCTCCCTATCTCTATAAACTCCTCCAGTCCCTGCAGTCTTTCCTGCCTGTGTAACCTGCTCCTATCCCGGCAGCCCTCCCTGTGTACAGTGTCCTGAAGCCAGAATAACCCTCCCAATGTCTGCAATCTCCTCTATCGCTGTGACCTTCTCTCGTCATGACACTGCTCCATCACTATACCCCCTGCCGTCACTACCAGCCTTCCTATATCTGTAACCACATGTGGTCACTAAAGCTACATCCATGTACATGAAACATCCTCTTTGTGGCTGTATCCAAGCCCAGTCCCTACAGCTCTCACTTTCTGTAACCTCCTTCAGACTGAAGAACCATCCAGTGTCTACACCCCTCTATATGACTTACTTCATCCAATCGCACAAACCATCACCACAAACCTCACTATCGCAGTAACTTCTTCCAGTTCCTCCATATCTCAGTGCACCATCCTTTCCCTACTACTCATTCCTGATGAAGGGCTCCAGCCAAAATGTTCCTGATCCTCAGATGCTGGAAAAGCACACAGTGTGTCAGGCAGCAACACACTCTTGATTCTGATTTCCTAATTTCTGTGTAGCACTCTCTGGCTCTGTATCACTGTCAGTCCCCACTATCCCCACTAACTGTGTAAACTACATTATTCCTTAAGAAGGGCTCCTGCCCGAAATGTCGATTCTCCTGTTCCTTGGATGCTGCCTGACCGGCTGCGCTTTTCCAGCAGCACATTTTCAGCTCTGATCTCCAGCATCTGCAATCCTCACTTTCTCCTAAACTACACTATCATCAATCACTGGAACTTTCTCAGACCATGGAATACTCCCCAACTGTCCAATCTCTTTGAGCCTCTCCAACCCTCCAAATCTGATTTCTCCTGCAGCCCGATAACCACACCTATCTTTGTAACTTCCGTTAGCCGCTGGACCACTCCCTATCTCTGGAACATCATATCCTATAGCATCCCTCCGTTTGTGTATTCCTCCAATCAATATGGCGTTGCCTGCCTCTGTGACATTAGCCCGCACACTGAATCCACTTCAAACACTGAAACCTTCACTGTCTCTGTTACCTTCTCATGCACCTACAGACCTCCCTGTCCGTATGAACTTCTGACATTCATCAGTCCTCCATGTCTCTGCAATGTACACCAGCCTCCAGAGCCCTCCTTACATCTGTCACCTGCTCCAGCAGCTATATCACTCCCCATCTGTCAGGCCAACTCTGTAACTGCTCCAGTAATTATATCATTCCCCATCTCTCAGGGCTACTCTGTAGCTGCTCCTGCAGCTTTATCACTCCCCATCTGTCAACCCTACTCTGTATCTTCTCCAGCAGCTATGTCACTCGCCATCTGTCAGGTCTACTATGTAACTGCTCTGGCCGCTATATCACTAGCCATCTGTCAGGCTCACTCTGCAACTGCTCCAGCAGCTCTATCACTCCCTATCTGCCAAGGCTACTCTGTAACCGCTTCAATAGCGATATCACTCCCTGTCTCCCCAACTTTGTAACTGCACCAGTGATATTACTCCCCATCTAGCAAGCCTACTCTGTAAGTACTCCAGCAGCTATATCTCTCCCTATATGTCAGACCTGCTCTGTAACTGCTCCGGCAGCTATAACACTCCCCATCTATCAGGCCTACCGTGTGACTGCTACAGTATTTATAACACTCCCTAACTGTCAGGCGTAGTCCAATCCTCACAGACTGTGGAGGCCATTATCTCAATAACCTGCTCCAGGCCCTGAAAGTCTCTCTGTACTCAGGGTACTTCTCCAGGTACAGCAACAATCCACATCTCTGTTTGCTCCTCCTCTCCCTCCAGCACCTCAAACACTTTCTCTTTATCTGACTTGGCAACTCTCCCTTTGCATTCCCTTTTTCTGTCCCAAAAATCTCCCTGTATCTGTAACTCTTTGTGATATATATAACCCACCCTGTCCTCCAATATCTCCATCCATCTGCTCATCTCCATCACTTTCTCCAGTTCTTACTCCCCCGTCTGTATAAACATCACCCTCCCCTACAACCCTCCCTACAGCAGGAACCTCCTCCAGTTTGTGCAATGCTCTCTATCTGTGTAAGTGTCTCCAGGCCTTATTGCTGTTCCTGTGTCTGTAAGCTCTGCCACACTCTCCAGCCTTCCCACTGATGTAACCTCCCGAACCTCATCATCTGATATCATTCACTGCAGCCTTCCGTACCCCTGTTAGTGCCTCAATTCTATACAAATCTCTCAGTCTCTGTAAATAGCAACATTCCATAAAATACTCCCTGTCTGCGTAAACTACCCCCAGCCTGCACAGAGAAGTGTCACCGTCCTTTTGATCACCTGTAGTCCCTTCAGATCTCCCTGTGTCTTCCCTATTCCATGACCTACAGCTCATCTCATGTTATAAGTCTTCTCGCTCATATGTTACTTCCCATCTCTGCGAGATTCTACGATCCCTGCAATTCTCGTTCTTTTTCTCCAGACCTTCCAATCTCCCTGATCGATAGAAGGTTATTGATCTCTTGCAGCATGTTTTATACCTGAAGCCGCTTCCAATTCCTCAATGCATCCTGTCCCTGTAACCTCCTCAAATACTACAGCTTGGCAACTGTCTTTGTACTATCTTCCAACATCTACAATCCTCTAGATTTCTGTAACCTCCTCCATAACAGCATTCCACATCTGTGTGTAATGGATGGGAATGCTGCAAACCTGTTTTCACAGCTCTCACCAACTCTCTGAACTCCTGCAGCTTTACAACCCTTAGTATCTGTGGCTCCTCCAATCCTTACTATTTTTCTGGCTCTGAACTGATCCAGCCCCTTCGAACCTTCCTAACGCAGTAAACGCCTGCACAGCCAATGAATATCCTTATCAGTGTATTGCCGAGGCCCAACAACCCTCCCTACAACGCCAAATACCACCCTCTCTAACTCCTTCAGGACTGATAACCCTGTACCTCTCTGTGACATTTTTCATCCCAACAATCTGTCTGATCTCTAACCACCAACAGTGACCTCAAACCACCCCAACTCTGTAACATCCTCCAGTCTCTACAACCCTGCTTTTCTCTGTAAGCTTCCCGATTGCCTACATTCACCTTTATCTCCGGTTACAGATCCTTGCTCAGGGAAACAATGTCTCAGTACAGATCCTGTAAGAAGACCAAAGAATCTTCGATGTATCAGTAAATGTGCCTCATTTTCTAAATTCTCATGAGTTCAATTTCAGCCTTCTCCACCTTTTCTCATCAACATTCCTCCATTTTGAGGGACAGTCTATCAAACCTTCTCTGGACTGCCTCCAATGCAAGAACATTTCCCTCTAGATCAGGGAGCAAACCTGTTCACAGTATTTTCATTGTGAGCTGACTGGAACCCTCTATAGTTATTACAAGCCTTCCCTATTGTTCTTCTCCATTCACTTTGCAGTCAACCCCAACGTTCCATTTGCCCTTTCTATGACCTGCTGATCCTGTATACCACCGTCCTGAGATTTATACACAAGAATTCCCAAGTTACTTTGTGATGTAGCTTTCTGCAGTTTATCTGAAACCAAGAGGTTACGGTAAGAATCAGGAAAGTGTTGGAATGTATGGAAAATGATAACTGCACAATTCGAAAGCAGATGAATAAGCATGGCCCGTAAGCCCATCCCAATGGCACAGAGGCAGCGCGGTGGCTCAGTGGTTAGACTGCTGCCTCACAGCAACAGGAATCAGGCTTCGATTCCAGCCTCGGGCGATTGGCAGTTTGGAGATCTCCCTGTGTCTGTGTGAATTTCCTCCAGGTATCCCTGTTTCCTCCCACAGTCCAAAGATGTGCAGGTTAGGAGAGGTGGCCATGGAACGTTGTCCACACTGTCGGGTTTCTGTGATCAGATATAGAAGGAGGCCACTTGGACCATCGAGTCTATTCCTCTATTCGATGTTGGTGGAATTGTTTCTCTTACTTAGTCCCTGTAACTCTTCATCCCCTTACTCATTAAGAACCTATCTATCAGGCGAAAGTGAGGGCTGCAGATGCTGGAGGTTAGAGTTCAGAGTGTGGTGCTGGAAAAGGACAGCAGATCAGGCAGCATCCAAGGAGAAGGAGAATCAACGTTTCGGGCAAAATCCCTTCATCAATCCTTTCCTGACGATGGGCTTTTGTCAGAAATGTCGATTCTCCTGCTCCTCGGGTGCTGCCTGACCTGCTGTTCTTTTCCAGCACAACACCCCTGACAAGGACCTATCTATCTCTGAGTTAATACACTGAATTCCTTCTGATCCATAATCCCCCCCCCCCACCCCGTACGCAGTGAGCTCCCCAGATTATCGCCCTCTGGCTGAATAAATTGTCCACATCTCCATTCGAAAGGGGCGTCCCACTTCTCTCTGAAGCTCTCTCTTTGGGCCCGAGTCTCTCCGAATCATGGAACCATCTTCCCCACGTCCACTCTATCCAGGTCCCTCAGTATTCTGTATGTTTGAATCAGATTCTGCCACCGCTGCCTAAACTTCATCGAGTGTAGACCCAGAATCTCCAAATGCTCCTCATGTGACAAGCATTTCATCTCTGGGATCTTTCTGGGAAATCTGTTTCCTGTACCCCCTCACATCTTTTGTCCAGACTGTTAATGTCCAGCATGTTCAGTGTGGTCCCAATGCTTACCCCTGTGGAACTCCACTTGTCACTGGCTGACTCCTTTATCTTCACTCTCTGTCTTCTGACAGTGCCAGTATGTTGTTCTGAAAGCGAGATGTCATTTCATAAACACTGCTGGCTTTGTTTTCCTGTCTGGCTGTATACAGCAGAGTAGATAAAAGGGAGGAATGGTTTATTGGGATTTTCAGAAACCTTTTAACAAGGTTCCACTGAAGAGGTAGATAAGCAAAATTGGCACATGTGGGATTGGAGGGAATGTTCTGGCATAGATTGGGAATTCTTTAATAGACAGAAAATTAAGTGGAAGAAAATGGATTAGTGCTTGACATACAACTAAATTCAAATGGATTTGATGGTCGGACAAAATCTAATGTTCCACATTTGTTTGTGACACAAAATTAGCTGGGAATGTGGGTTGTATGGAGGAAGCAAAGAGAACATGAACAGTCTGTGAGTTTCCCTTTTTTAAAATTCAATGATGTACTGTGGTCATCACTTGCTCGGCCATCATAACCTTCCCAACAGTAATTCCCTGGAGAAGGTGGTGGTCAACTGTGTTCCTGACGCATTGCAGTCCTTTGGGTGTAGGGACAGACTCATTGCTGGGAGGATGGAACGTGACTTGGGGAGGGCACCTTGTAAATTCTGGTGTTCCCGTGCACCTGCAGCTCCTCTCCTTCCAGGGAATAGTGGTTCTGGGTTTGTGAAGGGCTGCTGAAAGCGCCTTCCTGAGTGACCTCAGTGCTGATTGTTGATTTTTCTACAAATTCCTTCCTTCATTCATTCATGGACATGTGCATTGTTGGCTGAGTCAGCATTTTCTTATTGATTTGGAGTTGTCCCTGAGAAGATGGTGGTGAGCTGCCTTCTTGAGTGACTGCTCCAGCCGTTGGAACTGTTGTTATCTGTGTCCCCTCCAGCAGGCGCTCCAACACTCCTCATGTCTGTAACATATCCCACATGTGTCACTGTAACTGCGTACAGACAATGCAGCTCTCCCTTTATGGGTGACATACTCCTCTACGTACAACTCTTATAGTTCCTCACAATATCTCACCTCCTCCATTCCCGCCTGCGCTGTTGATCTTGCAAATTGTTTTTATTCCTGTTTAAACTTCTGACCAGATTTCAACTCTTCCTTTTTAAATTTGTAAACTCTCAGTATCTGTATCCCTCTATATCACTGTTACATATTACAACACAGGTTCCCCTCCTTAAATCTCTATGAATTACAGTGGCTCGATGTGTTTAATCCACACTTTTCACCCTCCTTATCCACCTCACCTCATCCAGCCCCTACAATCCCACCATTTCGGAATGCTCCCATTCTCTGCACCTCCTCATATCCGGAGGGTCCTTGAATACCACCAATGATCTATATCCCCCCAGTTATTATAAGTCTTCTAACTCTGTAACATCCAGCAGTGTCCAGTACCTTACAACGATTCCTGGCTGTCAATTTGCATTCGTTGAAGTCTTTCTATCTCTCTAAGCACTTCACAAAAAAAGCCCTTTAGACTCGACAAAGCTCCGTCAAAAACGAACCACAAACTCTATTTCTTTTGCCTTATTCAGTTCCTGCAAATCTCCCTGTATCTTCAGGTAACCTGCTTTAGGCATTGCACGTCTGTCAACTTCTCCAGATCGCCTGTTCCATCCCCTACAGCTCGCTCAATTACTGTAACACTCTCTGACCCTTCTCATCCTCCTCTTTTTCACTGTTTTCCAGGCACAACGGCCATCCTGTGAGGGAGCAGTGCGGAATGGGATATTATAAATCTCAGCTCAGGCTTGAGGAATACAATTACCTGGGAGTCACAAAGGGAGAGGACCTGAGAGAGAGCAGCACAGAGCGGGAGAATATAAATCAGCAGTGAGGATTGAGGCCGACTGCGACTTGGAGTTGGAGAAACAGCAGAGCAGGAGGCTGAAAATCAGCCCTGAGTCACAGAGGGAGTGACCGTGTGATGGAGAAATTTTGAGCAGGAGCTTGAGGCTTACTCATACCTGGGAGTTAGAGGCACCAAAGTGTGAGGAAATAAATCAGCACTGAGGATCGAGGCCTAGTCATACTGGGAGTCACAGAGACGATGACACTCTGAGGGGGCAGAGTGGAGTGGGAGCTGGTGGATTACATGTCCCTGGGAGGCACAGAGACGGTGACCTGTGAGGTCTTCACAGAAGAAAATGAAAGTTCATTTGCTGATAATAAACCGTTACTTGCTGTAACTTGCTGCAAAATGACATTTTCTTTCATGGAATTAGGGCTGAAGGCTGAAATATCAGTAATTAGTGAAAGTCTGAATCAGTAAAATAAAGAATCTCAGTCAGCTACAGACGGATAAGGGAATGCATGTGAAACATATACCTCTGATGTTAACTTTATCCAACGTAATTCATTGAGTAAGACTAAACACGTTTCAGCTTATGTTCTGGTAGTGCAGGTTGGTCAAATGGGAGATGTTTTCTGTTACATTGGGAAGTCATAGCCCCTGCTGCTATTCGAGATGAACACTGGGTCCTGCAGCTCAGTTAATGACTGGAGACTCTGTGAGACATCTATGACGCTGAGAGTTAGGTGGATAACACTTAAAGGGAGGGGATCACACTGCTGTCATAACGGCCTGTAAGAAGGAAGGGAATGGGTGATCAGTTAAGAGATACGGTCAGGGAATACAGGATTACCCTGGTGGGGAGGGGAGGTGAGGCTCCCTCCTCGTTCATTTTCCCAGTTTGGAAGCTGATGAAGATGTGGGCCGCTCAGAGGAATGCAGTCAGAGCCATGTCTGTGGCACCACAAGCAGCCTGACTGTACAGGAGGGGAGGGAGAAGGAAGGAGGGGCAATATTCACAGAGCAGTCAGGAAATTGAAGAAGGTGTCAGTGTTTCTGTGACTGTCCATGTAATTCCAGGATCGTGGTATCAAGAATGTCACTGTGTCCATCAAGTCTGCTCCACCATTCACATTTGACTGATCGGTTTTTCAAGCCCATTTTCCTTCTTTCCCCCTTTGATCTCATGGCAATCAAGAACTTTTCTATCTGTGTTTTAAATCTACTCAATGACCTTTCATCCATAGCCTTCTGTGGGAATGACTTCCACAGATTCCCCACTCTCGGGCTGAAGAAGTTTCCCCTTATCTCTGATCTAAAAGGTTTTCCCTTTACTCGAAGGCTGTGCCCTTGGTTACTCATCTCTTCTGTCAATAGAAACATCTTCCCAACGTCCACTCTGTCCAAGCCATTCAGTATTCTGTACGTTTCAATCAGATCTCCCCTTGTCCTTCTAAACTCCATCACGTATAGTCCCAGAGTCCTCAAACATTCCTCATCTGTTAAGCCTTTCATTCCTTGGATTTTTCTTGTGAACTTCCTCTGGACCTGCTCCAGGTCCAATGCATCCTTCCTGATGTGTGGAGCCCAAAGTATAACGTATTCAAAAATGATATAAAGGAAAGCAAAGGATGAAGTGTAGAAGTATTGGTTCAGGATAGTGTTAGTTAATGAGTCTGAGATTAAGTTGATACCTTCAAGTTCAGAATGAATTTGGCTGGAGCTTTAGTTAAAAAACCTATAAGGTTACGCTGTGAGGGACTGTCTGTGGGCTGCCAACTAGTGAAAAGGATACAGAACTGGCAACGTGATAGTGTTGAGAAACTTGCATTATCCAGATACAGGCTGGGATACTGACCGTGTCTGGGCAGTGACGGATTGCATGGAGGAGAGCTTACTGCAGGAGTATGTGCCCATCTCAAAGGAACCATGTTCTGTTGAACCTTGGAAAGGTGGTGTGGAAAGTGGATCCAGTATCAGGTGGGAATATTTTCTGCTATGATGATCATTTTATTGTAACGCTTAGGATGATGGCAGAGAATGCTGTGCATTGACTAAGTTTGAGAAAAATTAATCGACTGGGAGCTGCCTTCACTGTGGTAAGAATGAATCTGGGAAAGTATGGCCGGAACACCAAGTTGGTCAGAAAAATAAAAATTGAACAATGGGCTCCATCAATGGCTTGGGTCAGTTCGCGGAATAATTCCTCACACTGGAAAGGCAGGGTAAACAAACCCAATGCTCCATCGATGACAATGGAGCAAAAGGTTAAGGTGAAGAAGAACAATTGAATAGCTGCCAGATAGAGAACAATATTGTGAACCAGGAGAAATGCTGAAGGTTTAGGGTAGAGATGGTAGAGCGGAGGGATTTATAAGGGAACGGAGAGCCAACATAAAGTTGTCACACCTCTAAGGGAGAGTGTGAAAAGGTGAAGTAAGGCCTATTCCACACTTGAGAGAGGATTACAAATCTTCTCACAAACTTTGAGGATTTATACTGAGAAGAAGGGGAATGGCTGAGTATGAGCTGAATACTTCATCTCTGTCTTTACCAAAGTGGCCGAACCCACCCAGGCCATGGTGACAGAGGAGGAAACTCTGTCACTAGAAAAGTACAAAATTGATGACTAATACCTTTGTGGCACAGGCAACAAACGTGTTTCATGGTTTTTTCCCTCAATATGTGTGACATTAAATCATTCATTCATCCATTCATTCATGGAATAAAAGGGACTGTATCAACTTGGAAACAAAATTGACTGATGGGTAGGAAATCGAGAGGAATGGTCACTGGATTTTTAATTCAGACTAGAGAAAGGTTTTCAGTGAAGTTCCGCAGGATTCAGTTTTGGGTACCTCATTCATTTTGATATGTATGAACTATGTACATCTGGTGTGCAGGGACCCATTCAAAGTTTACAGTTGACGCAGCACTTAAAGAAATTGTAAACTGTGAGGAAAACATTATAGAGCTCTAAACTTACATTGCCAACTTCTTCGAAAGATGAGAGAGGTGATTGATGAAGTTTGGCATATTGAAATATGAGACAATGCAAATTTCCAACAAGAACTTTAAAAGACAATATAAAATAGGCAGGAATGCAGGAGCAGAGGATGTGCAAAGATCAATGAAGTTTGTAGAATATTAAACATAGGCAAAGCCTACAGTGTTCCTGTCTGAATAAATATTGATAGTGCAAGAATAAGGAGGTGATGTTGAATTTGCATCAAACACATTCGACCTCAACTGGAGTATTGCATACATTCCTGGGTGTCACATGAAAGGACTGATATGAACACATCGGAAAGGATGAAGAACTGATCTAAAAGAGTATTTCCAGGAATAAGTAAGATCAGTTATGAAGTCAGACTGAAAATGTTGCAACTGTTCTCACTGAAGTGAAGGTGGCTAAGAAGAGATTGGATGCAGTTTTCCAAACTCATAGGCAGATTGAATAGATTACATTGGATAAAACTGTGCCCATTCCCAAAAGGAGGGAAAAACGAGAGGGCACAGATTTCACATTATGTACAACAGGAGAAATCTGACTGAAGTAGTCAGGATACACTTGGATGTGTTGTAAATGGATGTTCAATGGACATGTTCAAGAGGGGATTGGATGATTACTGCGACTAAAAGAAATGTGTAACGGTATGGGGGAAAGTAGGAGATCAATACTCTGTAACGAGCTCAGATGAAGAGCTGGTGCAAACATCTTGGGTCAAATGACACACTTCTGTGCCTTAAGACGTCTGAGTGGTTTGAAGCGGTCTCAAGAGTTCTCCAACTCTAATATTACTGTGTCTCCATAACCTCACTGACCGGTGCGATCCATTCTTACCTCTGAAACATCCATCAGTCAAAGCACCCCTCCTTATCTCTGTAACTCATACAGGCCATTTTATAAACCTTCTTTCTCTGCAATCTCCTCTAAATACTCTCTCTCTGTAACAAATCTCAAGGCCTGACAGCTCTCCTTTGTCTGTAATTACTCCAACACATAGAAAGATCCCAATCTTTACAATCTCCTCCAGCTCACGCAATCATCAGTATATCAATGTCACTAACTCCGTCCCGCCCTGACAAATAACATGATCTCCATAACATCCTCCAGCCATTACACTGTTCATTATTCAGTGCATCTTTCTCCATCTTTTACAAATCTGCCCATCTCTTAAACTTCCTCAAGTCCCTACAATTTTCCCTGTTGTCTAACGTGCACCAATGTGTGACCTTCTGTGCAAAATCCTCGTGTCCCTACAGCTCTGCCGATTCTGTAACCACCTTCTGTCCCTACACAGCTCCCAATCTCTGCAGCCTCCACATTCTAAATCCCACCCTACCTGTGGAAACACCTCCAGCTCTCTTTATTTCTGTAATCGCCACCAGATCAAAAGAACCCCCTATGTAACTTGAATCTTCATTATCCCCTTCAACTATCACTGTCTCTGAAACTCCTCCCGCTACAACAATACTCGCTATGAAATCTTCCAAGAAAAGTCCCATTCTTTTCAGAGAACCTCATTTTACTGATCTCCTGCAGTGCCAATACAAGGTTTTCTTTTGTCTTCTGCAAGCTCTCTATCTCAAACCCCTTCACCTATAACGTCCTTATTATCTCTAATCTCATTCACAACCTTGATTGGCCTGTATGTCTGTGACCTTCTCCAGGAGGAGGAATGGCTTTTCGGGAGTGGGGGTAGATTTTGTGTTTGTTTGGAGGATGTCATAAATGTATGACTGTTTGTAGAAAGTAGAGGATTTACAGAGATGGGAAGGGTGACAGAACATGAGGGATGTTGCAGAGACTGATACTTGTTGGCACAGAGAAAATAATCTGTGGTTTGCCTATTTAGCTATAGTTTGAAGAGGAAAACATGCTATTAAACCTCAAATGTATGGGCCTATAATTGAGTATGGGATCTGCCTGTTCTAACTGTGGGACCCCATACTAGAATAGGTGTGAGAAGCTGACCGTACAAAACTGGGCAGAGTCTGTAATCTTCCAAATCGTATTTGGGAGATCAGTTCTAGGATAGGTGAGAGCAGCTGACAATATTCAGGCAAGTCAAGAAGCATTGGATTTCCCTGATCTGTTTGTGGGACTCATTTCCAGAATGGATGCGAGTATCTATAAATATCTAATGCGCTGGGCTTGTTCAGTTCTGAATGTACTTAACTATTCTGTATCCATATGTGCATGTGACTCTGAACTGACATTGCTACAACAGAAGTGACTGTTTAAAAACAGTAATTCCCAGGTAGGAATACTTGACCAGGGTCAACTCAACAGAGCCTCAGATAAGATTAAATTCTCACTTCCTGAAATGTTACAATTGAAAATTATTTTATGAGAACAAATCTTGTTTCATCTGGTGTGAATTCAGTCTGCATCATTGACCCGAATCTCTATGGTAGGACAGATCAGTTCACCTGTCACAGTGTGGACTCTATCTGTAGGCATTGTGTGCCTTAACCACTCCTCACAACACTACTCAGCCCTCCCACCATCTCCCACATCCGTTGTATTCTTTTTCTGACACAGACAGACACGGAAATCATTGTCATCAGGTTTTGTGGAGAGTTTCTTTTTGCAAGTTTACGGTAGACAAAATATTGATCTGGCTGATCCAGCTCACTTTTCACTTCAACCAAAACCTAAAACTATCTTTGTCCTTGTATTGTCCTTCAGCCCCTAGAACAATCCATATCTCTGTAATATCTCACTGTCTTCACACACCTTTCTTTCTCTGTAAACTTTTCCCAAATTTACATTCATCATGATTTCTGGCACTTGCTGTCATCCCCAAATTCATTTCTGCTTTTTCAACAAGGCCAATGAAACAGTCGAACAAATAGAATGAATCAAGACAGATATGGCAGCAATGTAACCAAGACTGAGAACCGAATAATCAAAGGCTTTCAGCATTTATACAAGAAGGATAAAAAGGCCACCACAGTGAAGCAGCGTTGTATATAAAGGCTGTATTTCGGTATTTTTGTGATGCTAATCAATTTATACACTACTCCTCTCTGTCCTCTCCCCAATCCCTTTGTATTGATTCTCTAGATATTGTCTAAATATCAGAAATTTCTACAGCACAGAGAAGATTACTCTCGAAATTGTCTGCACTGACTAAAAAGAAGGTACCGCCCAGCATCATCCTTTAAAAAACAATCATTGTTATGATTCCACAGAGACTGTATGACTTCAGGTTCAGATCTAGGCACATTTTAAAAATTTTCCAGAGTTTCAGCCTCGACTCCGCATCCATGCATGACTCCCAGATCCCTTCCTTACTCTGGGTGAAATAACAACTTTCCTCACCACTTCTCTAATATTTCAACCAATTACATTAAATATTTGCTGCTGGTAACTCAGCTCTGCAAGAAGAATAAGACAGTCTCTACCTCTCTATCCAGGCCCTTGACAACATTTGCAGGTTAATCAAATCTCCTCTCAGCATCCTCCACTTCAACCTTTCCTCATAACTGCATTATCACTTTTCCAGGATAACAAATCTCTTCTGTACCA
Source organism: Chiloscyllium punctatum (assembly GCF_047496795.1). Classification (NCBI taxonomy): domain Eukaryota; kingdom Metazoa; phylum Chordata; class Chondrichthyes; order Orectolobiformes; family Hemiscylliidae; genus Chiloscyllium; species Chiloscyllium punctatum. The sequence continues at coordinate 2,867,284 of NC_092739.1, forward strand.
TTTCCAAGAGTGAAACATACTCGAAATGTCAATTCTCCCGGCACTCTGCTATCTGACCTGCTGTGCTTTTCCTACATCACACTCTTTGACTCTAATTTCCAGCATCTGCAATCCTCACATTCTTCCTGTACAGTCACCATTCTAATTCCATCCTTCCATGTGATATAGTGACCAGAACTACAGGCAGCACACAGGCTGTGACTGAACTAATTATTTATACAGTTCTAGTATACGTTTCCTGCTGTTACATTCTGCACTTGATCTGAGAGAGGAAATGGTGCCATTTGCTGCCTTATCTAGATTATTGACCAGCCCGGCTACCTTCAGGGTAAAAACAAATTACTACGGATGATGGAATCTGAAACCAAAAGAGAAAATGCTGGAAAATCTCTGCAGGTCTGGCAGCATCTGTAAGGAGAGAAAGGGCTGGTATTTCGAGTCTAACTGACCCTTTATTAAAGCAAAACAAAAGTGAGAAATAAGGAGTTATTTCTACTAGGATCTGCCCACACTGACAGTATGCTCATTTATTGTGTATTCTTTCTATTGATTGCTGTCCCTAAATGACTTGACTTGCACTTCTCCAGTTTGCTGGTACATTCAACTGGACCTCCTAGCTTCCATCTGCTATGTGTTTGCTCATCAAATCGAGCAAGTCACGTCAACTGTACAAGTCTCTGCATGAAAACCAAACAGCCAGATTTATTACACACAGTTTTCCCTGCAGAAATTCAGGCTGACAGTCCTGGATTCCTCTGGGATTTTCTAAGGGACCATTCTTCCTGCCTCGCAGAATTCCGATCTGTAAGTATTCAGTCACCCCCTTGCTTCATACTAAACTAAGCTACAATATCAGCAGGTCTCTGACACTTTGCCGCTATTCAGTGAGGAACCGAAAATGATGGACAATGAGAAAACATGGCAGAGGATTTTTCTCCCGAGCTTCTTTTAAGGATGTGAATCTCCTTTATAGGTCCTCTCTCTCTTTAAGTCTATAACTTACAATAGTTTGCACCACAAAATCTGCACCAGACAAGGGCCTGAATCTTTTGACTTGGCCAAACTCATTTCTGTCAGTTTCATGGAGGGTTTGTCTCCACAAGTGGATAGAGCTTGTAAGAAGGTCTATAGTGTATTAGCGTTCATTGGCAGAGGGATTGAATTCAAGAGTCGTGAGGTGATGTTGCAGCTTAACAGGACCTTGGTAAGGCAACATTTGGAGTACTGTGTGCAGTTCTGGTCGCCTCACTTTAGGAAAGATGTGGAAGCTTTGGAGAGGGTGCAGAGGAGATTTACCAGGATGTTGCCTGGAATGGAGAATAGGTCGTACGAGGATAGGTTGAGAGTGCTAGGCCTTTTTCTCATTGGAACGGCGAAGGATGAGGGGTGACTTGATAGAGATGTGTAAGATGATCAGTGGAATATTTAGAGTAGATAGTCAGAGACATTTTCCCCGGGTACAACAGAGTGTTACAAGGGGACATAAATTTAAGGTGAAAGGTTGAAGGTACAGGGGGAATGTCAGGGGTAGGTTTTTTAACCAGAGAGTGGTGGGGGCATGGAATGCGCTGCCTGTGGGAGTGGCAGAGTCAGAATCATTGGTGACCTTTAAGTGGCAATTGGATAGGTACATGGATGGGTGCTTAAGCTAGGACAAATGTTCGGCATAACATTGTGGGCTGAAGGGCCTGGTCTGTGCTGTATTGTTCTATGTAAGTCTAAGTGAATGTTCTCATAATAACAACATCCTGAATCTGCCTCCTTAACTACCTTCCCTGCCTCTATGTCCCTTCTTACATCTGATACTAGCCCAATGATTATTTTCCGCTTTGTTATCGGTATAAAAACTGCCCACTGCCCAGATATCACAGAATGCACCGGATTCACTGCTACAGATGCCATTTTAAAAAAGTCATTACACTCTTGGATTGTCAGTCCGAAACTGCCCTGGACATGACGGCGGGGTTGTGGAGGGGGTTGGGGGGGTGGGGGGGAGATGGGTAGATTGGGAAAGGTAGTAAACTGACGGCCCCACTTTCTGGCTGAACCGCTGAGGTTCTGGTGGATGGCATGGTGCAGACAGGGACATTATCTTCCTCCAGGATAAATACACAAAATCTTTTCCCTGGGGTCGGGGAGTCCAGAACTAGAGGGCATAGGTTTAGGGTGAGAGGGGAAAGATATTAAAGAGACCTAAGGGGCAACTTTTTCACGCAGAGGGTGGTGCTTGTATGGAATGAGCTGCAAGAGGATGTGGTGGAGGCTGGTACAATTGCAACATTTAAGAGGCATTTGGATGGGTATATGAATAGGATGGGTTTGGAGGGATATTGGCCAGGTGCTGGCAGGTGGGACTGGATTGGGCTGGGATATCTGGTCGGCTTGGACGGGTTGGACCGAAGCATCTGTTTCCATGCTGTACATCTCTATGACTCTATGTCTGACGGGGGAAGCCATGGCACCAGACCTGCTAGCTTGTCTGAGATTGATCCGTGGGCCAGTGAGATGCCAGCCTTCTGGGTGAGTGCCCAACAGTGTAGGAAGGACGTCAGTGACCAGGGTAAGTGCCACCCCATCTGTAGTTTGTGACCTTGCCCCCCTGTCTGTGTGTGTGTGTGTGTCTCTCTCTCTCTCTGTTACTGCACCCACCTCCCACCAAGACCCATGTTCTCCTACTCTCACTGAATGCAGCACCTTGCCTCCATTTCTATCTGACCTCTTCGCTGTCCCGCTCGTCAGCTCTGCCTGGTGTCTGTGCTGCCCACTCACTCACTCAGGACACCTCCCCACCTTTCTCTCAGCTGTCCCAGCACTAACAGCTGTACAAACCACTTCCAGCTCCCTAATATCTCTTGATAATTCTCTCCTTCCAGAAGGAACTATCCCACAATAGGACACAAAGAGCCAAGAGGGGTATGAGACAACCCAACATTCAGCTCCTCACTCCCTCACAGGGGAAGGATCCTGACCCTAACAACCACGAGTCGCTGACTGGCAGTGTCCAAACTCCCGCACTGGGATCTGAGACTCCCGTTGACTCACTGTGCTGGGCACCGTGACTGACTGTTGACAATGATATTCAGATTTCTGAGTTTGTGTCTGTGCTAAACACCAAGATAATACAGCAGGCGGGTGAGCCTGGTCGCTCTCGCTGAGGGGAAACACTGTTGAGGGCCGAGTTAGACAAGGCAATAATTCTGTGAGCATTCAAGTCAGTTCAAAGTGAGTGTGTACAAACACGGAATGAGCAGCCCATGAGCTGGGTGTGTGTCCCTGAGCACTGTCCTTGCAGCAACATTGCAATGCGAGTTGTCAGTGCACCCTGAGCTGCAGCATTGAAGGACAGAAGCGTACTGTCAGTGGGTCGGAGATGTGCTGGGATGGCATGGTGAGGCTGGCATGTGACAGATGCCAGCATTGGTGGGTGTGGAGTGCATGCAGCTTCAGTTCATGCGGCGTCCCCCAATTCGTTGGTGTCCAGGCTAGAAGTCTGCAGAAGAGAGCCACGAGATGGAGTCACCAGGTACCAGCTCTGACATTCATGTCAAATTCTCCATATTGAGTTTCCCCACAGTGGGGGAGGATATGAAGCTGCAAGTTGATGAGTGGGGGGGAGGGATCCACAATAATGTGGTTGTTGATCATTAGTAATCATTCAGTCAGCATCTCGCCTCTTCCGCGCTCAAATCCTGTCTTAAAGAACAGCCCAGTACAGGAACAGGCCCTTCAGCCCAGCAAGCCCGCAATGACACACGATGCCCTTCCAAAGTTAAAACAAAAGTTTTTGCTCCAATACCCTCTATGTCATTCTGTTCCCTACTTACTCATACTTGTGCCAAGATCCCTCTTAAACCGTGCTATATTGGCTTCTTCCCCTCTATCAGTGCATTCTAGGCGCTTTCACATTCTGTCTGGAACAGCAAAAAAAAACCTTACCTATCACATCTCCTGAACTTTCTCCCTTTTACCTAAAACCTACGGTCCGGAGTAATTGATATTCCTACTCTGGTGGAAAAAGCCTCTAACTGTCCTTCTATCTATGCCTCTGATAATTTTGTAAATATCTATCAGATAACCCCATAGCCAATGATGCCTTGGTGGAAACTAGCCATGTGTGTTCAATTTCTCCTTCTGACTTCATTCCCTCCAAACCAGACAACATCCTGATAAAACTTTTCCATACCCTCACCAACACTTCAACTTCATGTGACCAACAGTACTGTACCCAATACTTTAAATGTACCTCGAACTATGTTTCTCTACAGCTGCAATATGACCTGCTAATGTTCATACTGCATACTTCAATGCCTGTCTGCAAGTTTGCCATCAATCTTTTTGATCACCCTCTCCACCCGTGTTACCACTTTCAGGGAACTGTGGAGCTGTACACCAAGATCCCTTTGGATGTTGATGCAATCAGTAGTTTTTCCATCCACTCTATTCTTCTCTGCTGCACTAGACCTTCTAAAACGCATCATGTCGCAATTGTCCAGATAAAGTTACATCTGTGTTTTCTCTGTCCAAGTCTGCAGCTGACCTGCATCCTGCTGTATTCTCTGGAAATCATCCTCACAATCTGCAACTGTGCCAATCTATTTACAGATCTCCAGTCACAAAAACACTGTTCCACCGCTACTCTGTCTTCAATGACCAAGCAGTTCTCTATCCATCTTACTAACTGACTGCTGATCTCCTTTCACTTCATCTTCTATATGAGCCTGCATAAGGAACCATATCAAAGGCCTTGCTAAGGTCCAAACGGCCAACATCCAGGCCCATGCTCTCATCAATCAATTTTGTCACTTCCTCAAAATAGTCAATCAAGTTTGCGAGACAGGATATTCCCCACACAACTGTATTACCTGTTGCTAGTAAATCCAGATTAGAGTACGATTAGAGCTGCACTCATTCAGACAAGTGATTATTCCATCATTTTCCTCACATGAAACTTGGAGAGTAGATTAGATTCCTTACAGTGTGGAAACAGGCCCTTCGGCCTAACCAGTCCACGTCAACCCTCCGAAGAGTAAGCCACTCACACCCATTTCCTTCTGACTAAAACACTTAACAATTTAGTATGGCCAATTCCCCTGGCCTGCACATCTTTGGACTGTGGGAGGAAATCAATGCAGACACGGGGTGAATGTGCAAACTCCACACAGTTAGTCACCCAAGGCCAGAATTGAACCCAGGACCTTGGCACTGTAAGGTAGCAGTCCTAAAAACTGAGCTACCATGCCCCTCGCAATAGGGGAGGTATGTTGGGCTGTGATGGTTACTGTACAGTAGGAGGTATGTTAGGCCGTTATGGTTACTGTACAGTGGAGGAAAGTCGGGTCGTGATGGTTAATGTGCGGTGGGGGGGTATGTCCAGGCTGTGATGGTTACTGTACAGTCGGAGGTATGTCAGACTGTGACGGTTACTGTACAGTGGGAGGTATGTCGGGCCGTGATGATTTCTGTACGGTGGGAGTTATGTCTGGCTGTGAAGTTGCAGACTGCTTGAGCTGTACAGAGTATGATTCTGCTGCTGCCGATGGCCCTCTGCACCTCAAGGCTGCATCATCATTAATTATCCAATCTGTTTACAGTCTGTCCCATTCAGTACTCAAGGGGCTACATATCATAGTGAGGAGGGTCTGCAAAATGTGAAGGTAGCCCTTGCTCCCCATTGTGGAGTGACCATTCTTACTGATATATGAAATGGAGAGGTGTATCTGCAACAGACAGATCAGTGACGATGTGGTCAATTATATGTTTTGCTTTTATTGATTCCACCATTACCTCCCACAGAGCAATCCAGCAGCTACAGGATCCAGCATCAATGCTGAGCACTATCATTAGATTGGATTCCCTACAGAATGGGAACTGTCCCTTCGGCCCAACCAGTCCACACCGACGAGCAACACACACTCCTGACTAAAGCATGAACACTATGGGCAGTTTACCATGGCCAATTCACTCGAACTGCAAACTTTAGACAGTGGGAGGAAACCCACGCAAGCGCAGGGAGAATGTGCAAACGCCCAACCGGTAGTTGCCCACGGCTGGAATCGAACCTGAGACCCTGGTGCTATAAGGCAGCAGTGCTAACCACTGAGCCACCATGCCACCATGCATTGGCTATATACCAAGGAGCTGTCCCCCTCTGCCTGGCTGTGTCCTGTAAGTGGGACAGAACCTACCAGAGAGGGTGGTGATGTTGCCTGGGACATAGTCCTGTTCACAGAATCCTGCTTGACAGACAATATCTGACTGTTGCTTGATTAGTCCAAGGGAAATAGATACCAGGTCATGTTCACATTTTCTTTAATGAAGAGCTAATATCACTTTATTTCTTACATATTTTAAAATAAACCAAAGATCATTGTTTTTCAGTTGAAAACAATTGAAGTGAACAATAATTGAAATACCAGAGCGCACAGCTAACTATTACACAATTCAGTGACTGCAGTAAACAGCCGATTCATGTTCAGATCAGTGAACACACCATCTCGCAGGCAGCAAAGCTGTTGAAAATGACTTTGAGGAAAAGCCTGAATTCAGACACAGTGTTACTGGCCCTCACCACGACCTCCAAAATACGGGCCATCTCCAAAATATGTCCAGAGAACTCCCAAACTGGAGCTGGGCAGTTACTCACACAATCCCTCACAATAGACTGGTTACAGACATACCTGAACAACGGGGAGATGTGTGTGGGGCAGACTGGTCAATGGACTAGCACATGGCGCTGGCCCAGATGCAGTTTAATATTTATAACAACGACCTGTAAACAGCCATGTCTTGCAAGTATATCTCTTCTTGTGTTCCACCTAAACTCTGTAATTCTGAACCTTGGACCTGATCCTGAATGAAGGTGTTATAAAGGTGATGGGCTCCTGCAGCACATGGCATCTTACATTGAATCCCTCATTAACCATATCTAGTGCATGTTAGCCCCACAATGTCAGTATCCAAACAGAATTTTGCAGCTCCATTGATGGCCAGCGTGATGCCAGCCCAATGTCCTTGTGTGTGACTTGAGCTGGAAATCTCTGTGTAAATGGTTGCAGCATTGTTCTAACCATTAACAGCCATTATGTAAAGTCTCTTTACTGAAGATCCGATATCCTTTCATAATACCAACTTTTAGATTGTTCTATAAGCACAAAATTCACCCATATATTCAGTACACTGTTATAATAACAATATGATGAAAACTCACAGTAAGCAGCATTGAAATGATGAGTCTCATTGCCACACCCAAGACCAAATTATTATTAAGTACAAGGACTTTAAAAATACACAATTACTTTCCCTTTTATAAATATTGTTAACAAATAGTCAATTCTCCTGCTCCTCAGATGCTGCCTGAACGTCCCAGTTTTTTTTTCACAACCACACTTTTTGACTCTGATCTCCAGGATCTGCAGTCCTCAATTTCTCCCTGTTAATATTCATCATAATCATTTTCGTGACAACAATGTCACTGTGTGTTTAAACATGTTCCAGTCAGATAAGAGTACGTTTTCAGTTGCTTCTATTTCTCTCAGAGCTCAGTAATGTGGAATGAGAATGCCAGTGTTTGTGGTGCTTGGTATGTAGGCCATGCCTCTGAGAGACTGACAGATTGTTTCAAACATCATATCCCTTCAGCTATTCACAACAAGCAATGTACTGCTTGGACCAAGCAGCCTGAGCTCACAAAACCCAAAACCGTGTCCAGCATTGAACAGGTCCAGACTATACTTTTATGTTAATTTATTCATGAAATGTGATTTGGACGGCATTTATTGATAGATAGTGAACTTGAACCAGTGACACTGAAGGAACGGCAATATACTTCCCAGTCAGGATGGTAGATGGCTTGGAACAGAATGCGAACATGGTGGGGGTCCCGTGTATCTGCTTCCCTAGTCCTTCTCGATGGTCAGGTGTTCAGAGGTACGTTGTAAGCAGCCTTGGTAAATTTCTGCAGAACACCCTGTAGATGGCAGGTATTGCTGCTACTGAGCATCAGTGGATGAGGGGTGAAGTTGCACTCACACAGGCAAATGGAAGTATTTAATCACACACACATTCAACATGTGTCTTAGCAATGGTAATGTCACTGTTAAGCACACGCCTGCATATTTCCAGGTCCTATTACATTTGGACAAGGACTGCTTCAGTATCTGAGTAAATCACGAATGGTGTTGAATACTGTCCAATCATTGGCAAACATCCTCACTTGTGATTTTACAGTCATTTATGAAGCAGCTCGAAATTATAGGGCCTAGGGCAGAGAGCACTCTTATAGCTCACTGATGCTGTCCCTCTCTCTGAGTTAGGAAGCTTGCTTCTAGTTCCACCTGCTCCAGAGGTATCTAACAAGATATCTGAATGGAATAATATTTCAATATCAACCACACAGAGCTGCGTGAGGATTTGGTTGGCTCAATCAGTTGGTTGGCTGGTTTATGATGCAGATTGATTCCAACAGCGTGGGTTCAATTCCTGGGGTGACTAAAGGACTGTCCTACTCAATCTCTCCCTTACTTGAGGTATGATGACTGTCCAGTTAAGCTACTGCTAGTTGCCTCTATCATCGTGTAGGAGTATGGTGCCCTACCTTTACATTTCTGATCTACACGCTTACCCAGAAACCCCGCCCCTGGGGAACTGCGGTGAAGCTGAGATGGCTGCTCTCCACCAACCCCAGCCACCTTCCTTTGTACCAGGTGTAACTTCTGCCAGTGCAGACAATTTCTATTTGCTCCATGTTTGTCGTTAATCCTGGATATGACATTTGGTCAAATGCAGTTATGATCATGTAAAAACTGCAGTAACTGTCACCTCACCTCTTGAATTTAGCTCTGTTCTCTTTATGTACATCATTAAACCAAGGCTTAAATTAGCCCAAGGGATGAGAGCCCAAACTGAGCTTGAGCGAGCAGGTTAGTAGTGAGGAAGTGCTGCTTGAGCCCACTTTAGATGACATCTGCCATCCCTTTATTAATGACATGGATCAGAGCAATGGGGCAGTCATTGATTGTCTGATGTTTTGTCTGTGTGTCTACAGAACACACCCGATAGTTTCCCACATTGTCAGGTAGGTCCCAGTGCTGTATCCCAGCAGGAATAGCCTGAATGGAATGTTATCAAGGCCCACAGCCTTTGCATTCTCCAATCCTTTCAGCTGAATGTCAATACCACACAAAGTGAATCGGATTAGCTGAAGACTGCCATCTGGAGGAGACTAAAATAGATCATCCCATCGATATTTATGTCTGAACATTGTTGCACAAGTTTCAGCCTTAGCTTTTCTATTATTGTGCTGGGCTCTTCAATCTTTGAGGAAGGTGGTATTTGTGGATTCTTTTCCTCCAGTGAGTTGTGTGATTGTCCACCACCACTCACACGGATTGCAAAGATTAGGTCTGATTTATTGGATAGATCTGTGTATCATTTGCCATTTATACCATGTGGTGAGTAAGTGGCCCAATTTAGTAACTTCATCTCATTCTGAGGTGTATTTAGTGCTACTATAGGCAGGCCCTCATGTATTCTCCATTTAACAAGGCCGTATCCCTGGCTTGATGGTCAGGATAAAGTGGAGTGTACACCAGGCAGTGATAGTGACAGTTATACTGGAGTACAATTCTGCTGCTATTGGTAATGACCCGAACCACCTCACACAGGCCAGTGCAAAATTCCAAAATCTATTGGAAATCTGCCCTGTTGAGCACAGTGATGGTGTCACATATACACAGGGGTCTTCACGATGTAAAAGTGGAAAATGTCTCCATAAATACTGTGTGCGGTAGTCACCGTTCCCAATACGGTCATTGAACAATGTGTCTGCAGCCGGTAGGTTGGTGATGGTGAGGTCAAGGATGTTTCTCCCTATCAGTCGTTCCCCCTGACACGGTGCAGACGCAGTGAAGCAGTTGTGTCCTTTTGAACGCGACCACCTCGATCAGCAACGCTGCTGCTGAGCTCCTCTTGGCGGTGGTTTTGAAATGGCCCACCCAGTATACATCCGTCAGCTCTGTCAGTTTCTGTGCTTCCTCCAAGTGTTATTCAATGTAGAGGGACACTGATCCACCAGCTCAGGGAGGGGAGTCAGCAGGAGGTTTCCGTGTCAGTGTTTGATCTGACCCCGTGAGGCTGAGGGAGGGGAGTCAGCAGGAGGTTTCCGTGTCAGTGTTTAATCTGACACCGTGAGGCTGAGAGAGGGGGGTCAGCAGGAGGTTTCTGTGTCAGTGTTTGATCTGCCACAATGAGCTTCAAATCTCCTCCAAACCTACCCCCTTCGCTATCTCTCTCTCCTTCCCCAAACCCTGCATTCCTCTCTATCTCTATAACACCCTCCAAACCTTCCACCCATCCCATCTATATAACTTCCTCCAGCCCCTACTGCCTTTGCTAACTCTATAACACCCTCCATGCACTGTACCCCTTTTATATCTCTCTAACTTCCTCCAAACCCAACACCCCTCCCTATCTCCTTAACCCTTTCCAAATACTGCACCCCTCCCTAGCTCTCTAAACCCCTCCAAACACTACTCTCTTCCCTATCTCTTCAACCTACTCTAGACCCTGCACCACCCTCTATCTCCTTAACCCATTCTAAACCCTGCTCCCCTCCCTATCTTTCTGAACCCTCCAAACCCTATACTTCTCCCGACTTACTCAACCCCACCAAACCCTTTCCCTATCTATCTAATCCCCTCAAATCCCTACACCCTTCCCTACATCACTAACCTGTTCCAAACCCTATGCTATTCCGTATCTCTCTCAAACCCAGCACGCCTCCCTATCTCTCTAACCCCTCCAAACCTACACATTTCCCTATCTGTCTCACCCCCTCCAATCCGTAACCCTTCTCTATCTCTCCAACCTCCTTCAAACCCTATACTACTCCATAAATCTCTGAAACCCTGCACACCTCCCTATCCCTCTAATCTACTCCAAACCCTACACCCCTCCCTATATCTCCAAGCCCCTCCCAAGTCATATACTACTCCCTATCTCTCTCAACCCGCTCATACTACCCGCTAATGTTTTATCAAGCCTCATATTTACGCTTCTACTTCCGTTTTAAGTTTAGCCTTACGCATATGGTAGTTGCCTCCATTGACCTGCTCAATTTGTACCTGCTTTAAGCTTCTCTTTCCGATTTAATTCCCTTATTACTGCAGCAACTGACTCTATAATGACTAATAATGCATCACCACCTCCTCCTTTACCCCTCTGCTGTGCTGCCTACAGTTCTTGCACCGCAGAATATTGAGTTGTCAGCCCTGACCTCCCTCAAGCACATCTCTGTAATGGCAAAAATGTCACAATTCCACGTGTCACCGCGTTCCCTTATCACATCTGTCTGTTCGATAATATTCCCAACATTAAGGGAAAGCACATCCACCCTAGAAAATATTACCTGGAATAGTCTGTACCTCGGAGTTCTTCAGTCATTGACTGCTCATTATCAAGCTGCCTAAATCATGAACCAAAACTGTAACGCTGGGACTAAATGGATATTTGTTGAATAGTAATTTCGTTTTCAGTAAATGTATTCATCAAATGCAACTTTCCAGAACTGAATGGTCAGCTCTAAATACAGCGAGTTTCTGCTGATTAATTGCCTGCTGAGTGTGCAGAGGGGACAGCCCTTTGTAATGGAGAAAGTGGGACCTGGAGATGCTGGTGATCAGAGTCGAAAACTGTGGCGCTGGAAAAGCACAACATATCAGGCGACATTTCAAGAGAAGGAGAGTCACAGCTTTGGGCATCAGCCTTTCATCAGGAAGGCATTGGTGCCTTCCCATGTTTTCCATTCCATGATTAACAGGTTATAGGGAACCATATGTGTTCAGGAAAGCAGCACTGTATAGAGCCCTGAAATGGAAATCAGTCACTCAGATAGTTGGACAGTGAGTAGACATGGTGCGGTGAAGTACAGACTGATTGAAATACAAACACAGGGATAGAAAAATCTCCTAGGTGAGACGGGATCTACCCTGGCTTACTACAGGAAGAGAGCGAAGAGATTACTGTACCTTTGGAGATGATCTTTGCGTCCTCACTCTCCAGGGGTGTCGTGCCAGATGATTGGAGGGAGGCAAATGTTACTCCCTTCTTCAGGGAGTAGGGATAATCTTGAGAATTACAGACCAGTCAGTTTACATCAGCATTGGGCAAAGTTTTGGAGAGGATTCTGAGAGACAGAATTTATTAGATTACTTACAGTGTGGAAATAGGCCCTTCGGCCCAACCAGTCCACACCGCCCCGCCGAAGCGCAACCCACCCATACCCCTACCCCTACATCTACCCCTTACCTAACACTACGGGCAATTTAGCATGGCCAATTCACCTAACCTGCACATCTTTGGACTGTGGACACAGACACGGGGAGAACGTGCAAACTTCACACAGTCAGTCGCCTGAGGTGGGAATTGAACCCGGGTCTCTGGCGCTGTGAGGAAGCAGTGCTAACCACTGTGCCACCGTGCCGCCCTCTTGATTACTATGATTACTTGCAAATCATAGTTTGGTTAGAAATAATCAGCATGGCTTTTTGAAGGGCAGGTCATGCCTCACAGACCATACTGAATTCTTTGAGTATGGGATCAAACACATTGAAGAAGCGAAAGTAGTGGATGTGGAGTACATGGTTTTTAACCAGGCGTTTGGTAAATTTCCCCACGGTAGATTCATTCAGAATGTAAGGACGCATCAGATACAGGGAAACCAGACTGTCTGGACGCAGAATTGACTGGCCCATATAAGACAGAGGGCGGTGGTAAATGGCAAGCATTCTGTCTGGTGCTCGGTGACCATTGGTGTTCCATTGGGATCGGTTCTGGGACCTCTGCTGTTTGTGATATTTATAAATGACATCGGTGAGGAAGAGGGTAGGTGGATTAGTAAGTTTTTCAATTTATCAAAGCATGGTGGAATTGTGGGTAGTGTGGAGGGCTATTGCAGTTTGCACAGGACATTGACAGGATGCTAAACTGGGCTGATAAGGAACAGTTGGAGTTCAACCTGGAAAATTGTGAAGTGATTCAGTTTGGAAGGTCAAATTTGAATGCATAATACACGGTTAAATGTAGGATTCATACATTGTGGAGTAACAGTGGGATCTGATGATCCATGTCATAGCTCCCACCTAGGTTGATAAGGTTCTTAAGAAGCCGGATGATGTTTTCATTAACAGGGGGTTGAGTTTAAGTTGTGAGGTTATGCTGCAACTCTGTGGAACCCTGGTGAGATCACACTTAGAATGTTGTGTTCCGTACTGGTCGCCTCATTATATGAAAGATGTGGAAGCATTGGTGAGTGTACTAAGGAGATTTATCAGGATGCTGCTTGGACTGGAGGGCAGGTCTTGCAAAGAAAATTCAGGGAACTTGGTTTTTTTCCTCATTGGAACGAAAAAGAATGGAACTTGACTTGATAGAGGTGGACAAGGTGATTAGAGGCATAGATAGAGTGGATAGCCTGAAACTTTCACCCAGGACGGAAATGGCTATGATGAGGGGGCACGATTTTAAGATAATTGGAGGAATATTTATGGGAGATGTCCGAGGTAGGTTCTTTACACAGAGAGTGTGGGTGTGTGGATAGGCACATGAATGATCGTATAATGAAAGGTATGTAGGTTAGTCTGATCTGAGAACAGGATAAAATGTCGGCAGGACGACAAGGGCTGAAGGGCCTGTACTATGATTCCTATTTCACCAAGCTTGTAGATTCTCATCAATTCTTGAGTGTGTGAGGGAGTGATGTGTGTGAGATCAGGAAGCTTTGACGAGGTGTTAGGTCAAAACTTACATTTACGTTGTGCATTGTTACAGTCACCTGAGTGCTAATACAATATGTGCATGTCACCACACACCAAACAGAATCCGCCAAGTTCAGTTATTAACGTGCTTCTTGGCCTGCCGTTTGCTGCTGTTTTCTTCAGATACATTCTGTTTGGTGAACCATGTATTAATCTCTGGTCATCCACAGAGATGTAAAATTTCATTTTGATACTGGTGATAATGAAGATGACATTTATTGGGTATGGTTTCAGAGGTTTCTTTGTGAGACTCAAGATAGTGCATCAGACTGTCAACTTTTTAACGTCTTTTCCCAGCATCCGGTCCAGGGTGCAGATGTATGGAGTCTGGGAGGCAGGCCAGGTGTCAGCACCATCAGTATGATTCTGGCACTGCATGTCGACACATCTGCCCACTGGGCAGGGTCTGACTGAAGATGGCTGGTCAGCCATTGCAATCTAATTTGGACATTATTTGTAGCTACACTGAGACAAGGATTAGTCTGTTCGCGAGCTCCCACCTTTCCCAGGGTGGATTCCAAATTATTTGTTGTGAAGAAGTGTTTGACTGACTGCCCTGACCCAGGTTAGAAACTCTTTGCACAGATTTAGGAGCAGGTCAGTGTGTCACTCAGCATCACAGGCAACTGTGAATTCCAGTAACACTGTAGCTGATTCCAAATCTTTTGGAAGCCATTTTTAGCGTAGCTCATTGCAAGGTGTTGAGTTTACTGACCCGAACAATAATCAGCTGTTAGCTATGTTTCATGAATTGGGCAAAAATGAGATATGAAGTATGATTATTCAACTGAACTATCATCTCTGAAAACAATTAGGTCGATTCTATATTTATGGGACTAAAGTATAAACTCCTATCAATTTTTTGTAACACAAAAATAAAGAATGCACATATTATTTTATGTCGAATAAAGAACGTGGTACCTAACTGTTGTGATCAGAATTATATATTCAATGTCAGGATTCAAAACAATGCATTGCCACTCCAACATTTTGAAAATGGTCGGCTTCTGAATGATTACATGTTCGGAGTGAGAAAACGATTGAACAATCAAATAGAATTAGCCCTCTTATACATTTATATATAATCAATCAGTTACATTTCTCAGTGAAATGTTCGAGCTTCAGCTAATAGCCAGCAATTGAGAAATGGCAATAATTCAACATGCACCGTGAATGATTTATGTTCTCACATTTTAGCGAAGAATAATTTGAAAACTGCCGACTTTTAAGAAGAATGATACTTAATATGAAATGTGGACAGTGAAAAAAAGGACACATTATGATGTGAGGGAAAAGTCAGAGCTTTTCAAAGAGATTTGTGCCAAAGCAATGATATATTTGTTTTCGTTATCAGAACATAACATTTAAAATATTCATGTTCTGAGTAATAAATAGACTACATAGTGAGACTGACCTTGCAATATTTGCATTTTAAATGTTTATCCTGCACCAAATAATCAGATATTTGTGAGCACTGAAAACGGGAAATAATCCGATTGATTTTTATTTGCATCAGACACATGATAGAGTACAAGCCTTTAAAGTACAGGAGGAGGCCATTGGCCACTGTGTGTGCACCAGCTGCAGTAATGTTTCCCAAGCACCTTCCATTTGCCAGCCTTTTCTCTGTAGCCCATTAAATTCATAATTTCCGAATATGTATGTCCAATTCTTTATTGAATTGTCATCTACAACTCTCCCAGGCAGTCTAATCCAAATCCGAACAACTCTCTCAATAAAGAAGTATTTATGTATCTCAGTCCCAGCTCTTTTGCTGACCATTTTGAAATTAGAACTCCTTGATGCTGTAATGCCAACTAACGGAAACAGAGTTTTCCTGTTTTACTCTGCATCTTTCTTTATACTTTTGAGCACTGCAATAAGTTCACTTCTTTGTCTGTTCTGCTCCAGGAAGAATAAGCCTTGCAAGTACTGTAACAAACACTACATCGGAAAAACAGGCAGAAAACTAGCCACCTGGATGCATGAACAACAACTAGCCAGAAAAAAGACATGACCCACTCTCACTAGATCCTTACATACGGATGAGGAGATATATCATTTGGACTGGGTCTGCACATCCATCTCGGACAAGCCAAACAGAGACACGCACGAGAATTTCTAGAAGCATAGCAATCCAACCGGAACTCTATCAACAAACACATCGGTTTTGATTCCATCTAGCACTCTCTGAGGAAACGGACCAGGCATGAAATCACCAATACTGGAAATTACATCACTGACTCAAGGAAACCTAAACACATAAATAGCAAGTGGGACATAAAACTAGCATTTCACCGGAGGCTCACTGATAATGTTCACTAGGATAGTGATGAACCATCTGAAAATGAAGTCTCCAACTCATCGAGCAAACTGACATCCAGAAGAAATACAATTTCTCTCATCCTTTCTTTAACTAAATCCTTCATTCCAGTTAACATTCTGACTATTTATAAGGTCATTGGTATTCTTCTGCAAAGCAATGTGGTGTCTGTCTGATTGTGTATGTGAATGTGTGTGTGTGTGTGAGAATGAGAGAGAGAGACAGAACAATCCTCTGTAATCTCTGAATTACTCCCCGTGCCAGATGGAAAAGAGGCAAGGATTAGGACGGCGGTATAGCTTAACATGTTGTGAAAAATCTACTTCAGGGTTGCTGGTTTCAGATTTTTGGATTATTGGGATTTCTTCCAGGACATGTGGGACCTGTACAAAAAAGACAGATTGCATCTTAACTGGAGGAGCAGCAACATCCTTTTGTGAAGTATTGCTAGTGCAAGTCGAATGGATTTAAATTAATAAACCAGGAGTTTGGTAACCAAAGCAGCAGGTCAGAAACTGAGTAGAAGGTTGAGATGAATAGCACATCAGGCATGGTCAGTCTAATGACCATGCTGAGGGAAGGAATCATATCAGTTCACATTGTGAGATGGAAGTTGGAATAAATGATAGAGATGAGGCTCAGGTTTATCAGCGATTAATAAATTAGGATGGAGAGTGTGGGGGATGTGAGGGATTGAGGTGTGGGAGATCAGGAAGACAGTGCACAAGAAAATATTAAAGGGTAAATTTTGAAGGGGTGGAGTGGGGTGGGGAATTCTGTGATAAATAACTGGCAGCAAAACACAGGAAACCTTGCTGTTTGTCAAAGTGAATATCTGGAAAGTAATTTATTATGCTTCAGAGAAATAGCACCCTATTGAAGGAAAATCTGTGTCCATGACACTGCTGTAGCTATAATAATGGTGGTAAACAGCTGGAAAAATGCTCGTGCTGTTGTTAGACAATGCTTGCACTGAGCATGTGAATTACTCTGGATTTTCCCAGAGATGGCTTGGATGCTGTAGGTGGAGAAAGGGCTGAAACTCCATGAGATGATTCTGGTTTGTAATCTCAACACTTACTGAGTTCAGTCAAAGGAACAAACCAGCAACTGCCATTGCTTATTGCTTCAGAATATATCAGAGCATTCATGGCTGCCAACGCATAGAATCATGAAACGAAGTAAAGGTCTGTTATGTCTGCACCAGCAAGTGCACATCCAAAGGCTTTTTAAACGTTTGTGAGGTTACCTCCCTCAACGACCCTCCTAGACAATGCATTCCAGATTCATACCACCCTCTCAGTGCGAAACACATTCCACAAATCCTCTCTCAAATCCCTGCCTTTCATTTTGAAAATGCGTTCCTTTGTTTTTGACCCTTTGATGAAGGGAAACAGCTTCTGTTTGTTCAGCCTCTCCATACCCCTATACTCCAGTATACCTGTAGCAGGTTCCCTCCTCAACCTTCCCTGCTCCAAAGAACAAACGAGCAAATTTAGCCCTCCCCATTCATAGTTTGAGTACTCACTTGTCTTATTACTTCTGACGTGCATCACCCCACATTTATTAGTGTTAAATTTCATCGGCCATTGATCTGGCTATCTGAATAATCTATTTATATTCTCCTGATTGTGAGCCACTCAGCTCAGCTTTGTGTCATCTAGAGCATTGGTCAGCATTCCACTGCACCCACCCTCCACCCCCCCATTTTCCACATGCTCACCATTGTCATCTATGAATATCACAAACAAACGGTGATTTCCTTCCTGTTTCCCAGATGTTATTCAGAGGAAGATTTGAGAATTCCAGTCTCTGTTTTTTCTTATTTTGATCAATTTACAGAGTGATTTGGTTGACATCTTTTATGAGGAATCCATAAATAACATTTCTGATCCAGAGTTGAATTCACCTTTTACAGTTTCCATGTTTTATTCATAAAGCTTGTAAATAATTTAGGATGAACTAGGGTTTGACATCTTGCGCTGGAACATTAACCTTTTGGAGGCACTGCAATAGCCAGAGCTGGAGACATTTTTCATCTGCAGGATGGACACAGACTAATTCATTGTTTGTTTAAATCAGCTAGTGTGATGAGGATAAATACTCAATTAAATTCTATGTTATGGACAAACTGAAGGAGATCAAATCATATTCTCATGTCTACCTTGAATTGGAAGCAAATACATACTGTAAAGAAAAATCAAAAATGTTGAAACACCATACAAGACAAGAAAAAAAAATCCTCTGCACTTGATACAGAAAGATAGAGTACATGTATCATCTTAACAAGAATCAAGTGATCGAAAAGAAAGAACATGAAATCTTTTCTTAATTTTGAATTGAAACCTGATCTCGATTTTCCTGAACAGTGATGTTTTCGCACCCAATCCCGCTTCCCCAAAAACAAGATTTTCCCTGTCACTAAAACTTCATCCGTCATTCTTCCTCCTTCGTCCTACTCTTTCCTCACACTCCTACTTCCCTTGCACTACCCCTTCTGCTGCTACATGCTCTTCCACTGATGATTTCCCTTTACACCCTCCTTCTGTCACTCCCACCGTAAGTTACACCAATTCCCCAATTACTCCCACTTCATCTGACCATCGCATTCCCTTTTTGCTTTCCAACTGGGATGATGGGAGCCCCTGTTCTGCTATTGATCATCAGTGAATGTTGAGATTGGGATGATCAATGTCCAATCGGATCAGACAGTAGTGTGTGTCTGTCACTGTCTGATGCACCGTGAACAGGATGGTTTTGTTCCCCATGGTCCAGAGTGAAGTATCTTTCTGTCTCTGTGTCACAGTGCACAACCAAGCAGCCTCATCACAAATAGGATGAACCTTTCCTCAAAATCAGAAGTCCATGCATCAGTTTTCCCTTAAACATTGTGAGTACAGTGAGCACATTGTTCAAACAAGCCGTGTTTTACACTTTTGCTTTTTATTATTTTAACGGTTTACCTCTTTTGAGGTGAGATCAGAGTAACTTCCCTCGCATCATAGTATTTGATTCATGTGGCATCACGGACCCTGAGTAAACAGGGGTCAATGGGAATCGGAGGAAATTCTGTCCTGGTAATTTCCTCATTGAACGATGACACCTTCCCCAGAGCTTTTGAGAATGACAAATAAACTCTGCCCTTGCTAATACTGCCAAAAGCATGGATGACTTTGTCCTGTTGATAACATCAACATTTATTATGTTTTCACAGTTTTGTCTAAAATCTCAGAAAAGTAAGACTTTGCTGATTGAGTGTCACTCCAATGAAATCAGGGCATTACAATAAGATTACGTTCATTTTCATTCAGTTACTTCCTGAGGACTGATCATGTGATTGCAGTGCCAGTGATATCAACATTTTATCTGTGCAACAGCATCACATCTCATTGGCTCAAGGCTGCACCACTCCCCAATTCTATTTCTTTCTCTGCTCATTGGCCATGCTCATCAGATATATGAGGCACACAAGATGCAATAACACAGAGATGTCTATGACCCCTTGGAACCTGCCTCCCCAGCCGTGCCCTACACTCTGACTGCATCCCCTCCCCCAAATGCACCTCCTGTCGTACCTTCACCCTCCCTCCTACCCTTCTACACTCTGATGTTGAATGTTCTGTACTTAACAATGGTCTCAGCGTTATCCCGCTGTGCCCCGACTTTAATGAATTTCGGGTACGGCATGACGTTGAACTCTTCTCCCACCATCTTCTCCTCGGTGCCCATTTCTTTGGGCAAAGATTCTGTTCCCTGTTCCACAGACTCTTCGCCTAGCTCCAATACTCTTCCTCCACCTGGACCTCTCCCTCTGCTGTTTGCTTGAACTCAATCTGTTCATTGAGAATGTTCGATGTGACATTGATTGTCTTAAGTTATCTGCATCCCCTCACCCAATCCAACAAATCACCCTCTGAACAGGCTGTACGCCGTGTGCTTTGCTCCAACCCTGACTTTGTTATTCAGCCTGTGCTGGTAAGGGTAATGCTGCTGTAGTCTGGTGGACTGACCTCTACATTTCAAAGACTGAGGGCCAGCTCTCAGTTATCTCCTCATATCACCTGCTGGACCATGACCCGACCATGGCACATCAGGCCATTGTATCAACTATGATAATTGACCACATTTCATCTGGTCATTCACACCCTACTTGCCCCCTACTTGCCCCCACCTAACGGTCCCCAAGCTGATGGTCCTCTGATAGCAGAGCTCACTTCGATCTCCTCCTGAAAATCCACAAACAGAACTGCCCTGGCAGACCCATTGCTTCAGCCTACTCCTGCCACACAGAGGGAGTGGATGGATACACACGTGGGCTCCAGTCATACCTGTTTCTTCAAGGGGTACATAGACAATTCCCTGTTCCACTTCTATTCCAGACCCATCCACAACTCTTCTCCAATGCATAGATTATATCATCGATTCTGCTTCTCTTTCTTGTCCTGAATTTGAAAAAAAACATCGATTTCACCTCCAATTTACATTCCTCCCTCACTTTCACCTAGTCTTTCTCAGACTCATCACTTCCTTTCCTCGGCATCTCTGTTTCCATTTCTGGGGATCGACTGGCCACTAATATCTAGTATTAACCAACCGACTGCCACTGCTACCTGGAGTATACACCCTCACAACCTGTTTCTTGCTAATACTCCATTCCATTCCCCCAATTTTTCTGTCTCCACCGCATTGCTTCTGATGATGTCAATTTCCAAAATGTCCACCTTCTTCCTCAACTGAGAATTTCCCAGCACTGTTCTCGAGAGGGCCCTCAACCAGGTCTGACCCACCTCTTGCATTTCTATTTTCACCGTCTCTCTACCCTCCTGCAACAGCGTGACAATTCCTCTTGTCCTGGCCTACCATCCCACCAGCATTCACATGAAGTGGATCATCAGCCGCCATTTCCCCCAACACCAGCAAGGTGCCATCACCAGATACATATTTTCCTCCTCAAAATTGTCCACCTTCCTGGAGGGACCAGGACACCCTGGTTCACTCTTTATTCACTCCCATTACCCGACCCTCACCCCCACCACAGGCCCACTTCACTTGCCCCTGCCGAAAGTGTAACATGTTCGCACTTCTGTCCTCCTTTCTCACTATCCAAGGACCCAACCACACCGTACCGATGAAGCAGCACCTTACCGACATTTCCCACAATTAGTCTACTCGATTCGCTTCTCACAATGTGGTCTTCTCTACATTGGGGAAACTAACGGGTAGCCTGGGTGACCGCTTCTCTGAACATCCAAAGTGTATCTATACAAATGACCCTGAGCTTCCAGTTGCCTGCCAGTTTAATACCGCATCCTGTTCCCTGGCCAATATCTCTGTGTCAGGCTTGCTGCAGTGTTCCAGGAAAAATCTATGCAAACTGGAAGAACAACGCCTCATTTACTGTGTGAGGACCCTACAGCCCTTCAGACTCAAAATCAAGTTCAATCATTTCCGGCCCTGAACTCCCCAATGCCCTCGCCCCCGACCAATAATACACCAGGCCTAGTTCTCACATCGCCTTCCATTACACACCCTCTATGTTTAGCCACTAACAATCTCCATTAACAGCTGTCCAGCCCCTTCTGCATATCAACCAACATTTTCCTAGCTACCATCAGTTCTGAGGAAGGGTCACTGAACCCGAAACGTTAACTGTGATTTCTCTTCACAGATGCTGCCTGACCTACTGAGTTTTAGAAGCAACTTCTGTTTTTGTTTCAACATTTTCATGACAAGTTCTCACAATCCAATACGTCATCAATATTTAGAGCCTTGTCAAACATAGGAACTTTGTAATTTCTCATTTAATGTCCATAACAAATTACTCGAGATCCAAGTGAGACAGGGGCTTTGCTGTTAACGTTCAGATCAGACAATTTGTCACAGTTCAGAAAGAAAAAGAAATCGAAAGAGCTGGAGCAAAACTCAACAAATCTGGCAGAATTTGAGCAGAGATGCATAGAATTAACCTTTGACTTTTCAGAAATTTCACATCATAATCAATATGTTAACTCTGTTTCTCTCTGCAGATGCTTCTTCATGTTTTTATTTCGTTTTTCCACCATTTTCAGTTTGTATCTCATGTTTGCATATCATTCTATCTCATGTTTCTTGACAGGTCCATTTGCTGACCTTGGTTATATTTGGACACTGTGGTCCTATTACAGTTGGTGTGTCTGTGACACGTGTATTAAGGCCGAAATCTGTTTCTTCTATAAGATTCAAAGAGAAAAAAAGAACATGTTTCTGAATATCATGTAAATCTCAGCAAACCACTTTGTTTTAAAACACTTTTCATTACAACTGAACTTCATGACATAATAAGAATCGATTTTTGTTGATGGAACAGTCTGTGTCCTTTGTTGAACAACTTGTGTCCGCCACTCCCGCCCCCCCATATGCTTTCAATACATATCACAGAATTATTACAGCAAAGGTTGCGGAAACTCAACCCATTGTCTCTTCCAGCTTAGAATGAGCTGTATCTCTTACTGTTATTCTGTATACTGGCAACTGAAAGCATTCTATTCGTGTGACATGGTAACTGCTCTGCGATTTTAAGTACAGTGTTCCTTTCATAAGCCGATATGGCGTAAAGTGAAGAAGCATTCATTTGTATGGGAAAAATTTCGGCAATCTTTGTAAAAGTGAAAATCCTCTTTGGATTTCTTTTGATTAGCGAAAACAAGTCCTAATGTAGGTCATTTGGAAAGGGAAGCGGGGAAAAGCGAACTTTTGAAAAGCAAGGGATACCTGTATTTACATGGGCATGTGATCAGCGAACTTGCAGCTGGCGTTGTTTAGAATTTGGCAACACAGCCGTGTGTGGACAGGGAGTACAGTAGGGGGCTGAGGACACAGCCGTGTGTGGACAGGGAGTACAGTAGGGGGCTGAGGACGCATCATGGGGGTATCCAGTGTTGAGTGTGATTGTGATCAAGGTGCAGATGCCTATCTTCACAGATTGCGATCTGTGGGTCTGAAACCGGGGGATCAAGTTGCAGAGGGTGGAACCGCGACTAAGGTCACGGAATTTTGAGATTAGTCTGGAGGGGATAATGATGTTTAAGGTGAAGCTGTAGTCAGTGAGCAGGAGTCTTGTGTAAGTGTCCTTGTTGTCTCGATGTCCCAGGGATGAGTGCAGGGATCGGGGTATGGCATCCGTTCTGGACCTGTTACATCAGTAGGCAAATTATAAGGGATCAGGTCAGGCTGGGAGACTGGAGCTGATGTGGACCATAACCAGCCTTTCAAATCACTCCATGTTTATTGAGGTCAGAGCCACTGGGCAGTAGTCATTAAGGCACGTTACATGTGCTTTCTCACTTACGAGGATGATGGTGGTCTTCTCGAAGCAGGTTGGGATTTCAGCTTGTAAGAGGGAGAAGCTGTAGTTGTATATGAATACCTCTACCAGTTGGTCCTCATAGGCTCTGAGTACACAGGCGGGAACATCGTCCAGGTCTGTTGCTTCCCTTGCCTTGAATCTCAGGAAGACTGATTATGTCTGCAGTAGTGACAGCGGGCACAGATATATCCGAGGCTGTCGGGGCAGTTTTCAGCCTGGCAGTCACACAGTCATTCATCATAGACATTCCTTCCCCCACCTCCCTCCATCATCATCAACACACAGTTTGTCCAGACAGAATGACATCAATAGACTGGGATTGTGCACAATAATGAAGTAAACTCACTACAAAAAGGGGCAGGGTGTGCTTCTACTGAGAGTCAGTGGAGCAGGGAGTGAAGACTTTGCAGGTGTAATTCCACTCAAGCCATTGCTTCAACATGAATGGAGTCAAGCACCTTGAGTGTTGTGCCTTGTAGATGGAGGACAGTCCTTGGGGAGCCAGGAAATGTATTATATCTGGACAAATTGGACAAAGGAGCTGAGGGCAGTTTTGCTAAGTTTGAAGATGATGCAGTGATGGTTTGCTGGGAAGATGATATTGAGGAAGTGGGGAGGCTGCAGAAAGACTTGGACAGTTTAAGACTGTGGGAAAACATGTAGCTGATGGAACACACTATGGAATCGTGTGAGATTATGCACTTTGATAGGCGGAATAGAGGCAGACACTATGTTCTAATAGGATCCATTAAATCTGAAGCACAAAAGGATTTTGAATCACTCGTCCTCCCTTATGGTTAATGTGCAGGTTCAGTTGGCAGTTACGAAAGCAAATGCAATGTTCACGTTCATTTCAAGAGAACAAGAATACAAGAGAGGACACGTACTGTTGAGAATGTAATGGGCAATGGTCAGACGGCATTTGGTATATTATGAGCTGCTCAGGGATGACGGCTTGTCATATGAGCGGCAGTATGTGTACTCGATGGAACTCAGAAGAATGGCGGGGTGGGGGATCATCTGATTGAAACTGATCGATTACTGCAAAGATTGATACAGTCAGTGTGTAGAACATATTTCCACTAGACAGAGAGACTGCTAAACCAGCACAGTGCAGAATTGTAAGTCTCTGATCTGCTCTTGTAACTATAAATTGATTTGACTTCACGTTCTGGTCAGTGGTAACCCCTGTGATATAGACGGTGGGAGGATTCAGTGTAGCCAGTAGTCCATTAATCTGTTGAATGTAAGCTACTATCTGTGAGTCTCACCTGGCGGGAGTACATTGTCTCTATTATGATTGTCATTTGTAATCTGGTCATTTTGAAGGATTGAGCCTGTTACACCAGTATTGTTGATTTTAACTAAAAAGGTGCAATTTATCACTGCACTCAGCAACAATATGTCATCGAATACGGAACACCTTTCCAATAACAGAAAAAGTCTAAAATATTCACTGTTAGAAACATGGTTTTCCTGTTCGTGTTCAAATCAGATAATCTGTTCCATCGAGATGCTCAACTTGGAAATATTTATTTAAAAAAATATTTTTTGGATGTGGACAACACTGGACGGGCCCAGCATTTCTTGCCCGTCCCGAGTTGCCCTTGAGAAGGTGGTGGTGAGCTACCTTCTCGAACTGGTGCAATCTACATGCTGTGCGTTGACCCACTAGTGATTAAGGAGGGAATTCTAGTGTTTTGAACCAGCAACAGGGAAGGAACTGCAATATATTTCCAAATCTGGATGTTGACTGGTTTGGAGGGGAATTTGAAGTTGGTGGTGTTCCCAAAAGTCTACTGCCCTTGTCAGTCTACATGGAAGTGTTCGTGAAATTGGAAGGAGCTCTCTGAGGATATTTGTGGAATTTCTGCGATGTGTCTAGTAGATAGTACGCACTGCTGTTCCTGAGTGACCGTGGTGAAGGGAGTGAATACTTGTGGATGTGCTGCAAATCAAATGAGCTGCTTTATCCTGGATGGTGTCAAGCTTCTTTAGTGCTGTTGGGGCTGCACTCAGTCAGGCAAGTGAGGATTATTACATCTCATTCCTGACTTGTGCCTTGGAAATGTTGGACAGGCTTTGGGAAGTCAGAAGGTGAGTTAATCATGCAGTATTCCTAGCCTCTGATCTGCTCTTATCTGTGACGAGTCCAGTTGAGTTTATGATCAATAATACCCCCCAGGATTTTGATAGTGGGGAAATTTAGTGGGGATAGTGCTGCTGAAAAACAAGTGGTTATGTTGTTTCTTATTCATGATGGTCATTGTCTGGATTTGTGTGGCACGAATGTTACTTGCAACTTGTCAGCCCAAGCCTGGATAATCCCCACTCCCGACCTTATGATATAAGGAAGGTCATTGCTGAAGCTGCTGAAGATGTTTGGACCTAGAACATTATCCTAAGGGACTACTGCAGAGATGTTCTGGAGCTGAGATGACTGACCTCCAACAACAATGACCATCTTCCTATCTGTCAGGTCTGACTCCAATAATGCAGTGTTGGCCTGCGATACCGTTTTTGCTTGGGGTCCTTGATGTCACATTTGGCAGAATGCAGCCTTGATATCAAGGGCTGGAATTCAGTTCCTTTTTCTATGTTTGAACCAAGGCTGTGATGAGGTCAGGAGCTGAGTGACCCTGGTGGAACACAAAATGGGCGTCCCTGAGCAGGTGCTGCTTGATAACACTGTTGATGACACCTTCCATCACTTTACTGGGTCGGGTTGAACTTGTCCTGCGTTTTATGTACAGAACATACTTGAGCAGTTTTCCCCATTGTCTGTTTGTAACCGTACTGGAACAGCTTGTCTAGGGAAGCGGGAAGTTCTGGAGTACAAGTCTTCAGGACTATTGTCGGCATGTTATCAGGGTTATAGCCTTTGCAGTATTCAGTACCTTTAACCATATCTTGATATCAGTGAATCGAATTTGCTGAAGACTACTGTCTGTAATGATGGGGACCACGGGCGGAGGCCGAAATGGATCATCCACTCAAAACTTCTGACTGAAGATTGCTGCGAAAGCTTCATCCTTAACTTTTGCACTGATGTTCTGGGATCTTCCATCGTTGAGGATGGGGATATTTGTGGAGACTCCTACTCCAGTGAGTTGCTTGATCATCCACCACCATCCATGATCGGATTAGGAGGACTGCAGAGCTTAAATCTGATGCATTCATTGTGGGATAGCTCAGTTCTGTCTGTCCCTTGCTGTTCACGTTATTTGGCACGCAAGTATTTCTGTTTGGAAGCTTCAGCAGATTAACATTTTATCTTTGTATATTCCTGGTTCTGCTCGTGGCATGCCCTCCTGCACTCTCCATTGAACCAGAGTTGATCCTCTGCCTTGATGGTAATGGTTGAGTGGGGGGATATGATGGGTCATGACATTACAGTTTGTGCTGGAGTACAGTGCTGCTGCTATTAATGATCCACAGTGTCTTATGGATGCTAGTGTTATGTTGCAAGATCTCTTCGAAATCTGTGCCATTTAGCATGGTGATAGTACCACACAACACAATAGAATTTATTCTGAACCTGACCACGAGACTTTTACCGATACTGTCATGGACAGATATGTCTTGCAGTTGATAGATTGGTAAGGATGAGGTAATGTATGATTTTTTCCCCTCCTGTTGTTTCCCTCACCACCTGCTGCAGACCCAATCTAGTAGCTATGTCCTTTAGGACCCGACTAGCGTGATCAATAGTACTGCTGCCAATCCATTCTTGGTGGTCGACTTTGAAATCTCCCAGCCAGAATACGCTTTGTGCCCTTGCCTCAGTCAGTGCTTTCTCCAAGTGTTGTTTAACATAGAGGAGCACTGATTCAGATGAGGAATGACGTTACGTGGTAATCAGTAAGAGAATTCTTTGTCCATGTTTAATCTGAAGCCATGGGATTTCATTAGGTCTGGAGTCAATTCTGGAGACTCCCAGAGCAACTACCTACCGACTATATCTCACTGAGCTGCCCCCTCTGTTGGATCGGTCCTGCCTTTGGGGCAGGACATATCCAGGGATGGTGATGGTGGTGGCTGGGTTATTTTTGTAAGGTATGATTCCATGAGTATGGCTATGTCAGGCTGTTGCTTGAATAACCTGTAAGGCAGTTGTCCCAGTTTTGGCACTACCCCTTAGATGATAGTAAGGAAGATTTTGGAGGTTCTATAGTGATGTTTCTAATGTTGACCATTCCAGTGCACAGTTTGATGCCAGGTGGTCCAGTCGGTTTCATTTCTTTGAAACTTTGTAACCATTGGTACAAGTGAATGACTCACTGGACCATTTCAGGGAGCGATTGGGAGTCAATGACGTTGCTTTGGGTCTGGATTTGCATGTCAGCCAGACCAGGTGAGGATAGAAGATTCCTTCATTGAAGGATATTAATGATCCAGATGGACTTTTCTAAAAATCGGCAATGATTTTATTTTCATAGGTAGATTCATAAATCCAGGGATATTTTAAAATTAT
The DNA here is from genome assembly GCF_047496795.1 of Chiloscyllium punctatum. Lineage (NCBI taxonomy): Eukaryota > Metazoa > Chordata > Chondrichthyes > Orectolobiformes > Hemiscylliidae > Chiloscyllium > Chiloscyllium punctatum. Next base: position 2,895,237 of record NC_092739.1, read on the forward strand.
TGAATGGAATTTCCACCATCTGCAGTGGCGGGATTCGAACCTGGGTCCAAAGAACAGGAGCTTATTGTCTAGATTGATAATCTATCGGTAACACCATGACGCCTATTTGGAACCACATGTTGCACTCAACTGCTATTTCTTGTGTTGCCCTGTTTTTCATTCATTGATAATGTTATTCTGGAATTTCATCCATCATTAAATCCTGATTGAAATACACAGTCATGAACGTCGTCTCGACTGCTTGAATTTCATTCAATCTGTTTGGTTTGAACAGACATTTCAAGGCAGCTGCACATCAGAAAAGAACAGGAAGTAAGAATGGCTGACTGTGCACTGTACCTGTCACCAGACCAGCATGTCTGGGTACGTCAGTTAGTCTGATCTTCGAGTAGGATAAAAGATTGGCAGGACGTCAAGGGTCGAAGTGTCTGCAATGTGCTGTACTGTTCTGTGTTTTACGTTTCACCCAGCCTGTGGATTCTTATCAATTGTTGAATGCGTGAGGGAGTGATATGTGTAAGATCAGGAAGCTGGGGAAGGGCGTTAGCCCAAAACTTCCAGTTATGTTGTTCATTGTTCCATTCACCTGAATGCCAGTATGTGTGGTGTCCTACATCAGGCAGGCTCCGCCAAGTTCAGTTATTAACGTGATTCTTGACTTGTCATTTGCTGCTCTTTTCTTCAGATACAATCTGTTGGGTGACCCATGTATTAATCAGATGTTTGCTAAGTTGAGTGAATTAGGCAAAAATAAGACATCAACTATGATTATTCAACTGAACTATAATCTCTGAAAAGAATTAGGTTGATTCCAAATTTATGGATCAAAAATATAAACTACTGTTAAGATTTTCTAACACAGAAATAAATAATGTACATTTTATTTTGTATCGAACAAACAACATGGATGTAATTCTTTTGGTGATCAGAATTACACACACAATGTCAAGATTCAAAATAATGCATTGTCACTCCAACATTTTGAAAGCGGTTGGCTTCTGAATGATTACATGTTCAGGGTGAGCAAATGATTGAATAATCAAATAGAATTAGCGTTCTTATATATTTATATATAATCAATCGGTTTAATTTCTCACTGAAACGTACAAGCTTCAACTATTTGCCAGCGAATTAGAAATGGCTATAATTCAACATGCACTGTGAATATTCAATTAAAAAAGGATTTGTGTTATCAAATTTTAGTGAACAATAATTTGAAAATGTCTAACTTTTAGAAAAAATGTTATTTAATTTGAAATGCAGACAGTGAACAAAAACAATAAACATATTTTCGTGTGAGTGAAAAGTCAGACCTTTTCAAAGAGACTTGTGCCAAAGCAATGACAGATTTGTTTTTGTAATTGGAATTCAACATTAAAAATATTCATGTTCTGAGCAATAATTAGACGATATAATGAAGATGGTCTTGCAATACTTGCATCTTAAATGCTTATGCTGCACTAAATAATCAGATATGCGCGAGCATTTACAATGGGAAATAATCGTATACTGACTTTTATTCACATCAGACACATGATAGAGTGTGTGCATCAGCTCCAGGAATGTCTCCAAAGCCCCTCCCATTTGCTAGCCTTATCTCTGCAGCCTGTTAAATTCATATTTCCAAATACATATCCAGATCTCTTTTTGATCTTCATCCACAACTCTCCCAGGCAGTCCATTCCAAATCCTAACAACTCTCTCAATAAAGAAGTTTTTCCTTATCTCAGACCTGGTTCTTTTGTTAACAATCTTGGAATTAGAACTCCGTGATGCTGTAATGCCAACTAACGGAAACAGAGAATTCCTGTTTTACTCTACAACTTTCTTCATACTTTTGTGCACCGCAATAAGTTCACATATTTGTCTGTTCTCCTCCAGGAAGAATAAGCCTTGCAAGAACTGTAACAAGCACTACATCGGAAAAACAGGCAGAAAACTAGCCACCTGGATACATGAACATCAGCTATCCAGAAAAAAATACATGACCCACTATCACTAGTATCCTTACATAAAGATGAGGAAGTACACCATTTAGACTGGGTCCATCTCGGACAAATCAAACAGAGACACGCATGAGAATTCCTAGAAGTAGAGCATTCCAACCAGAACTCTGTCAACAAACAGATCGATTTTGATTCCATCGAACACTCTCTGAGAAAAAGAACCAGACATAAAATCACCAATACTGGAACTTATATCACTGACTCAAGGAAACCTTAACACATAAATAGCAAGTGGGACAATAACACCAGCACTTCACCAGAGGCTCACTGATAATGTTCCCTGGTACAGTGATGAACCATCTGAAAATGAACTCTCCAGCTCAGCGAGCAAACTGACATCCAGAAAAAGCGCAATTTCTCTCATCCTCCCTTTAACTAAATCCTTCATTCCAGTTATCATTCCCATTATTTTAAGGTTATTTGTATTCTTCTGCAAAGTAATTTGGTGTCTGTCTGTCTTCTGAATGTGTGTGTGTGTTTTTTTGGGGGGGTGGGTGCGAGAGAGAGAGAGAGAGAGAGAGAGCAAGAGAGAGAGACGGAGAGAGAGGCAGAGACAGAGTGAGAAAACAATCCTCTATAATCTCTGGATTACTCCCCATGCCATGTGGAAAAGAGGGATGGAGGAGGAAGGCAGTATAGCTTAACACGTTGTTAACGTTCAACCACAGCACTTACGCAGAGATGGAGACTGGGGATATTATGAGCTGGTCGTGGACAGAGTTCGTGACAGAGAGAACACAAGACATAAATCAATTCAGGGCCAAAAGGGATCTTGAGGTTGTCCACAGTTTTGTTCTCAGATGTTTGTAAGGAAGTGGTCTGCATTTCAGATGAATGGAGACTGCAATTTGAATTGAAGATAATAGTTTCATTCTTTGACAAATATAGGTAACAGCAATTGCAATGAAGTTCAAAATTGTTTATGGGATTAATGAATGGACAGAGGTAGAAAACACCAACCATAGCGAGAATAGGTTAGTAACACACCCTCCACCCCGCCCAAAATAATGATCAGTACCGCTAATATCCGATATGGTAGAAATTGCCAACAGAGAAAAATTTTGAAAAGTCCCAAGGAAAGCCTCCTCTCCATTGGTTTAATTATCCAGTCCATTATTCTCAGATTCAGATCTGTCCTCTCCACGACTGTACAGCTGCTGATCTTTGTTACTGTTGGAGCTGATACATTTGCTCCTACACTGGGATAGCGCACTGAGTGAAGCCCCTCACCAATAGGAGAGGGAAACCCTCCAGTGACACAGTTACAATGCATGAAGACTGACATCAATCACAGTCACTGAGCAAACAGTTCCAGCTTTCAATACAGCACATTCAGTTCGCAATATAACTGGACTGGACTGGATGCTGACATCGCTGGCTATTGGTCACATCTCCTATCACTAATTGCTCTAGTGAAGTCAGTTGTGAGGGAGAATGATGGATGTTTTCTTTTCGCAGGCTAGATGATTCTGCTCGGCTGTACGTTTGCAATGCTGTAACCATCTTACCTCGAATTTTCACCCCTCCACGAAGAAAAACACAATCAGGACGTTGTTACTGTGCTGATCTCTCCTCCACGGGAAGAAACGCCAGCCAACACACTGTCACTGGGTGCAGTTGCTCTGCACATAGACAGGAAGTGTGGACTTCTCTGAATGTTCCTCTCCCTGGACTAATAAAGAAACGTTGGACCTTCCGTTCATAATATGCTTGAGTAATTAATTTATACAAATGGACAAACATTTTAATGCAGCTTTATTTGCTAGAAAGCAGTAATTTTTACACTTCTTCTCCTCAGTCCCAAACCAAAAGTGAACTTATTCATTAAGACTTTCGAATTAATGAGTCAGGTTTGGCTGGGAGATAGGGCGGAATGGGGGCAGTGGCTGGGGAGACTGCATGGGGAGTACGATGATATTCCACATGTCATCATCCCTCTTAACGTCAGATAGAATTAAATATAGTTCACAACAAGGATATTTTATATTTTATATACACACCATTTTATCAGTGGGAATACAGATTGAGTAGGGTCACCGCACCTGAAGCATTAACATTGATTTCTCTTCATAGCTACTGCCAGACCTGCTGAGCTTTCCCTCCAACGTCTGTTTTTGTTTGAGGTTGATCATATTGTTCATATCTTGCAGGATGCTTACAATTAAAAACAGATACTAATAACAAACTGTGCAGGGCTATGGGACAATACAGGAGAATAATATTAGAGATATCGCTCATTCCAAACTAGAAGAGACAATGGGCTAAGCTTTCACCACCTTTGTTGTAATAATTCTATGTTATGCATTGAAAGCATTTGTAGAGTGGGAAGACAAGCTTGTTCAATGAAGGACACAGAATGTTCCATCATCAATAGTTTATCCCTATTATTTCATGAAGTTCAGCTGCCTCTAAAATATATTTTTTAAAAGATCTCCTGAGATTTATAGGATGTTCAGAATTGTTTTTACTTTCTATCTTAAAGAAGAAGCAGATTTCGGTTGTAATTCAGGTGTCACAGGAATACCAACTGTAAGAGAACGATAAATGACCACATTGTCCAAATATTACCAAGTTCAACGTGTAGACCTGTCAAGAAACATGAAATATAGAGATAATGGAAACATGAAATATAAACAGAAATTGCTAGAGAAACGAAAAAGATGAGGAAGTATTTGCAGAGAGCAACAGAATTAACAGATGTCATATGATGTGACACTGTCCTGAAAACTCATATTAGAATCAAAAGTCAATTTTTTTGCATCTCTGCTCAGATGTTGCCAGATTACTGAGTTTCGCTCCAGCTCTTTTGATTTCTTTCTTCTTTCTGAACTGTGACAAAGTGTCTGGTCTGAATGATAACAACAAAGTTGTTATCTCAGTTGAATCTTGAGAAATTTGTTATGGACATTAAATGAGAGATTACAAAGTTCCTCTGTTTGACAGGGCTCTAACTATCGATGACGTATTGTGTTGTGAGAACTTGCGATGAAAATGTTGAAACAAAACAGAAGTTACTGCAACTGCTCAGTAGGTCTGGCAGCATCTGTGCAGAGAAATCAGAGTTAACGTTTCAGGTCCAGTGCCTGAAAATGTTGGTTTAAATGCAGAAAAGACTGAATGGTGAGATTGGATGAGAAACCATCACTATTCAAGAAAATCGGGACCTGGAATTCATTCAAAATTAAGAAAGGATTTCTTGTACTCTCTCTTCTGTCGCTTGGTCCTTGTTCAGGTTGTACTATATATTTCTAAATCTCCATCAAGTGCAGACGACATGTTTTTTTCTCCCCTACTGTGGTTTTCCAATATTTTTGATTACTTTCCAGTATGTATTTGCTTCCAATTCAAGATGGATATGAGAATATGGCTTGACTTTCTGCAGTTTGCCCATAATATAGAATTTAATTGAATATTTATCCCCATCACACCCGTTGAATTAAACAAACAATGCATGAGTCCACGTCCATCCTGCAGATGAAACATTTCGTCAGCTCTGGCTATTGCAGGGAATTATCAAATTATGGCTGTAACTATAATAATGGTGGCAAACAGCTAGAATAGTGTCAGTGCTGTTGTTGGCCAATGCTTGCACAGAGCATGTGAATTACCCTGGATGTTCCCAGAGATGGCTGGGCTGACTTTGGTTGAGTAAGTGCTGAAGCTGCATGAGATGCTGCTGCTTTGTAATACAGAAATTTACTGAGTACCATCAAAGGAACAAAGCAGCAAATGCCATTGCTTATTGTTTCAGAATATACCAGAGTGTTCATGGCTGCCACTGCAAAGAATCATGCAATGAACAACAGGCTCATCACGCCTGCGCCAGCAAGTGCACATCCAAAGGCTTTTTAAACGTTTGTGAGGTTACCTGCCTCAACCACCTTCCTAGACAACGCATTCCAGATTCAGGTTACCCTCTCGGTTCGAAACACATTCCACAAATTGCAGGGAATGTTACAAAGAACAGTGCCACGCAAAATGCTGATGTTCCAGCGCAAGATTCCAAATCCAGTTTATCCTAATTTATAAATAAAACATGCAGAGGGGCGGAGTGTAAAAAGTGAATTCAACTCTGTGTCGAAAATGCTATTTGTGGCTCCCTCATAAAATGTGTGAATTACTTCAGTCATAAATTCACCAAAATGGGGAAAGCAAGAAACTGGAATTGTCAAATAATCCTTTGAATAACATCTGGAGAACAGAAAGGAAATCACGGCTTGTTTGTGATATTCAGAAATGACGATTGTGAGAATGTGGAGGTGGGGAACAGTGAAATGATGAGCAATGTTGTGGATGACACAAAGATGGGCTGGGTGGGTCACAGTCAGGAGGGAAGAGTTAGGCTACAGGAGGATATAAACAAATTATTCAGATAGCCAGATCAATGGCCTGATGAAATTTAACACCGATAAATTGGGAAGATGCAAGTCAGAGGTAACAAGACAAATAAGCACTCAAAAGTGAGTATGAAAGAGGAGCGCTAAATTTGCTTGTTTTTTCTTTGCAGCAGGAAAGGTTGAGGAGGAAATCTGGTACAGGTGTTCAAGAGCATAAGGGGTATGGAGAGGATGAACAGACAACAGCTGTTTTCCTGAGTCAAAGGATCAAAAAATAATGGACACACTTTTAAAGAGAAAGGGAGGGGTTTGAGAGAGAATTTGTGGAATGTGTTTCGAACCGAGAGGGTAACCTGAATCTGGAATGCGTTGTCTAGGAAGGTGGTTGAGGCAGGTAACCTCACAAACGTTTAAAAAGCCTTTGGATGTGCACTTGCTGGCGCAGGCGTGATGAGCCTGTTGTTCATTGCATGATTCTTTGCAGTGGCAGCCATGAACACTCTGGTATATTCTGAAACAATAAGCAATGGCATTTGCTGCTTTGTTCCTTTGATGGTACTCAGTAAATTTCTGTATTACAAAGCAGCAGCATCTCATGCAGCTTCAGCACTTACTCAACCAAAGTCAGCCCAGCCATCTCTGGGAACATCCAGGGTAATTCACATGCTCTGTGCAAGCATTGGCCAACAACAGCACTGACACTATTCTAGCTGTTTGCCACCATTATTATAGTTACAGCCATAATTTGAACACAGCTTTTCCTCCATTATAATAAACACCTCTAGCAATAAGGATGTTGCTTCGCTGAAGCATAATAAATTATTTCCCAGGTATTCACTTTGACAAACAGCAAGTTTTCCTCTTTTTTTTCTGCCAGTTGTTTCTCACAGAATTCCCCAACTCACCCTCTTTCCACTTTATCATTTTCTTGTGCACTGTCTCTCTGCTCTCACACACCTCACTCCCTCACATCCCCCACACTCTCCATCTTTATTTATTAATCCCTGAAAAACTTGCGCCTAATCTCGATAATTTATTCCAACTCCCAACTCACATTGTGGACTGATTTGATTCTTTCTCTCAGCATGGTCATTGGACCGGCCCTGCCTGATGTCCTATTCACCTCGACCTTCTGCTCAGTTCCTGATCTGCTGCTTTGGTTGTCTGCACGTTGGTAAAATTCAGACTTTATATTTCAAGCTCTCTTCTGGCCACGTTTCCAGTTACATGTATTTCAATCACAAAATTGTTCTTGTCTCGGACGTTATTTCATGATTAGGACAATGTATCAGAGTAGGAATGTCGCTGGATGTAATTCAGGAGCAAAGCTTATTAAATGAAAGACATTGTTTCAAGCGATTTGTTTCAAGTCTTACCACAGCTGATGGCAGAACTTCAATAAAAATGATAAGAATTGGAAAAACAACCATAAAACCCAGATTTTGTCTGAAAATCTTGCTGTTTCACTGATGACTTTAAAGAAATTTAATGTTACTACCCGGTCTGGGTTAAGTGTGACTTCAGACCCATATCAATGTGCTTGATTTTATATTGGCTTGTGGAATGGCCTCACAATCAGGACAATTAGTGATGATTAACAAATGCTGCCCTGGCAGAGATGCCGACTTCCCATGGAATAACAAATTTGAAGATTAAACCAAATAAAAGAAGATGCTGGATATCTGAAATTGCATAAATAATACAAAGCAAAGAACAGAAAGTGCTGGGAGCTTTCCTGACCTGAAAACAGTTGGAAAATAGTGTGAATAATGCTGGGGACAGGGAAGTCTGCTGTGAAAGGGAGGAGTGAGCTAAATCGATAGAGAAAGAGAGACAGAAGAAAAAGAGCAAACAACAGGAATGACGATCAGCTGGGATGGAAATAAAATGTGAAATTCACCTCATTTATTTTTGACTTTTCCCATCTTCCTGAATATCTTGCCCATGCTGGTACATGTATACCCCGCTTTTCAAATATTCGCTTTTTGCCATTTCCCTTTACGAAAAACCTCCATTCCGTCCTGTTTTCGCGAACCAAAAGAAATCCGAAGAGGATTTTCACTTATACCAAGAAAGATGATTTATTTTCCCACATAAATTAATGCTATTTCACTTTACTCCATATCAGCTTATGAAAGGTTTTGTAGGAACACTCTACTTTCAGACACTCAGGGAAACTATGTATATCTAAGATGATGTTTAAAGTGATTTGATCCCAACTGTCTGTCTTCCATGAGTGTCGTCAACTTCTTATATTTATTAATGGGATATAGGTATCGCTGGCTGGGCCAGCATTAATTCACTTATTTGATTGCCCTTGAGAAGACCTTGAGCCTCAATGGCACTTAGACAGAGTGAGGCACACAAGGTGACAGTTGCACAGGAGGTACTCAAAGCAAGAGCGACTTTCGCAAGATTAATATTATTTGAAAAGTTCGAGATTTCAATTCGCCAGTGTAATTAGGGTGGGGAAGAAGGTGTTCCTGAGCATACTAGTCCATGTTTTTAAGCCTCTGTATCTCCTCCCTTTTGGAAGAGGTTGCAGGAGACCACTACCGGTTTTGGAGAGATATTTGATGTTGCCAGCCTTTCGCTGACAATGAGAAGTATAAATGGATGGAAGATTGTCCTCCATGATAGTCTGGGCTGTGCACACAACCGTCTGTAGTTTCTTCTGGTCCTGGGAAGAGCTGTTACCGTCACACTATTATGCACATGAATAGAATGCTTTCAGTTGCCAGTATGCAGAGCGTGGGAGAAGGCCCTTCCAAAATATTGAGATGTAACAATTGGTTGTTAAATGGAGATCCAAGTTCTGGTTGCTGTTTTGACAACAATTGAAATTTAACCAATAAATTTAAATTATGTTTAAGATACCAAAATACAATGAGTTTATTTTATTGCCAACATCCAACCAAAGAGCCATCACATGCTTCAAAAGAATAGAGACGCCATCACCATCACAACGAGGGAGAAATAGACAGACACATATAAGGAGAGAGAGAACACAGCGAGGGAAACAGAATGATAGTCAGTAAAACAGAGAAAGGGAACAAAACAAGAAACAAACAGTCACATGGACAGGGAGAAGGGGAGATAGTAAGTTCAGGGAAAGAAACAAAAGACAGAGAAAAGGAAAAGACAGGGAAACAGATAGTGTGAGAGAAATAGTGAGAGACAAAGCACACAGGGAGCTGAGGATAGGGTCAGAGTGAGCTGAGGATGGGAATGGGAGGTGCTGGGGGTGAGGACCAGAGAGAGTTCGGAGTGAGCTGGGGGGAGGAAGATGAGCATTTACTCTGACCTGTAACAAGGTGTACAGGCAGATCATAGTAAGCAAGGATGTGCAGAACGATGGCTGTAAAACATGTCTGAGAGGCATATAGGTTACGCTGCACAGCGCATGCACGAGGCGAGGTCAACATGAACAAGATCAGGATTATCTGAGATTAGAGAGTACATTCATCAGTCTAATAACAGTCAGGAAGAAACTTTTAATGAACCAGCTGCTCAGTGTTTTCAAGGTTCCAGATCTTTTAGCCTGATGGAAGGGGTTGTGGGAGACCATTACTGGGGTGTGATTGGTCTTTGATAATTTTAGAACAAAACATTCCAGCACAGAAACAGACCATTCGATGGTCCAAGCCTGCGCCGATCCAAATCCTCTATCTAAACCTGTCGCCTATTTTCTAAGGATCTGTATCCATTTGCTCTCTTCCCATTCATGTATCTTTCCATAAACATCTCAAATGGAACCATTGGTCATAGTTCACCATTTTGCGAAACTCCCTTCCCCTACTATTCTCTGCCTCCTGTTGACCAGCCAATTCTTTATCCACATAGCTAGCGCACCATGTGACTACACTTTCTCCATAACCTGACCTTGGGGAAAACATACCAAACGCCTTCCTGAAGTCCATGTACTTGACACCTACAGTCTCTCCCTCATCAGAGCAAAAAATGTGTTGCTGGAAAAGCGCAGCAGGTCAGGCAGCATCCAAAGAACAGGAGAATCGACGTTTCGGGCATTAGCCCTTCTTCAGGAAGGGCTTCTTCAGGGCTTATGCCCGAAACATCGATTCTCCTGTTCCTTGGATGCTGCCTGACCTGCTGCGCTTTTCCAGCAGCACATTTTCAGCTCTGATCTCCAGCATCTGCAGTCCTCACTTTCTCTCCCTCATCAGTCAACTTTGTCATTTCCTCAAAGAATTCTACTGAGTTGGTAAGACATGACCTTCCCTGCACAAAAACTTGTTGCCTATCACTGATAAGACTATTTTCTTCCAAATGAGAGCAGATCCTATCCCCCAGTATCTTCTCTAGCAGGTTCCCTACCGCTCACATCAGTCTCACTGGCCTATAATTGACTGGATTATCGCTACTACCTTTCTTAAACAAGGGGATTAACAATTGTCCAATCTTCCGGGACATCAGTCGTGTTCAAGGATATCTGTTAATGCCTCAGCTATTTCCTGTCTCGCTTCCCTCAGTAATCTGGGGTAGATGTTGGCAGCCTTTCTGCGGCAACGAGCCATGTAAATGGAATCAATGGTTGGGATGTTAGAGTCCGTGTTGGTCAGAGCTGTGCACCCAACCTTCTGTCGTTTCTCACGGACCTGAGTAGAGCAGTTGCCATACCAGGCTGTTATGCACCGGGACAATACGCTCTCAATGGTGCATCTGTAGAAGTAGTGCATGCTGATTTTCCTCTATCACCTGAGGAAGGAGAGGCATTGTTGAACCTTCCCGACCGTCGGACCTATGTGAGAAGTTCAGGACAGATTGTCAGTTATCATCACTCCGAGGGACTTGATGCTCTGCACTCCCTCAAACGGTTGATGTAGATGGGGTGTGTTCCCCTCCTTTCTTCATAAAGTCAGTGATCAGTCCTTTACGTTTACCGGATTAGAGAGAGAGGTCATTATCAACCACCAAGCTCTCTAGTGCCTTTCTACATTCAGACGCATTGTTGTTTAATATCTGTACTGCTGTAGTGATGTCATCAGCGAACTTGTAGCTGGCATTGTTTGGAATTTGGAAACTCAGCCGTGGGTGTACAGGGAGTAAGTAGGGGGCTGAGGGCACAGCCGTGGGTGTATAGGGAGGCCATTAGGGGGCTGAGGAAACAGCCGTGGGTGTACAGGGAGAACAGTAGGGGGCTGAGGGACACAGCTGTGTGTGGACAGGGAGTACAGTAGGCGGCTGCGATCACAGCCGTGGGTGTAGCTGCAGTACCGTAAGGGGCTGAGGGCACAGACGTGGGTTTGCATGGAGGACAGTGGGGAGTTAAGGGCACAGCCGTGGGTGTACAGGGCGTACAATAAGGTGCTGAGGGCACAGCCATGGGTGTACAGGGAGTATTGTCGAGTGTTGAGAACACATCCTTCAGCAGCTTTAGTGTTGATTGTTATTGTGGAGGAGGTGATTTTACGGATCTTCACGATTGTGGGTCAAAAGCCTTAGGAGCCAGTTGCAGAGGATTGAACCAAGACCAAGGTCGTGGAATTTTGGGATTAGTCTGTAAGGGATAATGATTTTGAAGGTGGAGCTTTAGTCAATGAGCAGGAGTCTGGTGTAAGTGTCCTTGTGGTCCAGATGTTTCAGGGATGCGTGCAGGCTCAGATATGGAATCTGTTGTGCACCCGTTACATCAGTTGGCACATTATAGGGCAGCAGGTCAGGCTGGGAGACTGGATTTGGTGTAGGCCATAACCAGCCTCTCAAAGCACTTCATCGTCTATAAGGGCACGTTACATGTGCTTTCTCACTCACGAGGTTGATGATGGTTTCTTGAATCAGGTTGGGACTTCGGCTTCTTGAGGGAGAGGCTGAAGTTGTATGTGAATACCTCTGCTAGTTGGTACAAACAGGATCTGAATGCTCAGCCAGGAACACTCTCCAAGCCCATCAGTTTCTTTGATTTGACTCACTGAAAGACTGACCTTGCCTGCAGCGGTGACAACAGACACAGGTACATCTGGGGCTTTCGCGGCATGTGTCAGCCCTCAGTGACAGTCACACAGTCATTTATGATCAACATCTCCTCCCCACACCTCCCTCTGTCATCTTCAACACAAAATGATATTCGTTGGTGTGAGCACCACACAGTCAGCATTGAGACAGATTGCCATTAATAGACTGAGATCATGCGCCATCTAGTTCTGCATCACCATAATGGGGTAAATTCATAATAAAATGGTGTGCAGGGTGTCAGTGCCAGTAGTACAAGGAGTGAAGACTTTGCAGGTGTAATTCCAGTCAAGCCACTGCTTAAACCTAAATGGAGTCAAGCATCTTGAGTGTTGTGCCTTTTCAATGGTGGACAGTCCTTAGGTAGTCAGAAAGTGCCATTTACGTGAACCATCTGACCTGACGGAAGTTTTGCGAGGTTTTCAGATGATACAATGATGATTGGATGGGCAGGTGATATTGAGGAAGTGGGGAGGCTGCAGAAAGACTTGGACAGTTTAGGACACTGGGAAAACACATGGCTGATGGAACACCATATGGGAACATGTGAGATTATGCACTTCAGTAGGCGGAATACAGGCAGATACTATGTTCTAAAAGGCTTCATGAAATCTGAAGCACAAAAGGAGTTGAGTCCTCGCCCTCTCTTACGGTTAATGTGCAGGTTCAATTGGCAGTTAGGAAAGCAAATGCAATGTTAACATTCATTTCAAGAGAGTGAGAATAGAAAAGCGGAGACATACCCCTGAGAATGTAATGGACTATGGTCAGACAGCATTTGGATTATTGGGAGCTGTTCTGGGGAAGGATCTACGGGTGTTGGACATGATTTATCCTGGGAATGATGGCTTGTCATATGAGCGGCAGTTCAGGACTCTGTGTCTGTACTCAATGGAATTTAGAAGAAATGGGGGAGGGGGGGCGCATCTGATTGAAGCTGACCGACTACTGCAAAGATTGATACAGTTAGAGTATAGAAGACATTTCCATTCGTCTTAGAGACTACGACAAAATGGCACAGTTTCAGAGTGAAGAGCTGAATAGCCTAAATCTATTGCTATATCTCATGCCCTTATGGTCATACAGTCGATTATTCAGTGCAGAGTTGAAAGTCTCAGACCTGCTCTTGTAACCCTTGTATATGTACGTTGATTTGACTTCACCTTCTGGTCAATGGTAACCCCTGTAATATGGATGGTGGGAGAATTCAGTGCCAGTCAGTAGCGCAGTAATATGTTGAATATAAGCTGCTATCGGTGAGTCTCTATGATGATTGTCATTTTCAGTTTGGTATTTTTGAAGGATCGATCCTGTTACGCTAATGTTGTTGAATTTAACAAAACAGGTGCAATTTATCACAGCGCTCAGCAACAATACGTCATGGAACACTGAACACCTTTCTAATAACAGAATGGACTAAAATGTTCAGTATCAGAAACACTGCTTTCCTGTTCATGTTCAAATCAGACTACTTGTCCCATCAAGATGCTGAACTTGGAACTTTTTACATTTTTTTCGGATATGAGAATCGCTGGATGGGCCCACCATTTCTTGTCCGTCCCTCGTTGCCCCTTTGAGAAGGTGGTGCTGAGCTGCCTTCTTGTACCGCTGCTGTCCACCTGCTGTGCATTGACCCACAATGCTATGAGGGAGGGAGTTCCAGGGTTTTGACCCAGCAACAGTGAAAGAATTGTGATATGTTTCCAACTCAGGATGTTGACTGGTTTGGAGGGGAGTTTTATATGTGGTGGTGTTCGCAAAAGCCTGCTGCTCTTGTCATTCTAGATGGAAGTGCTCGTAGGATTGGAAGGTACTGTCTGAGGATCTTTGAAGAATTTCTGCAGTGCATCTTGTAGATAGTACACACTGCTGCTACTAAGCGTTGGTTGTGGAGGCGGTGAATGCTTGTGGCTGTGGTGCCAATCAAATGGGCTGCTTTGTCCTGGATGGTGTCAAGCTTCTTTCATGTCGTTGTGGCTGCACTCATTCAGGCAAGTGGGAGAATTCCATCTCACTCCTGACTTGTGCCTTTTAGATGGTGAAAATGCTTTGGGAAGACAGGAGGTGAGTTACTCACGCAGTATTCCTAGCCTCTGATCAGCTCTTATATTTATGTGGCGAGTCCAGTTGAAGTTCTGGTCAATGATAACCCCAAGTGTATTGATATAGGGTGTGGAGTGGGGAATGTAGTGACAAATATGCTGCTGAATACCAAGTGTTTAAATTGTTTCTTACTGGTGACGGTCATTGTCTGACATTTGTGTGATGTGAATGTTACTTGCCACTTGTCAGCTCATGTCTGGAGATTGTCCAGATCTTGTTGCATTTAGGCACGGACTGCTTCAGTATCTGAGCATTTGTGAATGGTGCTAAACATTGTGCAGTCATCATCGAATATCCACATTCTAACCATATGATGGAAAGAAGGTCATTGATGAAGCCACTGAAGATGTTTGGACCTAGGTTTCATCCGGAGGGCCACTGAAGATGTTACCTAGTATGGTGATGGAACGTCTGTAAATGAACATTCCAGTTCATGGAGCAAACCTGCATCAACATTATCCTGAGGGACTACTGCAGAGATGTTCTGGAACTAAGATGACTGACCTTCAACAACAATGACCGTTTTCCTATCTGTCAGTTATGAATCCAATAACAAGTGTTGGCCCGTGATACCCTTTTTGCTGGGGTTCCTTGATGCCACATTTGAAAGAATGCAGCCTTAATGTAAAGGGCTGGAATTAGGTTCCTTTTTCTATGTTTGAACCAAGGCTGTGACTAGGTCATGAGCTGAGTATCTCTGGCAAAACCCAAAAGGGGCGTCACTGAGCAGGCAATTGCTGAGCAGGTGCTGCTTGATAACACGATTGATGACACCTTCCATTACTTTACTGATGATGGAGAGTAGACTGATGAGGCGGGATTGGGTTGGGTTGAATTTGTCCTGCGTTTTATGTACAGAACATACTTGAACAGTTTTTTTTCCCATTGTCGGTTTGTAACCGTACTGGAACAGCTTGCCTAAGGAAGCAGGAAGTTCTGGAGTACAAGTCTTCAGGACTATTGCCGGCAGCTTATCAGGGGTTATAGCCTTTGCAGTATCCAGTACCTTCAATCGTTTCTTGACATCAGTCAATCGAATTTGCTGAAGACTGCTATCTGTAATGATGGGGACCACGGGAGACGGCCGAAATGGACAATTCACTCGAAACTTCTGACTGAAGATTTCTGAGAAAGCTTCAGCCTTACCTTTTGCACTGATGTGCTGGGCTGTTCCATCATTGAGGATGGGAATATTTGTGGAGACTCCAGTGAGTTGTTTAATCATTCAACACCATCCACGATCGGATTAGGAGGACTGCATTGTTTACATTTGATGCATTCATTGTGGGATAGCTCAGTTCTGTCTGTCCCTTGCTGTTTATGTTATTTGGCACGTACGTATTTCATGCTGCTACCTTACCTCTAACACCACGGGCCCTTATCACACTCAGTCATCTCCTTTGTGACACCTTGTCAAAGGCCTTCTTGAAATCCAGGTGGATAACATCCATTGGCTGTGCTTGGTCAAGCCTGCTCATTTCCTCTTCAAATAATTCCAACAGATTTGTCAGTCATGACCTTCCCTTGATGAAGAGATTTTGTCCCATTTTACCAAACACTTCCAAGTATTCAGAAATCTCATCCTTCACAATGGATTCCAGGATCATACCCAAGATCGAAGATAAGCCATTAATTGTGGATATTTTTTGTCTTTTTCCTACTCCCTTGTTACAATGGGGTGTCACGATAGAGGGTGTCCAGTGCTCTGGGATCGTTCCTTAATCTAGTGATTCCTGAAAGATCACCACTGTCCCCCCACACCTTCTGCAGCTATCTTCCTGATATCTCTGGGATGTAGTCCATCCGGTCCAGGATAATTAACCATCTACTGGTCATTCAGTTTTTTCTAGCACGCTCTCCATGGTGGTGGCCAGCATACTCAGCTCTGGCCCCTCATTATCTTGAATGTTAAGGTATTACTCGTATCTTCCACCGTGACCAAATTTTTCAGTTCCTCAGCCTATTCTTGTTCACCACTACTACCTCTCCAGTATCATTTTCCAGCAGTTCAATGTCTACTTTTGCCTCTCTTTTGTACTATTATATTGAAAGAAGCTCGTACAGACTTCCTTCATGTTAGTGGCTAGCTTACCCCCATAATTAATAATCTTCCTCCTTATTTTATTTTGTTTGCTCTCCGTTTTGTCTTTGTAAGCTTTCCAATCCTCTGGTTTCCCAAACAGCCACTCGCCACATTATATGCGTTCTCATTTGCTTCTATGCTGTCCCTGACTTCCCTAGTCAGCTATGGTTGCCTCATCCTCTCTCTATCATGCCCCTTTTTCCTCAAGATAAATCTCTGGTGCATCCTGAATTACTCCAAAAATCTCCTGTCATTGCTTGTCCACGGTCTTTCCTTCTGGGCCTGTATCCCAGTTAATTCTACCAGCTCCTCTCTCATGCCTCTTTAATTGCCTTTATTCAGCTGTAATACCATTACCTCTGATTCTAACTTCTCCACCGGAAATTGCAGAGTAAGTTCAATCATATTATGATCACTGCCTCCGATGATTTCTTTTATCCAAAGCTCCCCTCATCTAGTCTGCCTGTTCAAGCTGCTACAAAAGGCCATCTCATAGACATTCCACAAATGCCTTTTCCTACAAACCACTATCAAACTGAATTCCCAGTCCACCTGCATAATGAAATCCCACATGATCACTGTAACGTTGCCTTTCCTACAGATCTTTCTATCTCCTGTTTATCTTGCACCCCAGCTCCTGACTACTGTTTGGCGGCCTGTATATAACTGCAACAGCATTTTTTCAGCTTTTTGATTCCCCAGTTCTACCGACACAGATTCTACACCATCTGAGATTATTTCATTTCTTCTCATTGATTCAATTCTATTTCTTACGAATGAGACAAATCTGTCTCTCTCCCATATTCCTATCATTTTGACAGGATGAATACCCTTGAATATTTAGCTCCCACTCCTGATCCTCTTTCAGTGATGTCACTGTGATGCCCTCCATGTCATATATGCTAATTTGTGTATATGTCACAAGCTTATTTATATTATTTCTTCCTTGCATTCCGATATAACAGTTCAGTTCTGTATTTACCGTCCTCTTCTCATTGTCATTTGCTTGCCCAGCCACTGGTACCTACACGAACCCTAGCCACTGACTGATTCTGCTCCCACTCCAAGTTCGTCTGCACCTCAGACGACATATCCCAAAAGCAAGCACCAGGTAGGCAGCACAACCTTCAGGACTCTCAATCCTGGTTACAGAGAATATTCAAAGTTTGTGAGAAGATTTGTAGCTCGTGTGTTCGTTGTTGTGGTTCTGTTCGCCGAGCTGAGAATTTGTGTTGCAGACGTTTCGTCCCCTGTCTGGGTGACATCCTCATCCTCCTGTGAAGCTCTTCTGTGATCTTTCCTCCGGCATTTATAGTGATTTGAATCTGCAGCTTCCAGTTGTCAGTTCCAGCTGTCCGTTGCAATGGCCGGTGTATTGGGTCCAGGTCGATGTGTTTATTGATTGAATCTGTGGATGAGTTTTTTCATGCACAGGCTGGTGTGTGTATGGAAACAACTGTGGGAGGAAGTGATGGACACTGGTCCCATTCCAATCTTTAAAAGGCATCTGGATGGGTATGTAAATCGGAGGGGTACGAAAGATATATGCTAAGTGCTGGCAAATGGGACTAGATTAGGTTGGGTAACCTGGTCGGCATGGACGAGTTGGACTGAAGGATCTGTTTCCATGCTGTACATCTCTCTGACTGTATAATGTTCTGACTGAATGACATAAAGTAGGTTCAGATGGCACAAAATCAGTGTGGGTCGAATAGTGTATCCCGAAAGGTTGAATAAAGACATATAGATGGAGTTATGTTCAGGATTCCAAAACGTGGCACAATATGCACCAGGAGATAGAAAAGATGCATAGAAAAGGCAAAGTACAGTAGTCATGTGAGATTTTTAATACACTGGGGGGGGGGGGGGGGGAACTGGGAAAATCAGGGTGGTAGTGGTTTTCAAGAAAAATAATTTGTGGAGTATCTTCGGTAGGGCTTTTTGGAGCAGCTTGTAGTGGAGCCCGTTCAGGAATAGGCAATACTGGGTTTAGTGTTGTGCAATGAGGCAGACTATTTAAGTGAACTTAAAGTGAAGGAACACGAAGGAAGCAGTAATCACAATATGATTGAATTTATTCTGCAATTTGAGAGGGAGAAGATAGAATCAGAGGTAATGGTATCGTTGGTGTTCCTCGTAAGTCATTCTCTTTGTCTATAAAACCGGGCTGAACTGTGTTTCTGCTCATGTTAGGTAAATTTTGGAAAAGGGGAAATCAGTGTCTTCACTTCCAATCAAAAATTCCTTTCCTGATAAATTCTACAAAGCAAATTACTATTTATAAATTGCTCACTGATATGCGAGAAGGAATCAGACTGTTCTCAAACTCCATAATCCTTCCAGCCCTGCACAGATCTACATTTCCATATCCTGCCCACTCACCAATCCTGCCCAGTACCACCGTTATGATATCCCGGTCTAATCGTCAGCCTCAGTACAACTTCTGAATAAACTTCTTTATTTGTGCCACTATGAAATCTGGATTCATCTGTTTCAAGTCCCTTCTAACCACATGTCCATGTGAAAAGGATTGTACTTGAGATGTTTAACTTGTTCTCTCCACAGAATCTGTCAGACAGGAAGATAGTGCGTGGTGCTCAAGTCATTGACTCTTCATGTAGAAGCACAGAATAATGATCTGTTGATGTCTCATGAAGCAAGTTGATGGAATTTAAAAGAAACCATCATTATCTGTTATAAACAGAAGCCCATCTGCTTGTGACATGTCCTTTTGAGAAGGCAATGGGTTATCCTTCCTTGGTCAGGTCTCCGTGTAACTGCAAACCCACAGCAATGTGGTTGGCTGTTTACTGTCCAATGGAACAGCTGAACCAGCCACTCAGTTCAAGATAGGGATAACATGCTGGTCTGACCAGGGCTTCACATGCCTCGTGAAAAAGAAGAAAATGAAAGATAACTCCCTTCTACTTCCTGTTTCCCATATTGCTACTGCTCACTTCCATCAGGTAGGCGACTATTCCTTATTTTAGGTGTATTCCATCTCATTGAGTCTGTCCGCGAGAGTGATGTCCATCTCGATCGGCACCTCTGATGCTGGGTTTATTGACACTGACATACAGATGTAAGGAAGATGTAAATTTCGCATCAGTGGCAATATATAGAGAATGATGCTTTTTACACCATGAGAAAGAAATGGAGACGGCGAAGTGAGGGAAAGTAATTAATGTGATCATCCCTGAGAGATTTGTTGAGGCAGTATTTGGGGCATTGTCCACAGATTTTCTCTCCTTTATAAGGAATGATCTCCTTACCACAGAGAGAGTTCAAAGGAGTTCCACCAAACTAATCCCTGGGATGATGGTACCATGAGGAGTGAGTGAAGATTAATCTGTCGCACTGTGAGAGAATAAGATGGGATTGCGTTGGAAGTTCAGGGGGATGGACAATCACACATGATGTTCTAAACAGACATTAATACGGTGATAGATCCCACAGCCTCTTTTTTTTTTACTAACTTTATTAGCAACTTTATTAAATTCTAGATACTTTTAGTTACCTCTGAAAACATTCCCCCCAACCACCACCCACTCCCTACTCCCCATATCAATGAGAGAGCAGAAAATCCAGACTTTGAATAAGAACTCCACATATTAATGCAGTGCATTTGTTTAATGATCCTGCACTGAATGTCATGTTATTCATAATCCCAACATCAGCCACAATACCTTCAATCTAAAACAGTTAACTATTCCCACCAGCTTCTGATCCCCACGGAGAACATGGGTCTGCCTTTTCAGAGATGGAAGATGTCTCCTTGAGACTTGACAGAAAACATCTCGCTTGCCTCCTCACTGCCAGCAAACCATGTTAAAGTAGCAATTGTTCCACAGACAATGGAGCCACGATAAACATCAAGATCTACTCCTGTGATTTGTCATGTTGGAGCATCAGTGACATCCTCCTGTTCCTCTATAAGCCTTTGCGAAGCTGAATGGCCTCTTCCTGGTCCCATGGAAGAGTTTCGAGAGACTGTTTTGGCTCCACCTGTTCCTGTTTAACAGTTCGATGTGCTGACCAGACCCCTCCTCTTCCTATGTAACAGGCAGAAATATTGAATGTATTGCCACTCTTCCTGTTCAGTAGATTTGATGGGCTGAATGCTAGCTCATATTCATGTGTAACCAGCTTGAGATGCTGAATGAGCTCCTCTTTTAACTATGGAAATGTGCAATGTCTGGCCCTACTATTACATAAATTTTACCAACACTTTAACAGCACAAACTGGAATGCTGTCCGGGCCTTGCTGCACATGGACACAGACTGCTTCAGGAGCTGAGGGGGGAAAATATTCTGAACATTGTGTGATCTTCAGTGATCATCCCCATTTCTGATGTAATGATGGGGAAGGACATTTATGACGCAGCTGAAGATGATTGTGTCGAGGAAGCTACCCTGAGGATCTCGTGTAGGGATGTCCCAGGACTGAAAGGATTGATGTCCACAACTATGAGCATCTTCCTCTGTGCGATGGCTGACCCCCAGTGGAGAGATTGTGGCTGATTCCTATTAAATTTAATTTAGTCAACGTTTCTTGATCCCATCCTGAGTCAACTCCTGCTATGATATCAGGGTCTGTCACTATTACATGAGCTGCTGTGTTCACTCTTTTGAATATACAAATAGGTTGTTGTGTATGTTTGGGGCGTGTAACCTTCTCACAGAGGATAGTGAATGTCATAAATTATCTGATAAAGAGAGTTCGGGGAGCTATATCACTGAAAGTATTTACAGATGAGGTAGGTGGGGTTTTGACCTGCCATGGAATTGAAGGATGTGAAAAATTGGGAAATAAAGCAGAGTTGATAACAACATTGGATCATCCATAATCTTATACAATGGCATGGCAGGCCTGACCATCCGAATTACCATCCGATCCTGTTCCTTATGCTCTCCAATTCTGTAATTAGGAAGTTAATGGTTGTAATTTTCCTGAACATTCCATTATTCGATGTTACAGTTACAGAGAGCAAAGTATTTTATGAGTCATCTCAGGGTGAGGTATGGGGACTGTAATCACAGTGAATCTGGATCTGCACCATGACCAACAAATGAAGCACAAGTTGCAGAGAGGAGACACTCTATTAATAGACCAGAGGTGTCTTTTGAGCCCAGCCTGGGTTTTGAATTAACATTTTTCAACCCACACCAAACTTTGTGTGACAATTGTGAGGGACAGAAGGAGATCCAGTATTACTGTGGACCAGGTATTTCGAGCAATTGGCCTCTGTCTACTCCTGTGCAGGAGCTGTGAGGGGCTGAATGGAATATAGTAACATCGGACTGAGGAGTAGGAGTGGGCCATTAGGCACTTTGTCTTTGCTCTGCCACGCACTAAGATCGTAGCTGATCTGATTGTGGTCTCAGCAGGACTTCTTCTGCACGTGCACCATTTTCCTCCATTCACTTGTCTATCAAGTATTTAACAGACACAACTTTGAATAAATGTAAACATCCAGGCACCACAAACTTCTGGGGAAGGGAACTCCCACTTGAACAGCCCTTTTAGAAATAGTCATTCGTGGTCCAATCAATATGCAGGGTCAGTGTTTCATTTTGCTGTCACACTGCTCCACTTTTTACAACAAATTTCAAAGTTTAGTGATATGGCTAATGACATAAATGTCAGCCTGGCTCATCTTCTAGAATAATGTGAAACACACACACAGATCTTAAGACAAACAGAAAAATGAAAGCTTTCTAGAGTTTCATAATAGTTGAACTCATAACAAATGGATAGATGATAGACTGTCCCAAATGTTATTCGGTCCTCTGAAGTCATTAGTTTAGATTCCCTACAGTGTGGAAACAGGCCCACACCGACCCTCCCAAGATTAACTGATCCAGTCCCATTTCCCTCTGACTAACGCACTGAACACTATGGGCAATTTAGCACGGCCAATTCACATGGCCTGCACACTTTTGGACCAGTGGGAATAAACCGGAGCACCTGGAGGAAATCCACACAGACACAGCGAGAATACGCAACCTCCACACAGACAGTCGCCCGAGGCTGGAATCAAACCTAGGACCCTAGTGCTGGGAGGTAGCGGTGCTAACCAATGAGCTGCCGTGCCGCCCATTCTGCTCAGACAAGCTACTTGTGATGTGATTTCTCCCCAGAATAGTTGGATTTAGCTGAATTCCCTTTGCTTCAGATGGGAGAGAGATTCCAATGAACCTCTCATCAGGAATATTCCATGACTCATCAGGTAGAGGTGGACTGTTGCCAGTTGGAACAAAAAAAGATAGAGGGATCAATCGGCTGCTGCTTCTCAGGCAGGGAACATTGTTCTCCCTCTCTGTGTTGAAACATGCAATCATATCAACTGAACACCAAACTGGGCCGTGTGCGCTCATCGTGAACGATTTCTGGAATGGATCATAATGGACGATATGCAAATGCATCATTGCTGTTGTTATACACAGTGCCTTTCGTTAGCAAAAGAGAAAATTCCTGCTTTATAATTTGATGATTTGTTGGTATGTATATGCTTAATTTTTAAAAATCGGCTGATGTTTTCATAATATCTGTGCTAAAATCAATGCATTTTATTCTTAAAATTTATTCCATAGTTTTTGTCTCCCTGAGAAGAGAAAATGTGCATCCCGCTGATTTTTCTCAAAATTGTGTATGCTTCTAAAGGATTTCTCATCTAAGACCAAAATTGATCGTGTTTCAAAACAAAAGGCCTTCATTCCAGAAAAGTGTGAACAAAACATTGTTCATAAGCTTCAAGAGCTTTTTTTAGGTTAAGGGATCAAAACTGCACATAATGTGCCAGATGTGGTCTTAGCAACGCCCTGTACAGATGTAGACGTGAAAAATGTGATGCTGGAAAACCACAACAGGTCAGGCACTCCCAACGAACAGGAGACTCGATGTTTCGGGCATATTCCTGATGAAAGACTTATACCCGTGACACCAATTCTCCTGCTCCTCGGACGCTGCCTGATTGGCTGTGCTTTTTCAGCCTCACACTGTTCGACTCTAATCTCCAGCATCTGCACTCCTCACTTTTACCGGTTCAGATGCAGTAAAACATTCCTGATTAAACCTGGTACCTTTTGCCAGAAACACAATCATTCCACTTAGCTTCCAAATCACTTACAGCAAGTGCAGACTAATTACATATGATTCGTGTACCAGGATCATGAATACCGTCTGTATCACAGAGTTCTGCAATCTCTCTCCACTTAAATTGTTTACCATTGTTTTATCCTTCCATCCAAAATAGACAACTCACATTATGCTATATCTGGTGAAGGTTTGCTCACTAATCTCCCTTTGCCTATATCACATTGATCACACACGACCTCCATTTGATGACACACTAGATGACCAGCTTGGTGTTTAAGCTAATTGGGCTTTGATATATTCAGACCCTTCCTCCAGATCTTTGGTCCAGGTACTGATTGTTGATGATCCCATAGTGATCTCTGAGGCACTCCACCAGTTACAGCTTTGTAATGTGAAAATAAGCATTTATCGCTACTCTCTATTTCCTGTTAGCAACAGCTTCCTGTGTAACAGCGGAGATGTTTACATGGCGTCCTGTGCAGTAAAATGTACTCAATGAGCTAAAATGAATCGTTCTATTTTCCTCTGTAACTTATTAAATAGGCAGAATATACTCCTCCAGTCTCATGGTAACGATAATGACTGGCTAAATGAGATGGCCCCCTATCTTTGTCACAGCTTCGAGGGGTGGATGGAGCGAACAACATATGGGGTAGGGGCAGGAGTATATCTCTGTGACAGCCTCGAGGGTGGATTGAGGAACAACACATGGGGTAGGGGCAGCAGTTGTCCATTCAGCGCCACCAGTCAGAATGTTCATGACTGATCCGATTGTGACTGACCATCCGGCTCCTGTCTGTTCCCAAAAAATACTGACTCTCCTGTCCAGCAAAGATCAGTCGAGCTCAGCCTTGAATATCTTCAAAAAACGAGTCTTCACTGCTCCCTGAGGATGAGGACCCTCCAGATAATACAACACTAAAGTGAAAGGAACGACCTTATTTCAGTGTGGAACCTGTTATTTTAAACTGTGTTAACCTAACATGAAATCGCCAACTTTTTTGAAACACAACGACAGAATAATTAGGCATAGATATAAACCATTCAGCCCTCTAAACCTGTCCAATAGGACCACTGACCCTTTTCAATCAAATATGTATTAAACTCATTCCCTGCTCCTGTCTCAGGAAGAGGATAACTGATAGCATGACACCACACGAGCATTAAAAATGCAGAATTAGGACATTCGGCCCATCGACTCTGAATGCCAGAGAGATTAGAGATTTCTCAACATCATTCTCCTGACTACTCTCCGTAACTCTTGACATGCTTATTCATCAAAAACCTATCTATCTCTGTCCTATAAGCACTAGTATCTGTGTCTCTGTTCGTCTGTATGTGCACTTGTGTGTGTTTGTTCATGTGTCTGTGTGTTTGTGTATTTATGTGCTGACATCGGTTCATCTGTCTATTTGCCTGTGCGTTTTATTTGTGCTTGTGTCTATTTGTGTGCGATTGTCTATGTCTCCATATGCCTCTACTTGTGTGTGGTTCTATCTCCGTGCATGTACTGTGAGTGTCAGTATATTAACGTGTTTACATATGTCTCTGAATATTTTTGTGTCTGTATCGCTCTGCAATGAGTTGTTTGTTGTTTTGGGAGGGAGAAAATTGTGAGAACAGACTGAATGGTTAAAGTGCGAATTGCCCTTCACTGAACATTGTTTTTTTACTCAGTTGGAGGGACATGGATGTCACGGAATCTCCACACACACCTCCCGGTCCTCTCAGGCTCATACCAGTGTCCTCCCCACATGGCTGGGGGGGGGGGTGTGGAGGCGGATCAGATATCGGGTGCTCCAACATCTGGCTTGGCCCTTTCTCTCCTATTACAGTCCGTTTCTGTGGGAATGGGAGAAAGGGGGGGGACCGAGTGGTGGTGGGAGTGTGTGTCCCTGCTGTTAATGCTGGTGTAGGTGGAGGGGAGGGGGAATAGTGAGGTGTCCGGAGGGAGTCAGTCCACAGTGTTGTATCCATGCAGTGTGATTAGTGTTGGGAGTATAGTGGAGGGAGAGAGTACGCGTGGTCGGAGGGGCGGGGGGGGGGGGGGGAGGGGGATGGTAGGTGCTGAATTCAATCGTGAGAGTGGTAGTGCCTGAGCTTTATTTGGAGATAAGATATGAGCCTTGTTAGGGGGTAGGTGCTATGACAGGTAGTGAGTGTGAGGGCTCAGTGAGAGTACGGTGAAAGTTAACCTGGCAGAGTGGGGATGATATTGATGCTTGTCCTGTGATGCTGGTCATTTCTTCAGATCATGTCAGCGTCGAGGTGATGCTCCCAGAATGGCTTGTTCACGTCTATCACTAATAACGCCACAGACCCTGTCCCTCAGATTCCACAGAATCAGTTTGGGTGGATCTTACAAATAGGAAGGAGAAGCAAGCATTGGTGTATTAGTGTATTATTTGCTCTCGGGCAAATTCTGTGCATTATATGCTCTGTAAATTAGAGATGCAAATATTGTATTATTGCATGATCTCAAATTGCATCTAAACTGCGTTAACTAAGTGACTGCCAATGTTGTGAAAAGTAAATTCCATAAGCGTATAACAGGTTGTTTGAAGAGTATGTTGTGATTCAAACAAGAGAGCAGGTTATTTTGGATTTGGTGTTGTGTGGTCAGAAGGACTCAATAACCTTGCTCTGAGGACTAGAGAGGTTAATATACTGCATTTTACACGGCGCCTGCATACAATCTCGAATGTTTGAACACAGAGTGGTAGACACGAAATGGTTGTTAGAATATTAGAATCATGGAGTCCTGCAGCATGGATACAGGCCCTTGGACCAAAGTGGTCCGTGCCGACCAAAATGTCCATCTATGCTAATTCCATTTCCTGCCTTTGTCCCTTATTCTTCTAAATCTTTCCTATCTGCGTATTTGTCTAAAAGCCTTTTGAATGTTGTTAATGTACGTGCCTCAATCAAACTGCTGTCTGCTAATTCCATATGTCTACTAACCTCTGCGCAAAAAACTTGGCGCTCAGGATCATTTTTATTCTTTCACCTCTAACTTGATGTCCTCTAGTCTTTGATTCTCAAAACTGGGAAAAAGAATGAGTGCATTCACCTTATTGACGCATCTCATGATCTTATACATTTCTATACGATTTCCCCTCAGTTTCTTCCACTTAAAGGAAAATGCCTCTCTAAACTCTCCCTACAACTCAGACCATTGAGTACTGGTAACATCCTTGTAAATTTCTTCTGTCCTCTTTCCAGTTTAATCACATCTTTCCTATGGCAAGTGAACAAAACCGAACACAATACTCCAAGTGCATGTCTCACCAGCGTCCTGTCCAACTGCAATATAACTCCCGAACGTCCATACTCAATGCCCTGACTGATGAAGACCAGTGTGCCAAAAGCCTTTTTCACTGCCCTGTCTACGTGCAACTACTTTCAGAGAACCACGGATCTGAGCACCAAGGTACCCCTGTTCCACTACAATTCTTGAGGGTCTAACATTCACCACGAAATTCCAACCTGGATTTGACTTTTCAAGAAGCAACATCCCACATATTAATCTCCATTTGCCATTTCTCGGCCCACTTCCCCAGCTGATAAAGGTCCTGCTGCAATTTCTGATAACCTCACTGTTCACAGTCCTGCCTATTTTATTGTCACCAGCCTAATTACTAATCATGCTTTGCACATTCTCATCCAAATCATTGATATAGATAACAAACAGTAATAGGCCCAGCACCAACCCCTGAGACACTCCACTAGTCACAGGCTTCAAGTCCAACAAGCATCCTTCCAGTACTAGCCTCTGCTTTCTACCATCAAGACAATTGTGTATTCAATTTGCCAGAGTCCCCTGGATTCCATGCTATCGAACCATTCAGAGCAGCCTATCATGTGGAACCTTATCAAAGGCCTTTCTGAAATCTAGATAGACTATGTCTACCACCCTAACCTCATCAACATTCCAGGTCACTTGCTCAAAAGAACGCTGAAGAATTGTGAGTCATGATATCTTATGTACAAAGCAGTGCTGACTGCTCCTTATGAATCCGTGTCGTTTCAAATGCATGTATATGTTATCTCAGAACCTTCTCAAGTTGTTACAGTTGTTAAGCTAACTGGTCTACAGTTCACAGGTTCTTCTTCGCAGCCCTCCTTGAACAAGGGCACAGCATTCTCTACCCTCTAGTCTTCCAGGACCTCCACCGTGGCCCGCGATGATGCAAAAGGATCAGCCAGGATCCTTGCAATATCTTCTCTCGTCTTTTGCTCTGTTCTTGGATACACCTGGTCAAGACCAGAAGCTCTGCAGAAATACTGCAATGTGTGAAATAAAATGTCCATTTCTTTAAGATAGAATCACCAAGGAAAGGGCAAGTGACTTAATGAATGCTAACGTGATAAATTAAAGATTATATTAATCGTAGGAAGTGATTTCAGAAGAATTTCAGACATGGTGGAAACCGGAAAATTCTCAGAAATTTGTTTGTGTGGAGTTTGCATATTCTCCCCGTGTCTGCGTGGGTTTCCTCCGGGTACTCCGGTTTCCTCCCACAGTCCAAAGATTTACAAGTTAGGTGAATTGGCCATGCTTATTTGCCCAAAGTGTTCAGCGATGTGTAGATTTGCTGCATCCGTCGCAAAATGTAGAATCAGACGGGAATGGGTCTGGGTGGTTACTCTTCGGAGGGGCAGGATGGACTTGTTGGGCCCAAGGGCCTTTTCCATGCTGTGGGCTTTTAACGATTCTGTGAAAGAAGAACACAAAGACTACATAAATCTACAATCTGTATTGCAAAGAAAACAAAATAAAAGCAAGACCAAATGTGGAATTTTGTAATCAGGAGAGGAGAGGTTATTGTGGAGAACAGGGAAATGACGAAGAAAGCAGCCAGTTACTTTGCATCTGTCATCACGGAGGAAAATCGCTGAGAAATACTAAGTGATCACATGGAACTTGTGGAACTAAAGACAAAAACTCAATTCATATCAGTAACAAGATAATAGTTGAAGGCTAGCATAGTAGTATTGTAGCTGGATTGAGCATTGCTAAGTCTGATGAGCCAGTTGTACTTCGTATCAAAATATTTGAAATAAATCAGCAATAGACGCATTAATGGTGCTGTCGATGACTGTTTTTTTCCCTGTACATTCTGCAGAGGCTGGAAGTTAGTAAATGTGTTCCGAGCATTGTAGATGGATGGGAGGGATTCAAGTAACTGCAAAGGGAAGAAGAGATAGTGTGGAGAACTGCAGACCGATTAACTTGGCATCTGTAGGGAAACTGATGGAACTTATTATATAGGGTCAGATATTGGAGATTCCTAAATTAACAGCAACATTGGAGAGAATCAGAATGCACTGACAGAGTCTGACAGAGTGTTCATATTTGACAAATTTCAGAATGATTTGAACTTGTTGATTGCAACACAGAAATGGCATATTTCGATTTTCAGAAGGCATTTTTCATCAGAACTCATGCAGTGAATTCATAAATAAAGTAATGTAAATGGTAATTGGAGAAATATATAAAAGTGGAAAGTTAAAGTCAGGTTCGCCTTCATTTAAATGAATCAGAACATAGTCGGAAGGTCATGTTGAAGCAGTTTCACAGCTTGTTAATGAAACTGTACATAAAGTATTGAGTCCAGTGTTGGTGACCCACTCTGAGAAAGAATATACTGACCATGGAGGATGTGCAATGGACAGTCTCCAGATTAATCCCTCAGATGGTGAGATTACCTGATGTGGAAACTCGGCCTGTGTTCTTTAGGTTTCAAACAATGAGAGGTGATCATAGTGAAATTTAGAAAAGTTACTAAACATATGACAAGGTGGAAATAAACAGGATTTTTCTCTGGCTGTCTACTCTACATTTAAGGCAAATAATGGCAGGTAAATGATGGACCATTTCAGACTGCAATAAGAAGGCAATTCTTCACTCGAAGGGGACTGACTAACACAGGGACATGGAAACCTGCTGGCAGGGCAAGATTAAGGAGAATCCCCAGATATTCTACAGGTACGTCAAGTGGAACAGAATAACCAGCGAACAGGTAGGACTCTTAAGTGACTTGCCAAGTTTCATCCAAATCAACTTAGTGGCAGGAGACAGAAGGTCTGATGGTAGAAGTCTGTTTGTTTGACTGGAGACCAGTATCTAATCGTGTACCACAGGGATCAGTGCTGTGTCCCAAATTATTTGTGATTCGGAGATGCCAGTGTTGGACTGGCTTGGGCAAAGTTAAAAAAGTTACAAACACTAGATTATATTCCAACAGTTTAGTTGAAGGCACGATCTTTCGAAGAGCATAATCACGTGATGAAGAAGCAGCGCTGCGAAAGCTAGTGCGTCCGAATAAAACTGTTGGATTATAAACAGATATTTTATGATTTTTAACCTTATTATTTATCATGTTCATAAATGATGCAGCTATGATTATGGAAGGGATTGGTGTGAGTGTGATAAATCAGTTTGCGTTTGACACAAAGTTTGGCTGGTTGGTTGGCAGTGAGGAGGAAGGCCTTATATTACAGGAAGATACAGATGGAATAATGAAATGGGTGAATCAATGGCTGATGGAATGTAGCCCTGATAAATATGAGATGATGTACTTTGGAAGAAGAAACCAGACAGGGGAGGACTCAAAGAATAGCAGCACACTAGGAAGCTCAGAGGGTGCTACTCCACATAATGGGTGGCACGGTGGCACAGTGGTTAGCACTGCTACCTCACAGCGTCAGAGACCCAGGTTCAATTCCCGACTCAGTCGACTGATTGTGTGGAGCCTGCACATTCCGCCCGTGTCTGAGGAGATTTCCTCCGGGTGCGCTGGTTTCCTCCCACAGTCCAAAGATGTGCAGATCAGGTGAATTGGCCACGCTAAATTGCCCGTAGTGCTAGGTAAAGGGGTGAATGTAGGGGTATGGGTGGGTTACACTTCGGTGGATCGGTGTGGACTTGTTGGCATGAAGGGCCTGTTTCCACATTGTAAGTAATCCAATCTAATACCCGTGAATGTGATTAAACAGCTTCATGCACAAGTTGACAAATCATAGCGACCATAAACATAGACTGTCCTCATGGAGGCACAGATTATAAGAGCTATGTGTAACTTTGGTTAGGCCAAATGGAATACTATGTACAGTTCTGGGAGTCACATTACATGAAGTATGTGATTGCACTGGAGAGGGTGCAGTGGAGATTCACCAGGATGTTCCCTTGGATGGAGTAGATCAGCTCGGGTTGTTTACTTTGAAGCAGAGAAGGTTGAGAGGGACGTGCTTCAGAAGGATAAGATTATCAGGACCATGGACAGGATGGATAGACAGCAGCTGCTCCTGTCAGTCAAAGAGCGAAGAAGAAGGGAGTATCATTTTAAAGTGAAGGGCTTGATGTTTAGTGAGGATTTGAGGATTGGTTTTCATCCAGAGGCTGTTGGGGTCAGGAATGCACTTCCTGAGAGGGCAGTTGGCACAGATAACCTCACAACCATTAATAAATACATGGTCGTGCTCTTGAAGTGCCATAACATACATGGCTATGGGCCTCATATAGGAAAGTGGGACTAATATAGATCGTGCTGTATTTCTGACAGTACAGAGCCAGTGCTTCTGTGATTGTATGGGTTGGATGGTCAATCATTGAGCAGCATAAGACAGGAATTGATGAGTTTCTGAAGAATGTATTAACCAGGGTTATAAAAGTAAACTTGTCTCCACGTGCGAGAACAGGGAAGCTAGACGTGTCTAATGCCCTGCTCCCTTCCTGATGTTTCTGTGCAGTCTGTGGGAAAGCCCTGTCATTGTTTTCACAAGCTCTTAAACATTAGCAGGGCAGCATATGTCTTGTTGAAAGGATTGTGTTTCCTGTTCCCTTTTCCAAAGATCGTTGCCGGTTGTTCTGTCTGGTTTTATCCTTTAAGAACTCTGAGCAATTTGATAAAATTGAGTGTGTTGCTTGGCCGTTTCAGAGACCAGAATAGAGTTTCGCACATGTCTGTGTGTCTGGAGACACTTGTAGACCAGACCAGGAAGCATGGGAGATTCACTTGCTGAAAGTACATTGGGGAAGGGACAGATGTTAACAATGGGCATTAGATTCAAGGTCAATATTACTGGCACCAGATTTTATGCCTCGATATTTTGTATATTGTTTTCAACTTCCACCAGCTGCCAGAGAATTATCCTGGTCTGGATCAGTAATCCAGTGATATTTGCACAACTCAATTTTACTGACTTTCCCCCAGTTCACACCCATACCCATTCGTCCATCAGCCCTATACTCAGTAACCTAACCTGGTTTCTGATGTGCAAACACATCCAGTTTCATATTCTCATTCTGCTGAGGGTCTCTCCCTGATGTCATGCCTCCAATTTGTTATGTTATTTTAACATTTTAATCGGAATCATTTTCTTTCCCATCATAACATCTTCTATGTTTGAAGTGAATGTTTTTTCCTCTGTTTTTCTCCCTGATCATGATTAAGACCTCAGTCGTGTCAGTGATGCCAGCCTTATGTCGTTTAAGAGACAATGAACTTGTGCACTTTGCGTTTTTGTTCACTTCCCAATGTACAGCGCTCTCTGCTGGACAGGGTGTTGGAGCAGATTCAACACATGTCTTTGGAAAATGTTCAAAAACAGAAACTGCTGTAGAAACTAAGGAGGTCTGGCTGCATCTTGTGAGGCGAAAGCTGAGTTCATCTTTCGTGTCCAGCGACCCTTCAACAAAGCTCCCACTTCCTACAGCAATTTGTGCATTTTTATTTCTAGTATTCATAGTTATTTGTTTAATTTAAAATTTGTGCTGTGCCTATTCATTTCTGGAGAAACGTAGCAGGTCTGGCAGCATCTGCAGAGACAGAGAAACAGAGTTAGCATTTCAAGTCCAGTGTGATCCTTCTTCAGAACTGAAAAGGATTGGAAACTGGGCATTTTAGTTCCTTGCCAGAGGTGGGGGGTAGGTGACAGGGAAAAGAGGGTGTGACAACAGATAAACAGGCTTTTAGCAGTGGTGAAAAGAGAAGATGGTATAAAATGAGATTAAATTAAGATGTGAATGGGGGAAAGGGGTTCTCTCTATTGAGTGCAAGATAAAGAAGACACAATCACATAAGGTCATACGGAGGCCAGGAGGGAGAATGTTGAACATGTGGTATTATATAGATCTGTCCAGAGATACATTTTCACTGTCGAGATCACTGCCGTCAGGCAAAGGAATTCAGGTGCTTGACGGCTTATAGGCACTAGTAAGATTTTCATGCTGCCTTAGTATTGTAACATAAAGAAGAAAACAAATAACAGTATGAAGTTTGGGCTGAGCTTTGTTTACCTGTCACTTTTAACATTGTTTCAAATTTACCGTGCTGATCTTTAAATGCTTGTTCTTGAAGTTAGTATCAGATGGAGAAGAGAGGTTGAGGGGTGACATTATAGTAATTTACAAAATCAGGGGAGGCTTGGGCATGGTGAAAAGCCGAGGTCTTTTCCACAGGATAGGTAAAGTAACTCATAGAGCCAGAGGTTTATGGTGGAAGAGGGAAGATTTAAAAGGGACGAAGAAGGAACTGTTATTTGCACAGAGGGTGACGTGTTTATGGAATGAACTGCCAGAGGAAGACTGGCAGATGCAAGTACACCTCCAACATTTAAAAAACATTTGGACGAACATGTGAATGGGGACCGTTTAGAGGCATATGGGCCAAATGCAAGAAGATGGGAATAATTTAGTTTGGAAAACCTGGCCGGCATGGACAAGTTGGACCAAAGATTGTGTTTGTATGTGATAAGGCTGTATGAATATAGAAAGCGAAGAAAAGGGAAGAAAAGATGTGATATAAGTAAATTGGCAAGAAATATAAAAACAAGCAGCACAAGCTTTTCCATGTATGTAAGAAGTGTTAAGGAGGTGTGTGTGTGTGTGTGTGTGTGTGTTTGTGTGTGAGATCGTTGATAAAAAGGAAGCCAGGAAAGTATATTGAGGATATTTGGAGGGTGTGCCTGGGGAACTGGATACAGGGAACAGACAGATAATTTACACCTGTATTTTACATAGTTCCTCACAGGTGAAGGAGCTGTAAATATTTCAATGATATAAGCAAAATGGTAACAGCAGGGAAAATATTGAGCTGTCTCTAACAGAAGGAACAAGACAATTCTCAAACAGATTAGTCCAAAGGTAAACAGGTCATCAGCAATTCATAGCTGGTTTTAAAAGAAGTGGTCACAGAGTGGCTGGTGGCTCTGTGTGAAATACTCCATAGCTCTCTGGATTAAAGGAGTGATCCAGTGAAACTGGAGACCCTCCAATGTGGCGCCTGTCTTCAAGAAACGAGCGAGACTGAAAGCAGGAAACACTTAGCCTCACCATTATTGCTGGGAATCTGTAAGAGTCTGTTATTAAGGAAGGAAATGCAGAACATTTAGAAAAGCTTCACACAGAGTCAGCATGGTCTTGTTAAAGGAGAACTACATTTTGCCTGTTAAATCAAGCAAAGCTTTTCTGGAAATCCATGAGAATGTAACAAGTGGCCTTGATAAAGGGGGACTGGAAGACATGAGGCTTTCCGGAGATTTTCCACAAGGTATCACAAAGTAAAGGTTCTTATACAAGACAGAAGCTCATAGTCTGACGGGTGGCATGGGATAGATTACCATGGGATGGCACTTGGTAAACACTTACAAATCGGAGAGGCATGATTCATCGATCTTTATGAAAAAAATGTATCTACTGGAGTACCACAAATATCAGTCCGACGGCAAGAGCTGCTTACAACAGCTGCACTCAGCTCCTGACGGCGGGAGCTGAGTGCAATATACATTCGAATTTGAGGATGACACTGACAACCAAAAGGCAGGCTGTTATTAAATGGAGAGGACTCCCAAAAAACGAGCAGTACAACGGATTGGGCTGTTCATTTATCTGAAACATTACGTCAGCATGTTGATGCAGAAATGTTGGTTCATTAGACTGGTTCATGGGATGAAAGGATTGAATTATTGAATACATCAAAAATGCTGAGGTGATTATTCATTGTGGTTTAAATGAATGAGAGTGTCATTACTGAAACGGACAAGATACAGAGCGGGCTTGACAAGGTCGGTGTTGAGAATGTGGTTCCACACCAGAGCAGAGTCTCGAAGTGAGATATGTCGATACAGAATAAGGAACATCGATTTCAAATTGAGATGTAAAGAAATGTCTTCTTTCAGAATGCAGTGAATGGCTGGAATTTCCTAACCCCGAGAGTTATGGAGGTTGCGTCACTGATTATATTTACAGACGGGTGGATTGGTTTGTGACATTTCAGCGAGTTGAGGGATGCAAGGGGTTAGCAGGAAAGTGAATTTGAGCCGTGGGTAGATCAGCCATGTTCTTATTGAATGACAGCGCAGGTTCCTATTTCTTACGTTCTTATTTATGTTTTTGGAAAATACTTGATCATTTTCCTGGAAGTCATGATGTAAAATGTTGCATTCAGAGACAGCAGAGGGTTTGTCTGAGTTGACTTTGTGTGGGGCATGGGGGCTGTATTCAATGCGAATCTGAGCCTGTAACATGACCTACATCAGGAGCAGAAGTTACAGAGAGGAGAAGCCTGAAAAGAGGGATTGGGGGAGGGGGGTCAATGCCTGACCCAGCCTGGATTTTCCTATACATTTGCCAAACCACACCAAACCA
Organism: Chiloscyllium punctatum; assembly: GCF_047496795.1. Classification (NCBI taxonomy): domain Eukaryota; kingdom Metazoa; phylum Chordata; class Chondrichthyes; order Orectolobiformes; family Hemiscylliidae; genus Chiloscyllium; species Chiloscyllium punctatum. Next base: position 2,930,485 of record NC_092739.1, read on the forward strand.
TCAGAGTGGTCTCAATCTGCTCCTGCCCAGCAGGACCGAAGGGCTGAATGGAACGGACACGACTGGGCCATTCGGCACTTTGACACTATTCCACCAGTCAATAAGGTCATGGTTCATCTCATTGTGTCCCAGCTGCACTTTTCTCTGATTTCACAATGATTCCTGATTCACCTGTCTATGGAAAATCAGACAAAGCCAGCCTCGATATAATATGAAGATTCAGCCCTCCCAATCTTCTGGGCGAGAGAATTCCCACTTGAATGAATTCCCACTTTGTGAATTTCTCCTCAGTCCGGTTCTGACTGAGGTTGGAGGGTGTCACTGTTTCCTTTTCTAGTCGCACTCCTCCACTGCTCACAACAAATTTTAAATGTAACCAGCTTGGCGATATGGCCGATGATAAAGGTCTAATAAGGGTCAAGTTCAGTTATCAGAACAAGCCAGTTGGATTTCTTTAGTCAGCTACAAGTAATTAACAGAGCTAACTGAGGTGTATGATGGATATGTGGTTATCACTGTGGCTGCACATCACCAAGGAGCTAGTTTCAATTCCAACCTCAGGTGAGTTTGAACATTCCCCACGCATCTGTGTGGGTTCCCTCCCAATGCTCCAGTTTCCTCCCAGAGTACAAAGATGTGCAGCTTAGAGTGGATTTGCCATGCTCGATTGCCCATTGTTGAGAGAGCGTCCCCTTCATGGTACCCTTGTCAGTGTGGGGAACTTAACCTGCGCTGCTGGCCTCCCTCTGCATCACAAACCAGCCATCCAGCCAACTGAGTGGGAGACAGTGTAACTGTTACAGACAGAAACAGGCACAGACAAAGGGCAAGAGAAACTTTCATAACAAGGAAAAAGGTACAATTCAGATAACAGTCAAGATTATAGCTGTGGATAAAATGTTCTCTGTTCAAAATTGTATTTCATAACGCGACAAGTATAGAGAAGCAGTGTTTGGCAGAATACAATAAAGTGAGACAAAGTGAAATAGCCAGAATTACTAACTGTGATTGGATATAAAATAAGTTTATATTTTTACAGGAACCCAGGGGGTTGAATGACTGAAAGTTCCGATACCTGAAAATGGGTATTCTTTGGAACACTATCTGGAAAATTTCATATTCAATGTGTGCGTGTGTGTGTGTGAGAGAGAGAGAGAGAGAGAGAGAGAGAGAGAGAGAGAGAGAGAGAGACCGCAGATACTGCACTGAGCTGGGTGGTGAGCTCAGACCATGCTCGGTGGAGCTGGTGGTGAGGCCTCCTCTGGGAAGAGAATGGACCCCCCCATACTAGCCCATCCACTAAGACCTCTGTGCCTCTGATGGAAAACCGTGGTGTTAGCTCCTCTTACCTGCCATGCTCGGGGTCAACTGTGCAGGGTGGTTTCAAACTGAGGAAGTACAACAGTGTGCCCATTGGCCATTGAAAGATGGCACCAGTGTCAGTGATCGTAGAATAGCCAGGGGCATCAGTGCGATGGTGAGTCCCTCCAGCCATGCTGGGTTGGAGAATTGGGGTGGCATTGAATGCGAGGAACACTATGAGATTGAGTGGGTAGTTAATGTGGTAAGTTCAATAAGATAGCGCCATGAATCTAGTTCAGTCTCATACAGATAATCCCTTTGTCACACTCAATAAAAATGTCACTGAGACAAACTATTGTTAGATTCAGCCCAATGAGTCGAAGACTCTGCTGACCCCACACCCAGTTACAAAGTTACAGAACAAATGTTCATCTAAAACTCTCCCTCATCTTTATTGACGTCAATATCCCCTTCACCTATCATCCTGGGAATACTGGCTCATGTTGTAGGATGCTGTTGAAATGCCTTCATTTCAGCATTCTGAAACCTGTGATCTTACATGAAATTGTCTCTCAATCTCCCTTTCGCTTTTTTCCCCAAAATCCTTTTTATCGTTGGTAGTTAAACTGATTTCTCCGCCATCTCTCTCTGGCAGGAACGAGGGAATACGGACTAGGCAATAAGGACTCTGTATCAGAGTGATCATGTAACTAG